>NC_140210.1:18070960-18465960 GCF_951802725.1 Rutilus rutilus | reverse complement strand
GGACAAAAGCGAGTACATCGCGCAAATTGGACAGATTTTTTCTTCTAAAAAGACCTAGCCACTTGCAAATTCTCTTTAAAGTTCGTATGCTAATTATTATTCTGTCATAATTAGCTAAAGTTGATAGTATTTCTTTGTTACTGAAAGAAAGTCTAAAATATAGCATGACAGTAGGCTATGCAATGAACACTGATCGAATGCATTATTCTCTACATTTCATTTCATGTTCTCGAAACACAACGACTTTATTCTCGATATTTAATGAGTTTATTCTCAAGATTGTATTTTGACTTTTTTCTCGAAATTTAAAAAAAAAAATTCTCGAAATGTAATGTTTTTTTCTTTCTCGAAACACAACGACTTTATTCTCGAAATGTAATGAGTTTATTCTCAAGATTGTATTTCGACTTTTTTCTCGAAATTCAACGAGTTTTTTCTCGAAACACAACGACTTTATTCTCGATATTTAATGAGTTTATTCTCGATTGTATTTCGACTTTTTTTTCTCGAAATTGAACGAGTTTAATCTCGCATTATAATGACTTTAATCTCAAGATGGTTTTATTTTTTTATTATTGCTTGGCCCTAATCCTCTTCCGTAGCTTTAAATTGGCCAAGTGACAGTAAAGACATTTATAATTTTATTTAAAACAGATTTCTATTTCAAATAATGCTATTCTTTTAAAATTTCAATTTCTTTAAAGGATCATGAAAAAGGAAAAAAATCCTACACATCAGCTTTCAACATTGATAGTAATAATCAAAATATGTTTCTTGAGCATCAAATCAGCACATTAGAATGATTTCTGAAGGATGATGTGACTCTGAAGACTAGAGTAATGGATGATAAAAATTCAGCTAAAGTAATAAATTAAATGTTTAAAAATATATTAATAATAGGAAAACCTTATTTTTTAATAATACTTGACAATATTGATGTTTTTTACTGTATTTTGATCAAATAAATGAAGCCTTAGGGACTTCTTTCAAAAAATATAAAAATCTTACTGTACCCAAACTTTATACTATTTTATCATATATCACTTCTTCTATATAGTGAAATTCCTTTCTTGACAAGTTTGCCTCTGTTATCTTTACAGTAAATAACAATTGCTTTTTTGTTTGATTTGAAATATGCACTTTTAGCTGTGAAAAGAGAAATATAAAAATGACTTGTTCTATCTGAACTGGGGGTAGTGGATAAACAGAATCTTAAATAACTGAGCAGAAGTTTATTGGATATAGAACAAAACAAAAGAGCAGAGACAGAGGGAGAGAGATAGAGAAAGAAAAGAATAAAGAAGGAGAGAGAAAGCTTTATTTGAAAGTGAGCAGGTTAAATATCCTCTTAAGCTCACCAGTTCATCAAGCACACACACACAAATCAAATAACACCATATTTTATATAGTGTTAACACTAACACTATATGCCTATAAAGAAAAAGGCAAAACAATATCCTCCAAAAAAATCCACTGTCTTTAGTAGAGGAGAGTAGTTTGTGGCTGTAGCAAAGGCAAACCGTGACTGCAGTTTGACTACAGTGTGCATCAGTATCCATCCTGTGCTGAAGAAAGTCCTTTATTAGTCCCAAAAATGTTCTTTGCTTATTCATTTTTTGCATACATTTTCTTTCGTTTTTTGCACTACAGAAGTTGGGTGTGTAGAATAAATTGGCACATGGGATGAAGTATAAATGACTAAAAAACAGATGAAAGAAACCAAAAGTGAGAAAGGAAGGGCTTTATAATGGAAGTGAAACTCATGTACAGTACAATACAAAAAGACATATAAAGTATCAGCAAACACAGCTGTGAAGCTGGAAAATGCAAACAGTGGGATTAAAATATTTAAAGCTGAAGTGTGTCATTTCTGCATCAACAAATGTAATTGCAAATGTTTCCAAACAGCTTTCCAAAACCCTTCCCATCAGCCATTGGACAGCTAAACAGATAACTCCGCCCTAAACACACTTGGATGAATCAACCTATGGATGGTTTAATTATAGTTGTCCCTGCATATTATGCTACTTAAGGAGACAATATTTCATTATTAACATTCTTACGCACTTCAACTTCAAAGAAAACAAAAATAATAGAACTAATAAATGTTTAAGGTGCTTTAAGATTGCTCTGCTGTCTGTGAAATTCATAGACACACTTTTCCATATACTGAATATACGTACTTGTAAAAGCCGATGCAACGCAAGCTATGTTTTCACATGAGAACACAAGTGATACACTTAGTGCAGAAAATACTGATATACAAATCATTCAAAAACGAAACGTGAACAACATTCATCAAAGACCAACAACTCTCTCTATTGCGTTATACGATGCAATCACTATATGAGTGGATCTCATGAGAAATGTGGCAGATAAATTACATAATTTAAGTTTTATACCAGAGATCAAACTTTCAAAAAAAGTGAAAATTGAGAAATTACCTTTTAGATAAATTAGTTCATTTAGGTTAACAAATGAGAATGAAAAAAATTTGGAAAAAAAAAATATTAAACATTATAACAGGCTCTACTAACTTGTTATTGTAACATTGCTGCCATTCATTACTAAAACCAGCAATGATTTCATCTTGATTTACACTGTATGAAAGTCAGGTGGTTCACTGACACCTGGTTTACAATTCTAAAACTCAGTCCATTCAAAAAATTATCAAGTAAACATTAGAAAACATGTTCATTAATCAAAACATTCCATAAAAGCATCTTTCCTTTCCAGAATGTCAATGCACTTTCTTTTTAAAGACAACTTATACAAATACCCACAATGCACTGATAATAATACAAACATTATCCTATATGAATGATTGCCACTTAAACAATAGCAACATTTCTCCATGAGAGTTATTTTGTAATTCTGTATGGCAAAAGTAGGGGTGAATTCAGGATTTGTTTTTGCCATTGAGAAGACTTGGAAAAAGTGAATTCACCCCATAGTTAACTATACAATTAATGGTTAAAAACACATCTGTTTCTATCACTTCCTTATTTTGGCCACGCAAGGGGAATGAACAATTTTATAATTGTCCATGACATCACCTGTAGCTAATTTTAATGAAACTATACATCCTCATCTATAACCAGTGGTCTCTATATTGCTATAAACCGTGCACTGTTTATTACACTACACACAGATATACACACACACACACACTCAGTTTAACACTGATGCCTGAGGTTTCTCCTCAGTACCATTTATACTGTTCTACTGACCTCACTCAATACCACGCTACCTGAATCCTCACCGTACTAACTTTACCACATCCTGGAAAATAACAAAATGTCAAAATAGCAAAATAGCAGATAAAGGAACAGTGAGGAGATTGTGTGATGGCACAAAAAAGTGCTCAAAGTGAAATTAATTTCAGTGGTTTGTCTGTGCAGAAATGGCAGAGCTAAAAATGTTGTGTTTGTGAACACACTCACACATAAAGACACACGCGCACACACTTTCTCAAAGGTGAGGTGCCTCATTGGCCCTACACAGTAGGCACTGGAGTGGCTGTATTTGTGCCATTGTTTCCTCTTTGTTAAAGCGTTTTAACATAGTTTCCTGGGAACGTCCCGAATAACCTGGTTCTACGAGAGGTACCTGAAAACAAAGACACAGGAAAGACGACTATCAGCAATACAATACAATAACTTTCATGAACAGTTTTAACCAACATGATTATATATAGTCAAAACATGTCATTAAACTTGGTTTCATAATTACACATTTACTCTGGAATTCTTGATTCTGATTGGTCAATCACATTATTTGGTCAAATATTTTTGTTTATAACACAATATAATGATTGTGTAACTGACTGACAACTGGCCAAAGTAATTGATTTCTTACATACCTAGCGGTGCAGGTAAAATAAAATAACTTCAACTCAAATAATTCATTTGTTTATTTATTTAGTAATAACACTAGCTCTGAAATAACAGTGTTCGTACAGACACTGTAAAATCTAATCCCAGGACTTTCAAGGACTTTTCAACTTTTTTTTTCTTTTTTCAAGGACTGATTTTTTTCTCCCATGAATATATGATTGACTTGAAGAATAAAAGCTGTACTTGGATATTTAAATGAGCAATATCACGCTCATAGCCATGCGAAATGCCTCTATATCTATATAAGACGGGCTGCAGCGTTAATTTTGTGTGAAAAGTTTGTTTTATCAATAAATCCCATATATTGTCTTTCAATAACTCAAGCACTTTTCAAGTACTTCTTCATAAAAATGGCTGTTTTCAAGGGTTTTCCAGGACTTAAATTTCAAAAAGTCAAATTCAAGTAAAACCCTTTAGTATATCAATGACAGATCAAAAGTTTGGTGTCAATAAGATGTTTTTTTTATTTTTTTAAGAACTCTTATATGCTCACCAAGGTTGCATTTATTTGATTAAAACAGTAATAATGTGAAATATTATTACAATTTAAAATAACTGTCTATTTGAATATATATTTTAAAAGTATTCATTCCTGTGATAGCAAAGCTGAAAACAGTTGTGTGGCTTAATATTTTTTGTGAAAACCTTGATACATTTTTTTTCGGGATTCTTTTATGAATATAAAGTTCAACAGAAAAGCATTCAAGCAAGTCTTATTAATGAAAATGATATACCATTTGCAGAGGTGCTGTAGTAGCTTTATAAAAGACATACCAACAAACCAGCCATCGTCACATTTCTCTATGACATCAACAACGTCCCCCTCCTTCAGCTCCAGCTCATCCTCATTACGAGGCACATAGTTGTAGACAGCTTGGAAGCTTGAGCAACATTAAAATAACGTTTTTAAAATGTGCTGTTTACGGTTGGACAGTGGTTAAACAAAACAACACAGACAGTGTCAAAAACGGTAAAATGTACTTACGGGTCACCGCCTGCATTCTGGGAATCTTGCATCATTTTCTGAGAGACAGAGAAAAAGAGTAGAAAGGGTCACTATAGTGTGCATGTAACACTTTAACGCGTCAGAATATCATGCCAAATCCAGGCACATGATGTCATTCTATGAGTCTTCATCGTCATCACATGACCTGTTGTTACAATACACACATAGAGGAAATCCACCCATGATGCGACCAGAGGACTATAAAAGAGATTAGAAAGGACTTCATTTCCCAGTCTGCACTGGTGCTAGTGTCACAGCACACTCCGTCCTACCCTTCGTGCTCTACTGGGTGATAAACAGGGAGATAAACAGCGCCTCCTGGTGGAAATGGGGCTACGTGGTGGTTTACCCTCAACCACCACTTCCTGCCTATAAACTGTCTGCAAGAATCAAATGCAAGGCAACCAATCAGAGATCAGCATTCTCATACAAAATCCATTGCTGGTATTGAGATTAAGACCATGAATGAGGTTATAAATAATGCTGTGTTAATTCCATTTCAGTTTTAGTAGTGATTCCAAAATCTTGAATTATTAGGGATTTGATAAGTACAGTCCAACTTTGGGCAAGTAAGAGACACAGACATGCAAAAACACACCTGTCTCACTTGCACTATTGACCTTAGACACCGTATTTAAAATAACGGAATGAGGAATATTTAGTTTGTCGATCATTCAACCAACAAAACTATTGAAGACAAATTGACAAATAGAGAAAGAATGTATTGGACCCCATGTCAATAAAAACCCATTTGTTATTTTCGGATGTAGAACATTTTATTATATATATATATTTTTAAGAAGTTTTATGCAGCTCTTGCAAAAAAAAACTTGGTAACTACTGGCTGTTAAGCTAAAAATAAGGACAGGTATATTAAAAATCTGGCTGACATTATTTTCACGTTATGGCTGATTATTGATAAAATGCTGATATTAAAATTATATACAATTTATGGCATTTAGGCATTACAATGGATGTTCATTTTGAGATTTTATTAATTAATTTAACATAAGATTAAATTAATTTGTAATATAAATGTAAAAATAGGGACATGCACAATTAAATATCCAATATCGGTCAATAAAAAAAAATAAAAAGAAATCCACTAAAAAAATAAGTCTCTAAAAAATGTTGATAACCGATATAGTGATTTATTTTAAATAACTACAGAAAACACCATAAAGGCACAAAAGTGGTCCATATGTTCTTGCTTGGCCCTGGTCACAATGAACTGTGTGGCAAGAGCAGCTTGCGATATTTCTATTGCAGGTTTGGAACAATATGAGTGTGTATACATAATGACAAAATTTGTAATTTTGGGGTGAACTAGCCCTTTAAGACCCTTAACCCTTAAAGTCAACATGAAATCAAAATTGACAATTCTTTTTTTTTTTTTTTATGGAATATTGTGGTATTTATGCATGCACATCTTTATTAAATGTAATTCCTGTGCCCTCGTAATTTTAAATCAAAATAACTTCCCCTCCCTCTCACAACAACATCTTTTCTCTGATGGGCTGGACAACCTGTCACTCACATGAGATCACAACAAGAGCGAACAACAACGAACCAATCAGTTTCGGATGGACAAAATCAAGTCCCCTCCTAAATTTTTTTATTTTTATTTTTAGATATACCACAATAGGGAAGAAAAGACTATCATAAAGTCTTGTCATTTGTATTAAATTAATATGTTTCTATTGCTCACATATTTACATAGCCTGTTTTTTACAAAAACATGTTTTTTTTCTGAAGGTTCGGGGTTCATATCCACAAATTAAATGACTATTAATGTTTGCTTAATGTAAAAAAAAAAACACACGTGCATGCACCACACGTCACCCCTGAAACCACTGTTTTGTACATTCTTTTTACCTTAATCTTAGGAGACCGAGGCTGTGAACGTGGGGAGAGAGGAGAAATAGATGTAGAGGATGGGGGGATGAATGGTGAGGGCTGAGTGGAGACTACAGGTACAGAGGAAGGAGGATGTGAGGAAAGGAGTGTAGGAGAATTGGGAGGAGAAGGTGGAATTTCAGGAGATGGGATGCGGTCTGAGGAAGATGGAGGAGGAGAAGGAGTGGAGGGTGGCGAGGCTGGAATAGTTGGCAGAAGAGGCTGGCAGGAGGAATAAAGAGGTGGATGGAAAGAAGGAATAGGAGATGAAGGAGGAGATGGCGGGATTGGCGAGAAATGAGGAGAGGAGAGAGGAGAAGGAGAGTGGGAGGAAGAGATATTTGAGAAAATGGAAGTGGAAGTAGGAGAGGATAGCTGAGGAACAACAGAAGAAAGAAGGGGTTGCGGATATGAGGGAGGAAGAGAAGGAGGTGAAATGTATTGATAATTAGAAGGTAAAGAAGAGGCCGAAGAAGGAGAAATATTGAGAGTCGCTGAAGGGGGAGGAGGAAGAGGGATTGGGGAGTTTGGAGGAGACAGCGGAGGAGAAGGAGGAGTGGAGAGAGAGGGAGGGAGAGGAGAGTCCGAAGGGGAAGAAACAACTGAGTTTTGGAGGACAGAGGTGGAATAGGGCACCAAAGGAAGAGGTGAAGAAATAGAACATTGATAATGTTGGAAAGAAGATGGTGGATAACAGTGAACAGCAGAGGCAGATGATTCAATGTGTGGAGGAGAAAAGCTAGTGGAGGACAGAGTAAGGGAGGAATTAGGGGTGGGGGAGGAGGAGTAGGGGAGATATGGAGTGATGGAGGAGTCAGCCTGGCAAAGAGAAGGACAAAGCTGAAACTACTGAAGTGAACTACTTTTTACAACTGTAAGCCTGACTGTCAAAATTTCACACAAAACTAGTGTGACAAAGACTATTTAAAGGGGCCATATCATGGAAAACAGGACTGTCCTTGATCTTTTGAAATATAATTAAAGTAGACTATACATTTCTATTCAGAAATCTTGCCATGTAACCTTCAATGTTTACTTATCTACACCTATTCAGTATCCAGAAGTTATGGCAAAGTAATAAGGATAACGCAGGATTGGTGAATCTGATGATACCACTCAGGAAACTGGGCATATCTTCATAAATCTTTTTTCCATCGGATTCTGACGGAAAAGCCACAACCCATAAATGATAAATACCTATAACAAGAACTATAATCATTCTAATTCTATGAGAAAAGAGAAGTCCACACCACAACTAATGGCTCAGGTGAACGATTCACTTTCAGAATGTTTTTTTTTAACTGATAAACAATACAATTTTTTACTGCCAATCAGAATCCACTTCACTTTAAAATGTTAGAGCATTTAAAGTGGCAGACAACAATAACTACAGCGCACACTTATAATATAACAGAAAGTTTGAGGGTGTGTGGATGCTAGTTAACGTTATAATTATCTTTATAGTTGTGGTTCTTGGTGTGAAGAGGCTATTAAGGTTCAGATGCAAAACCAATCTGTTTAAGAAACACTGAAAAACACTATACATATGGACTTCGGATCATTTTTTTTGTTTTTTACAAACATGTTGGATATGGCCCCTTTAATTTAGTCAAAGAACATGCAAATAATAAGATTTTTTTTCAGAATTGACAAAAAAATACTATTGAACTTAAGGTTTAAGTGTTTTTTACACTCGACACACAACCAGACTATCATGCTTCTGTCACACAGCATGTTGCACCTCTTTTTTTGAAACAGCCTCCAAGGCTGATCTGCTGATTGTTTCATCATCCTCTTCCTGTATGTACAACTCCGGAAGCTCCTCCCATTTTAGCGCAGCTACTGGACTGTAAAAATCTGTTTTCTCATTCAAAATGACTGACAGCAGCTCCTCAGCCTTTTTCTCAAAGATATCATGATGTTGATCAAGTTTATTTTCTGATTCGTGACTTGAACTGATGGACATTGGCCTGTCAGGTAATACATCTTGAATAGCTATGTTTTTCGATCGATTGGCCAATCTGCATTTAAGTTCATTATGGAGTTGATTTTTTAGAAACGTCGACATAAGCTCACCATGTGGATCAGGTTCGCTTATTGGCCTAGATGGGTCATAGTTTTGTTTCAAGCTGTGCTCCTTTACATACATATCTTCTAAGAGCTTTTTGCCATCATGCTCCTTTCGTTTAGTTCTTAACTGTTGATTATAGTCTGTGATCCATTTCATGGGTAAACTGAAAGTTTCTTTTACATCTATGTCTGTTGGTTTATCTCTGTAGAGAAGTTCATGGGAAACATTTGAGGACTCTGAAGGGATTGGTCCATGGCTGAAAAAAGGGGAGGAAAGGTTTTGTGGTGGGGTCACCCTTTGCACAAGTGGAGCAGGGGATTGGAGGCCTATGTATTGTAGGTGGCTGGGTAAGGGAGGAGGGGTGGGTGGCACAGGACTGCCACAGGAAGAGGTGGACACACCCAATGTGAGGGACAGCCATTCGCTAGTGACCGTTTGAAGGTGTGTCCTAGTGGCAGAATCAAGCCACAGGAAATGGGAGTCTGTATCGTGCTTGAGCAAGGAAGAAAGAAATCAGAAAGACGGGTTTATGAACTTATTGGTTTAAATAAGGACAGACTTTGAGGGTGTGATGGTCCAAAACTGGTCCAGGACTTACCTTCTGTGCCCTATGTGTGTGTGTGTCTCCTTGGTGACTGGGGCTCTTGGAAGGAGAGCCCTTGATCACATCGACATAGGACATAGGGAAAATGCCCTGTTTGTTTGAGCCAGGAATCTTTCCCTCGTACCAATTCTGATCCACCTTCCTTAGGAGGATCACTCGCTCCCCCTACAACAGCAAAAATGCATGCTTAAAATTAAGGCTAGGGTGAGTTAGTAAGTGCATATTGTAGAGCTTGAGAGATGGTAGGGTGTGTTATTGGTGTTTACACTTGCCTTTCTAAGAGAAAGCTCTACGTTAGTGTCAGCATTGAAGTTGTATCGTGCTATGGCCTCTCCCATATCTCGAACCTGAGCTGGAGGAGGAGGCCTGACAGGCTGCCTCCGCTCTGGAGATGCCACCTTCTGAAGGAGAGAATAAAAGATAGAAAGCAAGAGAGAATATGATTAAGTGTGTGTCAGGGTTTAGTTTAACTCAATAGGTTATACAGACACTGACCTCAACATAAGAGATGGGGAAAATCCCAATCCGACCTCTGTTTTCCCCCTCATACCAGTTACTGTCGATCTGTCTGATGATGTTGACTGCATCACCTTTCTTAAAGGAAAGTTCCCTGTAAAAGCAGGCAAAATATGCATTACTTACATAGTAAGGATAATATATTTATACCTATTTATTTATACATATTTGACACTGAATCTACCTTCTGTATCAGTCAGTTAAATCTCTACTTACTGATACAACAAATAACAAAAACCTTTCTGTGGTGCACAATGACAAATACCCCTAGGTGATCACAGGCAGGTGCATAGGACATACATATTTAGTAAAATGATATATAATATATATATATAAAAACTCTGTTATTTGCAAGCTGTGTGGTACTTATCTTTTTTGTTAAACAATGTATTTTGGTGATATGCAAATGTCAGGCTGAAATTCCTGGGCCTTGAAATTCTCTAATGGTTTTATTAGCATGGATTTTCATGCAAGCTGACACTTTCATGCAATGACTGACAGCTCAGAGCTCAATTGCGATGCAGAGACCATTTTTACTTTAGTATGCAGAAGCCAGAGAGCAAAAAATGCCACATAACAAAATGCAAAACAAAAGAAAGAACAAGTTTTGAATGGTGGGAGTAAAATTAAATGAATTTTCACAAAAAAGCTGGCACAGTCAATTTTGCAGATTCAAATTCAGTGAGATGCTTATAGTCTCAGAGTTTTATATACTCACTTGGCAGACTGAGCTTTAAAATCATAAATAGCCCTGGCAGACTGTTTCTGATGGAGGAGAGAAGACAATATAAGATAGGTCATCTGCTTAGAGGAGACCTACGAGGCAAGCAAAAACACCATCAGCTATCCAAAATATGCACGCCTAAATCATATTTTCTGAGACCTTAACCAAAATAAAGGTTACAAGATCATGGGATTTATGGCATAGCACAATAAGGATTCAGGATTTGCTCTGATTGGTTCCCATCACCATACATTTCCTCTTTAATCAATTATGTTTTCCCTGCAGGTTTCAAATCATGGTTCTAATTAAATAAAAACTAGTTCATGTAAAAATAGATATGAGGGGTGGCAACATTTCTACCTCTCTCTCTGGAGTGGGTCTTCTGCTTTGTGGTGTGAGACGTCCTGTATCAGAGCCCTGATCTGTGGAAGCACAGAGAAAAGGTCAACAGAAAGAAAACACACTTGTGTAGTGTCCATGGTGGCACCACATGCATTCTAGTGCTGTCAAAAGGAAAATGAGACAATTAAAAAAATTACAAATATTTATTTCACATTTGGGGTCAAACAAAAAGTAAGGGATGATCTGGAACAGCACAATATGACATAAAAACTTAACATAGAAAGTGCATAAAATAGGAAACAAAAAAGCAGCTTAACAACAGTATTCCATACATCAGCAAAAACAAACAATGAACAAACAAAAAAACAATTTTGGGCAAGGGCACAAAATCAAATCATAAAATTAAGCTCAGTAAACACACCATGCATATACTAGCCAGACATGAATTGCACCATGAACTGCTAATACTTCTTTTCCACTTGTATTATTGCCCATAACCAGTATGAACTGCAGGGATGAGACAGGCTTAAAGAGAAACAACACTGTTAAATTCTCCATGCATTCATAATTGGAGTTTTTGTGTTAGCATTAAAGCTAACTATTAGCAAATGTACTAAACAAGTACAAAATATTGACTATTGTCTAATCAAATTTGTTTTAGAATGAGAATGTCCCTCCTCCTAAAAGTAAACCACTGGCAACCGAGTTACCTAAAACATTCAGACACTAGGTGCCATGCTGAAGAAGCATGCTGATTATGTAGAAAAGAAGTGAAAGCGTTTGCTTAACATCTGAGGTATAGTAATGACGTGAGGATTCTGCAATAATGATACGGAAGGATAAAAAAGATAAAGATAAAGAACTAGCTGCACCTGAGTAGCAGTGCACATTAGCATTAACATTATGCTGGTTGTTGTTGGAGGCGTCTGCATGGTGTTGCTGCTGGTAGGAGGCACATTGGTGGGCTCCATGGTAAGGCTGGTGGACGTGGGGCGAGGAGGGGGAGCCGGACCCTCTTTGAGCCCGCAAGGAGGAGCTACGCTTGGGCACGTCTGGTAGCAACTCTTCCAATAACCGACGTAATATGCTATCATCTGGCATCCTTGCTGGTCCTTGCCCCTTTTCCGCTCTTATGTGGTCATAAATGTCCTGCAAAGCAGCATCTAAAGCCTCATAAATCGCAGTTTTGGATTTCGGCCGTCCGCTTCTGCAATGCCGTCGTTGGGTCGGCGGGGAGCCTCGTTTCCGGCGGAAAGGCACAGGGCTGACCAGGAAGGCCAGTTTGGAAAGGCCTGACTCACTGGGTGACTGTTGGGCTTGTGGAGATGTAACAGCAGGGTGGGATTCCTGCCGAGCCCTTTCTTGTTGTCGCTCATGTTTTAGCATGGTGGTGAAACGTGTATAGGATGCCGGACAACGACCCTTACAGGAGCTGATGAGGTGGCGGTGTTGGTAACCTTGACTCTGACCCACACTCTGGTGCATGTGATGGTGGCGGTGGTGATGGTGTCCATGGTGATGGTGTCCATGATGGTGTCCATGATGGTGATGTTGCCCAGAACTGTAGAAGCTCTCCGATGAGGTGAGTGAGCAATGATCCAGGTCGCTCTCGCTACAAAGTGAAGACCCTTCTATGTGGATGTCGCTCATTTCGGAGGCACAGGCGTCCTGTTCACTGTCCGAGTAGTCTTGATGCTGCCTCTGGTTCTTCCCATGAATTGGCACCAGGCTATTGCTTTCTGGTCCCAGTCTTGGCTGTCCCTCAGGGGGACTTCGAGACCTTACTGGAGGATCTTCCTCCTCCAAAAGTGATTCAACAGAAAAGCGTCGTTTGGGACAGCTGCTGGCCCTCGAGGACCCTGGTGTGGTGGTGCCCGAAGGGGCATTTTCGTCACCAAGGTCTGGCATGGACTTTGATTTCTGGATCAGCTGTTCATATTCCGATATACGGTTTGGGACCATGTGTTGTGGCACCTCATGACCAAAAGGTGCCCAACCGTGGAGGTTGTGCCTCTGTTGTTGCTGTAGTCGTTCCAACTCGAGGATTCGTGCACGTACAGACCGAATCACCTCTGACGGCAACAGTTGCTCACGGTCTATGTGGTGCATCTTCTTGTAGAGCTGAAGGAAACCTGGAGCATCATGTGCCATCTTACGCCGGTGATGTCGGCGCCCCCTGGGAGATGAGGTAAGACTTTTTACTTGAGGCTTCTGTGGAGCGTCTTCATCGAGCAACGAACCAGCACTTTCCGAGCGAGTGGTAGTCACAGAAGTGGATGCTCTCCCGTCATTACTAGCACTATGTCCATCAGACAACAAGTCATCACAGCTGCGTGATTTCAGCCGTGGTGATGTAGGTGTCATGGCAGATTCATCATCAATGCTACTCCAAGTCTCTGCAGCTTCATGTCGGCCTGTCTGCCAACCGTTCTTGAAGCAGATGGAGCGCTTGGAGCCACGCCAGGTTGGTGTGGAGATAGTGAGGGAGTCTGAGGAGAGATGAGAGGAAGGATGCTCCATACCTGGAGAGCTCATACAGGAGGAGAGTGACTCACTAGCGTCTCCAGCTGTGAATTAAAATAACATCCAATGCAGCATGACAAAGAGGAGACAGGAAAGCTGGTTAGTTCGCTCAGCAGACAGAGATTGATAAAGCGAGAGAAAACAGGTATAAGTGAGAAAGTGTCAGTATAGTTATATGAGAAAGAGGACAACATGCAGTCTCACATAATTATGATCTTCTACAAAGATTCAAACATTTTACAGACTAGGTCTATCTAACCACAAAGGTGACCATCTAATGACAGAACAAGAGAAAGGAGTATTTTCGGTATTTGACATAAATCAAACAAAAAATACATTAGGAATTTGTTTATAAATTATTCAACCAAGAAATTGAAATAGAACAAATCCATCAAACAGTTATTTTGCCCGAATTTTTTTGCACAGTCGAGAGCACAAGCCTTTCTAAGTAGACTCCTTTGATCGTATGTGTGGAAAGACACAATGGCGCGTACGCACTATCTAGTGGACTTTGTTTTCAAGTGCTCAAGTCACTTGCATATGTGCTGTTGTACACGCACTGTCCGCACGGTCACACAGATTAGGACGGTGTGCGCAGACATCCGCAGACCCTCCTGATGATGATAATTACGTCACACGGACAGTGCGCGGACCGTCGCAGAACGTAGACGGTTGAAGTATACTTTGGGCTTAAGGCATTGATGCATGATCAACAAGATTTGATCAGTCTAACACCTTCTATTCGCATGTGTAGTTGTGTGAGTGTGTCGGAAATTACCTTTGGCTCTGGATGGTGAGGAGGGGGAGGAACGTATGGTGGGCTTCTTCAATGTCTGTGCTTTATGGGAATCCAGAGGGCGGGAAGATACTTGACTGGCATTCTGCTCACTTCCAGTGTTGGCTTGAGTGACAGATGGTTCTGACTTTCGCCTTTTCCTGTAGTCACTTGCAGAACTGAAATTCAAAGATCAAAAATGACACTAAACTTGTTACATGTAAACAAGATTATAGAGAAATAATTTTTATTATAAATTATCATAATTAAGAGAATAACAGTGTAATTTTAATGATTCTGTAAAAACAGTGCATAAACAAAACGGATAATCTGTTTATGCTATTTTGAAAAATGTAAACACCACCCAGAATTAGTCAGCAAGTGTACAACATACTCTAGTACAAATATTGACGATGACAGTCCGATTACAGGGTTTTCTATGCATTAAACAGTTCTAAAAAGGGTTCTCATATCATGTACATAGAGTACATATATGTACATAGATGCCATATGAACAACAGCATGTGTTATGATCTGAGAGCAGTAGGAGGTATAAAGAACGCTTAATACTCCAATGCACACACCATTATTGTATGTCGCATTCATATATACTGTACACACTAAGTGACTCAAATAAAGAGTGGCAGAGCTTTTAAAACATGATGAACAAATAAAATTAGACAGAGGATGCTCAGTTTCTATCCTCCAATGGATATCCAATAAGCATCTCTCTGCGAAATGAAAGAACCTGAGTGAGAAAATAAGATATATGAATGAAAGGGGAGCTTACCTTGAAGGCCCATCAGGCTGTTCGGAAGGCGAGAGATAGAGGGATGACTGAAAGAGAGCAGACAATAAAAGGGAAGAGTGAGATCCATGGGAACAAAGAAGTGTAACGCACCCGTCCTGTGCCTCGCTCACAACCTTCCCCCCGCATGCGCAAAGAAAACGAAGATTGACAAGGGTTCCACATCTCTCTATCCCACCTTGAAGGACTGTGAAAATGAACTGTGACCTCCTGTAAGAATAAAAAAGGGGACAGGGCCCCACAGAAACCAGAGCCCAACAAAAGCCAGCAAACAAAGCAGTACAGATCCAGAGAGGCTGCACGTGGCACAAGGTCACAAGAAGCTCAGTCTATTATGTTATCCAAGATCGCCACGCCTCCTTTCCTTTGACACAGCCTGGGGTGAATTACAACAAATCTGAGCACAATACAGCAGTCTCTGCTGTTCATTCTGGCGTATCCATGCGCCTTGGATCAGAGAAAAGAAAGGAAAGCAATTAATAACAGCTTTTTTAATACACCAATGCTGATCCAAAGCCAGATATAGGAAAATAAATAAAAAGCCAAACCAAAGGCACATTGTGCATTGCAGTATTACTTGTGAGCATGTGACTCTTCTCAAACAACATATTTTGAAAGAAAGAAAGAAAAAAAGAAAGAAAGAAAAACCTTACAACACAAACATTCTCTCATGCACATGGACACATTCATTCATCGGAGGAAATTCTAAGAAGACCCTGCAAATTTCCAAAGAAATTATGGGGATAGTTCACCCAAAAAATTTACTCACCCTCATGTTGGTCTAAACCTGTGATTTACTTTCTTCTGTGGAATATAAATTAAGATACTTTAAGAACTATTGTTCATACAATGGCAGTCAATCATCACCAAAACTGTTTGGTTACCAACATTTTTCTAAAAATCTTCTTTTTGGGTGAACTATCCTTTTAAAACTAAAACTGGGGGAAGATGAAGTCAACCTGACAGCAAGTGACTAAATAATACAAAAGGACATTCTAATAAAAAAAGTTATGAAAAAACATTTTAAACCACAAAATGCATATGTGAGTGTTACACTTTCTGCATATTTTTTCGTATTTTTCAGTAGTGTCTTCATCTGAGATTTTATCATGTTAATTATTTCACATTTAATTTTACATTTGTTTTATTTGTATAGTTTACATAAGAATTCACATATGTGGGTCAAACTGATTTTCATTTGCCATCTGGAAAATAAATGATGGGGCAGGAGGAAAAGTGAAAGGAAATGAGAACGTTGAAGATATAGATGATAGATGACAAAGTGGAAAGCAGAACAGCAAACTGCAGGACGAGCAAAGAAACAAGCAAAGGAAGGATGGATGGATGGATGGACAGGAGGGTAGATTTACCTGTGCCACAGCATGTGTGGAGTAGTCAGGATTATAATCCAACCTCTTTTTAGGAGGCTGAATACCCCGCCACCCGAACGAACGAACAGCACATAGGTGAAGAGGTGAAGATGAGGTGGAGAAGCAGGTGCATCATGGGAAAAAGACACATGTGGAGAGAGTGAGAACGTTAGGACATGGAGAAACAGAGATCACACAAAACACGTAAACAAACAAAGGGTGAATATTAGTGTTTTTCTTTCGAAAATCGACTACAGTGCCCAAGCATGCTTCACCTACAGTACCTTACACACACTGACGATTGTGTGTACATATAATACACGCAACGATGAAACTACAAAAGGCTTCACACATATTTTGCTTGTTTACACATGGTGGCAGCAAACTCAACCAGTAAACAAGCCAGAAAGTGTGTTCTAGAAGCTGGAGGACCTGCGCATATCTCATTTATGAACATACAGTGGCCTCAAAAATATATGGACACTTGAGCCACACATTATAAATGTTTATGCATTTTATTGCATTAGATCACATATAATAATGATAATACCTAATGACATTATTTTTGTAATGGCATTTGCAACTAGTGGATGTGCACTACCATTATACTTAAAAAAAAGTTTGGTTACATGCTAGTAGTATAGTGCACGCTCAAGTATATTACAGAACGCCAGGTTTTTAGTGTCTGAATACTTTTTACAATTTTGTACAGTTTATCTATTGTTTTAGCATTTAGAACTTCTTGATGTGATATTGTTCAGCTTGAAAAGTGCAAAGTTTATAAGTGGATTGAGTGTCCAAATCCTTTTTAGGGCCACTGTATTATCCACCATCTGTTCATCTTTCACATAAAAAAAGTTAGACATGTCAAGAGTGTTTTCTGCACAGGTTCTGCAGCTATAAGAGCTGTAAGCTGTATAATAAGAGCAGGTGTGTGATACAGCAAACAGAGCCAAAGCAAAAACACAGTGTTTCACACTAAAAGTTAAAAGTGATTAAAAACGAATCAAATTCCTCTTAAAACAACACTGTACCCAATAAATAGAGCACAAGTACAGACAATGTTGCTCTTTCGGTGAGTGTTTTGAGAACAGAGCGTGATAATGTACTTGTCTTGGGACACTGGCCTTGTGGTTTAACATCAGACATATGATGTCTGACCTGCTGCCTCTCGCATGTTATTGTGCTAATTGTTATTGTGGTGATGTTAAATGCCATTTTACTGTTTTCAGTGTGCAAACACAGATTCCTTGGTCAAATAAGTGTTTTTAAAGCCACAAATCAGAACTTTAACTACAACACACACACACATACACACAGACGCTTGTCATGACACAACAGCATTTGTGCCGGATTAAAGCCTACAGCATGCCAACCTGCCGTACCCTCATTCAACTTACCGGCCGTCCAAACTCCAACTCGGAAAAGAATTTAAACCAAGGCTCGTTCTCTAAATCTATGTCATCTGGGTTTAAATCAAACGTCTGGAGCAAGAAGCAACGTGGAAGAATAGAGGTAAACAGAGAGGAAAACAATGAGAGGAAAAGAGAGATGCAATCAGCGTTAGGACCAAAATATGCTGCAAGGCATGGTGGGTAAAGAACAGAAGAGGATGATGTTGTGGGTCATCAACACATTTTCTTTCACACACAAAATATGCAACATCAAATCATAACAATACTTAGGACGTAAAGGTATAGTCCACCACAGAAAGGAAAATTCTGTCATCATTTACTAACCCTCATGTCATTCCAAACCTGTGTGACTTACTTTCCTCTGTGCAACACAAAATCAAATATTTTGATGAATGTTGATAACCAAACAGTTTTGGTTCCCATCGACTTCCACTGTATGGACAAAAAACAACGGAAGTCAATGGGAACAGAAAGTGTTTTGTTGTCAACATTCCACAAAAGAAAGTAAGTCATTTGGAACGACATTAGGGTGAGTAAATGATGACAGACTTTTCATTATCGGTTGGAATTGTGCCTCTCAGTTCTGTCCAGAAGGGGGAGACATCATGCTTTTTCCTCTCTTCTCTCTCTCTAAAGTCTTTTTTTCTCTCATCCTCGAGCTATGTCAGAACATGCTGAGAAAGCTGCCCACTCATTTTGCCACCTGGGACATCTCCCACTGCCACATCCACAGCATTTGTGCTGAGGGCAGTGCTGTGATTCAACCTCCTGACATTTCTATACCATTGTTCCCTGTGAACCGCGCCACTGGCTACAACTGCGCCGCTTTGTCTGACACCCTTCCAGCTCTTTACATCTGCAATGCAAAATAAAAGTTCAACTGCTCTCAAAGGAAGCATAGGGGAAAATCCTCAACAGAGCCATTTTGTTTGTGCCTTTTTTTCTTCTTTTTTTTTACACAAATACAGCAGAAAGAAAGAGACATTATTAAGGGAAGAATGGGATTAGGACATGTTGTATTGCTGGCAAAATTCAAACCTGCATCATTCGCATGAATACCATGACTTAATGTTAACCACAGCACTATAGCTCCAATTGATTGTTTTTATTGCAAACCTTTACCAATATTTTACCTACTACATGAACTAATACACAAAGCAAAAGAAAGCTTGCTATAGCACCACATTGGTCTTGATAAGCAAACTCATTGCTGATGGTCCAATATCTGGTCAAATAATCCATGAAAACCCAGCCTTAACACATGTCCAATCATCTGGCTGGAAAACTGCAGTTCGACCTTGTACTAAACAGTTAGGCCTGTGAGCAACAACTTCATAAAGGTGAATTCAAGCACAAACAATGAAAAAACCAATGAAATTGAGATTTTCCTCAATTTCTGCTTTGTGATTTATTTTTCATTATGTTTTTGAAAGAAGTCTTTTATGCTCACCAAGGCTGCATTTATAAAAAAAAAAAAAAAAAAAAAAAAAGTATATATATATATATATATATATATAGGCCTAAATATACATACATATATATATATATATATATATATATATATATATATATATATATATATATATATGGTATCTATTTTAATATAACTGATATTTATTTTAATATATTTTAAAATGTAATTTTGGCAAAGAATTATGGAAGCTTGTTTCCGCCACAAAATAACACATTTTAAAAGATAATTGCGACTTTATATCACGCAATTCTGACTTTATAACACGCAATTGCGAGTTTATATCTCGCAATTCTGACATCTTTTCTCAGAATTGTGAGATATAAACTCACAATTGTGAGATATAAAGTCCAATTCTAAAGGGAAAAAAGACGGATTTTTTTTTTTTTTTTACCTCCGAATTGTTTATATCTCGCAATTCTGACTTTATAACACGCAATTGCGACTTTATATCGTGCAATTCTGACTTTATATCTCCCAATTGCGACTTTATATCTCGCAATTGCGACTTTATTTCCCAGAATTGCGACTTTATAACACGCAATTCTGACTTTATATCTCACAATTGCGACTTTATTTCTCAGAATTGCGACTTTATTTTTCACAATTCTGACTTAATATCTCGCAATTGTGAGAAAAAAAGTCACAATTCTGACTTGATATATCGCAATTGTGAGAAAAAAAGTCAGAATTGTGAGATAAAAAGTCGCAATTATTGTTATTTATTTATTATTCATTGACGGAAACAAGCTTCCATAAAGAATAGGAAATACAAAAAAAAAAAATAATCTGATTAAAAAATTATCTTTTACAAAATTGTAAAATTATTAAAAAAAAAAATCATCATACAGAAATTAAAGGAAAAGTGACCTGAAAACTAAATTGTCCCAAATGATTAGTTCACTTACTTATACTTAAATCTAAATACTAATTTAATTTATTTCAAACAACATGTTGTAGAAAAATGTTTAGGATGTTAATTTTACACACTTGACAAAAAAGTTGACAAAAAAGGCTCCATAAAAGTGGTCCAAATGATGTGTGCACTATATTTCAGTCTGAGGTTATGATAACTTTGAGGAACAGACCACATTTTTTTCCGTTATTCACTGAAATATGACATCCATCAGTAACAAACATGTGAGAAACTAGTGAAAATCCACATAAAACCTGGTGGGACGCATCTTTAAATGTCATATTTGAATGTGCGTGTTTGTGTTCCACAGAAAAAAGAAAGTCATACAGGTCTGGAATGAGTAAATAATGACAAATATAAATCTTCTTTAAAACTTTCTACAGTTTCTGGGACACAAATTTGGCTTTACACAGGGCTAAAAAAGATTTTCAAACGGCAAGTCTCTGCTGACAGAGCAATTTAATCCAGGACAAGGCCTAATCCTTGTAGGAGACTGACCCTGTATATTTGATTTTGTGATTAAATAGACTGGAACAGCACTGAATTACTCTAAAATGAAGGAGAATCCAAGAACAGAATTTCCTTTAGACCTTTGAAACCATGAGTCCATGTTATGTGGGGATTTGTATGCCAGTTTAAATTAAATTAATGAACAACATTCACTCTATAATCACTCACAGGCCTTTCTTGCTCGAGGATGGAGGATTTTCCAGGCTCATACTCAAAGATGCTCCGTGGTTCCGCCCGGTATTTACGCGTGTCCACTTTACGATCTGGAGGACCCCACTCATTTCTGCAGATAACAATGACAATAAGAACCAATCAGAGTGGTCGGGCACCTTTGAAATGGAGCTCATTGCATGAGTTTGGGTGTCTTACGGGTCGTGTGAAAACTCTCTCTCTCTGTCCATGTCTCGCGAACGGAGCTGAAGGAGTGAGGGCATGGGAGGGGGTGGCGGGGGCACAGGTGACTGTGAGAGCTCCCGCTGGGTGGCACCGTCCGGCGTGTCTGAGGCATTTCTAGAGAGAGGCCGGTACGTGTGTGTTCGAGGGGGTGGGTGTGCATGGACAGGAGGGTAGTTGTCTAAGAAAGAGGCACGAATATCACAGTAATATGACAGATCAATAAAACAAATGTACAGTGACTCTATTTTATTAGAGCAAAACATAAAATATATGAACGTACACTACTATTCAAAAGTTTGGGGGCAGATTTTTTTTATGTTTTTAAAAGAAGTCTCTTATGCCAACGCAAGTTACATGATCAAAAATACAGTAAAAACAGTAGTATTGTGAAATATGACTACATTTATATTTTAATACATTTCAAAATATAATTTATTCCTGTGATGGTAAAGCTGAATTTTCAGCAGTCACATGATCCCGAAGAAATAATTTGAATATTATGATTTGGTGCTCAAGAAACATTATTTATTATTAATGTTTAAAAAAATTTTTTCAGGATTCAGGAAAGAACTGTGTTTATTTTAAAAATATTTTGCAACATTTGAAACATTTTTACTGACAGTTTTCATCAATGCATTCTTGGCTGAATAAAAGTGATAATTTCTTTCAAAAACACAAATCTTACTGACCTCAAACTTTTAAAAGGTAGTGTATGTTATATTGTACAATTTAATACCCTAAAAACAACAACAAAAAAAAAAACACTTATTTTATCACACTATTACACATTGTTAGATTTTAAGCACCCAGACGGAAGATGGAAGTTTACATCAGCTCTTCAGATTTCAGATCTTACCATTGTTTATGACAGTATATGTTGCATTATATGTGTCTGCATAGTCATCGTCTGTTAAAACAGAATTACACAGTTAAGCAAAAAAAGTCTAAAAATACAGTATGTGTTTGTCAGTTTAAATGAATACTCCAGGATATGTTCTATTATCCTCCCACTCACTCCATCATACACACCTGCTTTATGAACCATGTGAATCTGTTTGAACATGGTCTTGTACCAGTCCTTGGGTCTGTCCACAGTCTAAACAGAAGCACACACATACACACACACAGAAACGAGCAGCCTTGTCAGTTTGTTGGTTGAGCGCACAAAAAGCTAACAGCATTTGTCATTACCTGACAACCAACGAAATCACCAGAGCACAGAGAGAGAAACAGACAGGGAGTATCATAGTAACCTGCCAGCAAAGAGCCAGGAATGTTCTCTTCTGCTCACAAACACACACATTCACAGACAGTCTGAACTGCTGAGAGCTCAAAAGCATTCCTCTAACCACAATAAGAGGATCACATTTCAAAACAACTCGGACACAAATCAAGAAAAATGCCCTCAAAACAGATCATTAACAGCTAATTGTTGTTTTAAAACTGATCAGTGACAGTCAACACATCATACTGTTTAAACTCTCCATGAAATCAAAATGGACAATTCTTATTTTTTATGGAATATTGCAGTATTTGTTATAAATGATTTAACCGTGCACGTCTTTCTTTTTTTCTTTCTTTTTTTGAAATTCTTGTGCCTTCATAATCTTTAATCAAAATAACTTCTCTCTCTTGCAGCAACATCTCTTCTCTTCTCTGATGATGTGTTTACTGGCATGGGGGCAACCTACTCACATAAGAATACGTTTCACTCTCGGATAGATGTTACAATATAGGGAAGAAAAACGATTGCAACTTCTGTTTCATGCGACTTGAAAAAGAGGACGAGTGTTTGTTTTTGTTCTGTTACTAACCAGATGCACTGTGATATTGCAACACATAATAAAAGATAACGTAAATCTCAGTTTTTGTACTAACCAACCACAACCGTGACGAGAACATTCTGTTGATTATTGGTGGAAAGCGCCGTGTACTCTAAACTGGTTCAAAAACCTGCTTCATAACACTAAACTGATATAAACAGTTCAATAAACACAATTAATATGGAGTAACTCACATTTTAGAAAAAATTGGCAGTCACTTTGTGTATTTTGCCAACAAAAATAGTACCAAACAAATTCAAAACAGACTCAACCACTCGCATATCCGAGCAACAGTTGCTTCTCTCTTGAAAGAATTAGTGTTTTGAATGAATTGGTTCAATACATGGTTCAATGACTCGCTCCTCAAGAGAGTCCTGATCATATCACATGCTGCAGTTCATTATGGACATAATGGATCTACTTGCAGAAGTCACATTTATTAACAATGTAATCAAAACAACAAACACGCAAAAGCACAAGCGAATCAGAGAGACTCAAGAGAACAGCAACCAACATAACATAGACGAGAACGGACAAATATCAACTAAAACTGAGGGCTATTTATACACAGATTAAGGCTATGTTCACCCTATCAGTTCAAATCCGATTATTTGTGTATCTGATTGGAATCTGATATAAATTATTGACTGTCCACACTGTGTATCACAACTGTTCAGATCTGATTTGTTTTCCGAAATATCTGCATTGGTTTCTATGGCAATGATGTTGCGTTGGTAGGCATAAGGCAAAAACAACAACAGCAATGTGGAGGGTTTTGCAATCCAGATGTTGTCTTATTTACAACATGACAATATGTAGCCGCCGCACTGGACTACTACGTCTTCAGAGGCAGTGCTATCCTGTGCTGTCGTCTCTGCCGGTCTCAAAACGTCTTTATTGTAATGTCATTTTCTGCTTGACCGGCCCAACAACACAACCTTGTTTTATAGTGACTTTCAGCATGTTTCCTATACTGTAACAACGTCTAATATGTTTACATTTTACGTGACGTGAGAAATTGACATAACGCAAATTTTGATTAGAGTGGATTTACAGAAATGCAATTTGAATAGGATTTCAAACCACACATGAATGTAGCTCAAAAAAGATTTGTAAAAATCACATTTCATGATTTTTTTTGGCGTTCACCCTAGCTAAATATGATCGGATTCCAATCGGATATGCACAAAAATCTGATTTGAACTGACAGTCTGAACGAGGCTTAAGTGAACAGAGGGAACAGGTGAGGAGAATCAATTAACCAATTATTACCATCGTCATTTTTGTCAGTTCCCTTAAAAATGCCTGCATATCACTCACCGTACGGATGGCGATGGGAATGCCTGACTCATCCACTGGTCCAATGCCTTCGTAATGGGGCGCTTTTATCACAGACACCTTCTTCTCTTCCTCCGAGAAACGAGCAATGGGCACAGAGCTACTGACCACTGTCTGACCAGAGACAATGGTCTCCCTCTTCACCGTATCTGAACCCTCTGAGAGAGAGAGAGAGAGAGAGGGGTTTGGATACAGCTTAGAACTGCTGTGCAATTTTTTCTGTCATTGAAAATTGTTTCTTGTCAAATTGTATATGACCCCAGTGAGATCCTGGGTAACAGCAAATGCAGACAGTGCAACAACCTAGTATCAACCTTTTTAACGGAACGTCTCTCCCTCTCTGTCACTCTCTCGCACACACACATCATTGATTGCTGTGCTGCTATTGGCTCTTCATTACACTGCTTCCATAGATACGGTCACAGTGCAGGACTCAAAATTTGTTACTGTCAGGACTTTGTCGGAGGCAATTAATCGTAAAGGCAATTAATTGGTTGTCTATGAGCATGTCACACTAAGCGAACAAAGACTAAATTCTAAAAGATTCTAAAATAAATCTAGAATTTTCCCCAAAAAAGTGTCTCAAATGGCAAAATCATGGCAAATATCACACAGTGTCTACCCAAAAAAAACACTACACTACAGTGACAGAAATTGGGAATAGAAACTAAATGGCGTGTCTGAGCTTGACAGTCACATTCAAATCTAATCTAATTGAGCAGGAACACTGACATGGCACAAGCTCTCACTCTGACTAAGCACCCTGAACTATGAAATTTGTATGATACAGCATAAATGAGACAGCTACATTTATTCCTTCACATCTATAGGTTTGAAGTAACAAAAAGGCAATGACATGAGGAAATACTACAGCAAACTTTTTGTCAGCATCTTTCTTACACAACAATTGTATGAATTTGCCATCCTAAGCAAATCCCCTCCAAAGAGTCAGAGCTTTTCCTGTCCTAAGTTCCCCTTTGTTCAGGTATTGATTGCTCTGGTCTGGTCTAATGGATGCAAATGCATCATATCCTGAGGACTGGATTGCACCGTTAACTGACAAAACCGGCAGCCACTGACAAGAACTGTACATTACAAATCCATTATTTTAGAATGCCAAAACTAGGAATCAATCAATAAAAGCACAAAAAGACAATTAAGGAAAGCTTAAAAGTTTAGCTGTGTCTGAATATGCCTACTTTCATACTGCATAGTATTCTGGAAAAAAATTCTAGAGTACACATTCAATGGTCACTTTACTATCATATGAAGCCAGGGGAGAGGAGTTGTGTATAGAATGCAATAGTTGGATTCTAAAATTAAAAACTCCATTCATTTTCTCCATATGGAAAATGTGTTTTAATTATAATTTGATCAAATGATAAACATTTAAAGACAGACCAACTTTGAGTTCTGAGGTTGTTAATCGATGGTAAATGCTTTTGTTTAAAGGGATAGTTCACCCAAAAATGAAAATTCTGTCATCATTTACTCACCCTCAAGTTGTTTCAAACCTGTAAGAATTTATTTTTTCTGCTGGACACAAAAGAAGATATTTTAAAAAATGTCTGTAACCAAACAGTTGATGGACCCCATTGACTTCCATAGTAGGAAAAAAAAATACTATGGAAGTCAATGGGGTCCATCAACTGTCTGGTTACAGACATTTTTCAAAATATCTTCTTTTGTGTTCAGCAGAGTAAATGATGACAGAATTTTCATTTTTGGGTGAACTATCCCTTTAAGCCATCCATTCACATTACTTCAACTTATTTCTCAAATAACTATATTACCCAGGATGCTGTACAGAAAATTCCACCAATCATAGAGTCATAATGAGCAAATAGCAAAGGAGCTTGCAGGGAATGGCCTCTCTCATGAAGAACCACAAATGATGTAATCGAGTTAGTCTCGCTATGCTGTCAAAATACTTATGAATATATTGCATATATATGCAAACTTAATATATGTTGTATGTATAGATATTATCAACAACTTTAAATTAATAGTTTTATATTTATCTGTTGTTTTTAATTTGACTATGTCATTCGCATTGCTTCATGGGATAGTAGTTCTTTCCCACACTAAAGCCGTTTACTACACAGTATTGTACCTTATACTTTTTTACATCAAATAAAAGTATGTAATGTTGTGATTCACCTCATAGTTGGTTGGCTTGGTTTATATCTTCTATCACTTTAACAAGCCTTTTTAAAAATTATTATGGGAAAATTTATAAAAAAAATACTTGGAAACAATGCTACTAAAAAAGTGAGCAGGCACTAATGTACTATATGGCAGTGAAGCGATGCAACTGTTGCCGGTTGGTCACATAACAGTGACAACATGGCAAACGCAGTACATCCAAGCTTAATACCACCCATATTCATACTATATGTAACATACTTTTTAAATTCTGATTTTGTTTGATGCAGATAGTCTCTCTTTTTATGTTTTTTTTTTTTACATCACATACAAAAACTTGTTTTACATGTGCTTCAGACATCCTATTCCAGACTAAGTGGACGGTTCTTGCCTAAATACAAGGTACGCTCACCTGAACAACGACCCTGCTGAATCTTTACCAGGCCTGGACTGAGGGTTGGGGGTGGAGGGGGGTACACAGGCGGAGAGAAGGGCCTCTGAGACTGAGATCTTCCATTCACTGCCATCTGACCCTGGGGAACATAAGAAATTGAACTGTGAGTAATGTCATTTATAGAGTCAATTTAAGTCAAACAAAATATGAGTGGGTGAAAGCTATGAGACAATAAGTAATTAGAAAAATGAGAAATGCAAGACATTAGAGTACACATCAAAAGACAAATGCATAACAAATGTATCTGAGAGATGTCATTAATGGGGAAAATGCTGTTACAAAAAAGACAAAGGTTGTGATCAGATGTTGGTGCTTCTGTAGTAACATGAGAGAAATGATGGACGACAAATATAGAAGTAACTGAAAAACTGTTAGACCACATGACAACAAACATACATTAAAATAACCTTTAGTAGATAATAAGTGCATGACAATTTATGTAAGAAAGAGTGTTAACAACACTGGAATATAGCTCCATTATACAATCATAATCCATTGATGTTCGAGTCTGTTTTGTTAATCAAACAAATGTCATGAAAGGTCACATGGAGAATCAGAGGTCATCATAGGAACCTTAAAGTTAACCTTTTTTAATACACATTCCTGGACAATTAATCAGTGCACGTTACTCCAAAGAAAAAGGTTTGTAATCTTTAATACAAATGTAATATTTGATATTGTAATATTTCACATTAAATAAATGCAAATTAGAATATAAGAATCTTCTTTTAAAAAACAACAAAAATATTCTTGCATTTATATAAAATAATAAATAGTATAGCAGTAATAGGTTTTTGTTCATATTAATAACACATTTCTTTCTCAACCGCATTTATGTCCGGCTCCATTCTACCATGGACTTTTAAATTCTCAATGGATAAAATTCATCCTACATTTTTACATTCTGTTTCAATTTAAAACATGTCACATGACGCATGCATGTTGACTTTAAATGGGAAACAACATACATAGCACACAATGAAAAACTGAATACATAGAACAGAGTGAAAACCAAGACAGCCACCTGCTGTAAGCTGACACATAAAGCATGTCAAAGTTAGACATACAATAGCGCTGAAAGACTAGTGAGGACATACAAACACGAGCAGATTCAAACAAACGTGACAGCAGACTGAGGTGAGGTGCGCCAGTCGAGCGTGATAGTTACGTTAGTGCCTGTGGCAGCTGACGGGGCGGTAGGAAGCTCGTCAGGGGCATTGGAGGCGTGGCTGAGAGTGGGGGAAGGGGTGGCCGTGGCCGTGGGGGAGGAGTCCATGCCGCAGATCTGCAGCTCCTCCAGCCCGACCGTGGATGATGAATAATGACTCAGCGCAGACACGGTTACCGGTGACGCAGCAGGTGAGGCCGACATTAGCCCAGAACGTTCCAGAGGGGTGTAGGGTGTTGGCGAGAGGGCTTTGGGCAATAGCCCCGACAGGAAGTCGGGGGAATCCTGACTCGCCCGGCTATACGGTGAGCGACGAGCTGACGGGTCTGGGGATGGGGGTCCGGAAGAGAGCATTCCAGTGCCCCCTCTTACAGGGGAAAACTCACGCTGATGGAGGTGGGTGGGAATAAAAGGGAAGGAAGACAAGAAATGAACGTGAACACAGAACAAAGCCAGTGAGCAAGAAGTGATTGAAGCAAATTAACCATGTTGAGTGAAGAAGAACTGGTAAATCTGTGGGAAGAAATAAAAGGTTGGCTGGAAATACAAAACAAAATGAGTAATTAGCAGAAACACACGCTCTTTCATCATGCCGTCTGTGTTTGTTCACTCTATCCTAACAGATGAGGGTCAATGGGTGCTGTTTACAACAGTTAGTTTAAGAGTAAGAGATACACTACTGGTCAAAAGTTTGGAATAATGAAGCTATTTTTTAATGTTTCTTTTAAATTGTAATAATATTTCACGACATCACTGTTTTACTATATTTTTAATCAAATAAATACAGCTTTGGATAGCGTAAAGAACTTCTTTCAAAAACATTCAAAAATATAAATTATTACAAACTTTTGACTGGCACAGTAGTTGTACATTTTCACTGTAAATGAATGACAGTAATACCACCAAATTGCTGGCTGGTCTTGGTGGTACGACAGGGGGTCGCATGGGGTCGGCGGGGTCCAATGCGTTAGTCCTGGATTCAGTCTCATGCCCTGATTGGGTCTCTGCTTGGGGTTCTGGACTGCGGGGAGCTAACTGGATGGAGAGAGAGGCTACATGCATTTCAGAAGTGGCAGTGGGGTCTTGAGGTGGGGGAGCGGATGTACCTTTCCGCTTAGTTTTAGACTTAGGGTCAGGTTTAATCATATTCATCTTGTTAGGTGCTGAATTTAGATGGTCAGTGGTGAATTTCGAAGAGGACAATTTGCTCCCAAGAACCCGAGTGATAAAACTGTTAGCATTAGCCTGGTGGGACAAGGGGGGCTCCTCGAGGGGGGCTCCAGAGGTGCTCGTGTAGGTTCGGGTGGTCTTAGAGTTTGAAAATGAGGAGGTGGCGCTAAATTGGTTAGTGCAAGAGCCTGTGGAAATTACATCATCATTCTGCGGGGGAGAGAGGAAGGTGTCTGACAGTATTGCGAGGGAACTATAAGATGGGGGGTTAGGGGTCATGTGATAGCTCTCTCTCCTAGGGGGCGGCAAGGGGACCTGACAGAAAAAAGGTCAATTCAAATATATAAAATCAGTTCAAATAGAGTGAATTTTAAATAGAATAAATAGAGAAATTTCAGTTTGACTGCTTAAGGAGTCAAGAAAACACTTGATATGAACCCTTGTCTAAACACCTCCAAAAAGAAGTTGTCATTTTGGAAAACATGACCAATATTAATCTAAACAGTCATGAAGTACAATAAAAAATATATGACAGCAGTATGATCAAGCAAGAATGCATTAACAGCCCAAATTGCATTATAATTAGATAAATATGTACCGGTGTAGGAGATTTCTTTTCCTGTAGGTTGGGTCTAACGCTGCGGAAGCCTTTAGCAGTCAAGGACGAGCTGCTGGCGTCTCCATTCCTCAACCCCTCAGTCACACTGCGTGAACGCCAGGCATCTACACACAAAGATATTAAATATATATATATATACACGCGCACACAAACACAAACACACTAATGAACAGAATCACGTACACATCCAGCAAACACTTACCTGAATCTGATGACTGGGAATCACTACCTATGGGGAAAAAAATATATATTAATAATTAATATAAACATAAAATTGTAAACAAATAAAATTGTAACAACTACATAAGTCAGCTAACCATTTGGATGTGGATTTTGCAACAAAAATGATGTTATGTCCTATCTTGCTTATTGCAAATTGTGAGTGAGCCAGTCCTACTATTGGTGCCCCCTCAAAAATGAGGTCCATGATGCCTGAAAGCATCTAACTGGAGGATGGACACAATATGAGAATGAAAATAGAGATGCAGAATTACAGAGGACAGAAGATTAAAGAGCAGAAGCTGCTACTTAACACAGAGAGAGCTAGTAAGACCACACAAAGTTTGAAACATACCTACTCCTCTTACTCATTATGATGATTAAAACTACAACACTATGTAAATTTATAGAGTGGAAGCACAAAATTGCAAAATATACATGAACATGCTATGAGGATGACAGAGGGTCTAGTAATGTATGGACTGTTATACGTGAAAGTGAAGGGTATGGTCTCCATTTTGCTATTCAAACTGACATCTGATAAACCAGTATCCTATGTGCCTTAAACAATTCAACATTCAGCAGCTTTTCAAAATTTAAAGATGTGTTGTCATATCCCTGGCAGGTCTTGACATCATGTCACTTTTTCAGCAAACTCACTAAAGCAACAGAAAATAACAACAAAATTACCTGGATCCTTGTAACTAGCACCAAAATGGCAGCAATTTTCTATTTTTAATAGAGAGTGTGTTTTTGAAAGGGTAAATGGTTTTATTGATTTCATTAAAACCTGAACAGTGTCTACAATATTTACCACATAGTACAACTGACTACAAACTGAGCATTATTTATAAATTAAGAAGCCAGATTAGGTTACGGTAAATTGGAAAACTGTTATAGCACCCCCTTTGTTCAGAGAAAATATGGCCAGTAGTCTCTTTTTCTTTGTCTCATAACCTTTTAATTTAATGCAGGGCTGTCAATCAACTAGAATGTTTCATCAAATTAACTTTAATCATGAATTGCTCTGATGGTAAGAAAATGTAATATTACGGACATTTACATATGGGTTAAGGCACACAATTAATTGCATTAACCTTTTTATTGTGTTATAATGACCCTAAATTAACATGTTAAATTGAAAGGCTTAATTTAAATATGTTAATTATCTTGCACAGGACATTGCTTTCTGTTCTTGTAACTCTGCTATGAATATATTTGAGGAATATTGAGAGATAGAGTGAGTAATGTTATAAATAATGCCTAAATATAATGCCTCTGTTATCTTCAAACTTAGCAAGACAAATATGGAACAAAACAGATGTTGCAAACACACGCAAAACAAGCATGCTTGCAGACACTCACACAAACAGAACACTGGGGAGAAAACTCATCTAAATTACTTATACAGATGGAACACTGATATGCAAAAAGACTATTTTAAAGATCTGTGTCTGTTAGACAGTCCTGCTCCATTACTGATACCTGCAGCTGCGTACAGGTTGGGTGAGCTCTGGACCCTCTTCACAGGCCAGAGAGGGAGCAACAGGGATGCTCTTTTATGAGCACGTCCTCCGCTATCTGGAGTATGTTTGTTTGCACACACACACAGAAGCATACATGCAAAACAAACAGAAAGCAAAGCACATGCATTTTAAATGCAACATTATTGCACCAAAAGATAATGCAAAAAAAGAGAGAAAAAGTAAATACAATGAAACAATGTACACTACCGTTCAAAGGTTTGGGGGCAGTTTGATTTTTTTAAAGAAATTAGTACTTTTTTTTAGCAAGATTGCATTAAATGCAATTTAAAGTAAATGCAAAAGTGAGAGTAAAGAAATTAATAATTTCAAAAAAAGTATTTCAAATAAATGCTGGTTTTTTTTGTTTTTTTTTACCTTTCTATCCTTTAAAGAATCCTTTTTAAAATGTATCAGTTTGCACAAAATATTAAGCAGCACAACTGTTTTCATTGATAATAATAAGAAATATTTCTTGAGCACCATATCAGCATATTAGAATCACTAACCAGGTTTCCATCCAAGTGTTTTTTTGCGAAAAAAGGTTTAGCGCATCAAAATGTTTACCGATATAGCTGATGGAAATGGCAATTATCGATATTTTTTTGCAAATGTCGACACAATCCTTTTCCGTTTAACTTTAGCGCATACATTCTATGTCGATACTTTAAATGACGCGAAAAACTAGTTTGGAAACACTTTTTGTCGAAAAAAAGGGCTTTAACGCAAATAAATGTGGTGTCACATGATTTTCATCACGGGCGCACTAGTGGCGCCAGGATTTTGACTGTAGGTGAATCAAAGAAAACTGGATGGGCCAGTTAAAATAAGCCAAAAAAAAAAAAAAAAAACGGGTTCCCCTTCATCTCCGTTTCAGCGCTTTTCTGCGGCACTGAGGACAGCGACTCAGTAGCCTACCTGAATTTAATGCGTAATTAGCATAGGTTTAAAAAAAAATAAACAGGAATTTTTTGTTGCTTTTTTAATACAATTACAATTTCATTTAATTTATTGTTTAATAAAATGATAGGCCTATTATTTTTAGTTTATTAACAGCAACAACAGCTGTAAAGATGAAGTTGACGATCGCCATCTCCGTAGTACGCGCCTATAGAGAGAAATGCACATCATGAATTACATAACCAGAGAGTAGCCTATTTCTTTTCGTTTTAAATTGTTAAAAAGACATTTCAAGCTTTCTTAAGATAGGCTATATTTTATGTCTGTGAGGCATATATGCTGAGTTTCGTTAAGTTAGGATGAGATGCGCTCCTGTTCACGAGCAATGCAAGTGACCGCGCGGGCGCCTCTATGATTGTTGTCTGTTATATTTAAATATTTGTATTTATTAAATGCAGGCAATTGGTTGATAATTTTTTTTTTTTAAATTAAGATACAATTTATACAAAACGAAATTCACTTTAAAAAAAGTCTTTCAGCAAAACTTAACTTAATTAAGTGGTCAAAATCATATCTGACCCGCTCCATGTCTCTCGATATTGCTCATCCTATCTTACTCGTGCGGTTCACTTTTCATAATCAACATAGATGAAAAAATAACATTATAATATTTTAACAAATATGAAACTAAATGCGCTTATTTAATGGCAACAACACAGGCCTACAGACTCTCTATTTGTACAACTTGCTGCACATTCATTTTATTCTGAATTTTGCACACATAAGTTGAAAGGCATTTGTATGTGCATGCATGTAAAACATATCTGCAACATTCATCAAGTTCACTGATAATTATGCGTGCATTTATTAATTATTATCAGAGAGAGAGAGTGTGTGTGTGTGTGTGTGTGAAACGGCACAGGTTTTGTGATTTTGGCTAAAAACGGCATAATCATCATTTAAAGACCACTGAGAATGTTTAAAAATAGCTCAAAATATGATCAGAGTGGGACTTTAATGAATAATGTAACAAGGAGCATGTAAACTGCGTTGTTTGTTTATGGAATGGATCGCAAATAGATCGGAATGAAGAAACGTACCATAGTAGAAAATGTACCAGGCCCACCCGGGCCCAATGGTATCAGGACCAATGAATCCACACAGCATCTCAAACGTCGGCCGTGTCATTCTAAAATGTTGCACCCAGAGACTTTCTGTAAAGTGTCTCTCCACAACTTCCTCCCAGAACGCCGTATTGCATGGTCTCTCCCAGACCCTTGGACTTCGTCGCGTAACGGTATAGTTAATTTGAGCCCTATCAGATGAGCAACTGTTTAATTCTGCCGTCGTCTTCTGATATTTCGGACACTTGCAATTATTTGTGAAATTGAAATGACAGTAAGCTGGCAAATTTCAATTAACTGCCTGAATACTCTCTCCATTATTATTTTTTATTTTTTATTTGTTTGTTTGGTGTTGGGGGGTGTGCTGACTGGAACCCCAAAAGGTAGAATTTGCGATAAAAAATTAAATAAAATAAAAGATGTATGGAAACGGCTCAAAGGCACTTTTTTTTTTTGCGATACACCAAAACATATGCGACAAATCGCTTTCGTCATTCGTGACGTCATCACGCACACAATCTTATCGGTAAAAGGCCAATTGAATGGAAACAGTCTGGAGACGGCAAAGTTCGTAATGTTTTTTTTATCGCATATTCACTTTGTCGATAACATAACAGCGCAAAAAGTGGATGGAAACTAGGCTACTGTTGTTATCAGGAATAAATTAATTTTTTTGAATTATGTTAAAACTGAAAACATTTGAAATTGTAATAATATTTTGTACAATTTTGTGTTTTACTGTATTTTTGATCTAATGCATGCAAAGGATGAGCATACGATAAATCTTACAAACCCCAAACTTTTGAATGGTACTGTATTATACCAATTAAAAGTTAGTCCTTTACAGAACAGCATACGACTTGTGCAATAACTGATTTGCAAAGCATTGCAGGAAAGCTGACAGATTATTTTAGGTGTGTTCGTTGCAGATGGATTGGTGTATGACATCAAAGTACTGCATACTGAGCCGTCTGCTCTCTAATAGCTCTCAAAGAATTTTGATGTCATACACCAATTGGTCGGCACAGCGCTGCTTCAAGCCGTACACACCTAATGACATTGTTTCCTAACCAGGTGTGATGTGAACACATCTGGTATGTAATAAAGTAATGCAGTAATTGGTCCGAAGCTGGTCCAAATGAACAGTATACAACAGAGCTTACTGTGTGAAATATTCTAGCATACCCCACAATGCAATGTGCTTGGCTTGACCTTTATTTAAAGTGTGATGTATGAACCAGAAGCACATACTGCACCTCTTTCTGATCTCTTTCTTGACACAATATCTTATTAGCCTACCACATGTCATGACCTTTTTACATAAAATCTGATTACAAATGCACACTAATGATGGGCTAATGGCAAAGAAATTACACAGGTATTTTAATAACGGACTTACCTGTATTCATGATGATGATCTCCACTGATCTGTGTTCTGAAAAAGGACACTTTCACCTGTAAAACATCAAACTATTTATAATCTCAAAATCAATTCTTCTATATCTACATAAATAGATGCTAAAAGTATATATTGTTTTGAAGAATGAATTAGCATGCTTAATTATTAGCTAAATTATCTATGTTGTTTAATGCCCAATACCGCATGGTAAAGTGCCTAAACTGTTCTATGACTAGCACAAGTTATATTTACTCCGTGTGGCAGATATAGAAGATATTCTGCTTTAAACAAGTTTGTTGTGTATCAAATGGAGACACAGACCTTAATATGGATCCATGACAGACAACAGCTAGAAACGGTGGCGTCGGTGTGTGTGCACATGTAGTAATACTCTGACTGACACCAGACAGTCTGGACACCAGGAATGCACTTGGTGTGCCTGCTATGTGTTAATTTTACAGTGTGCTACACACATATTTCACTCTCTCTAATCACTATCAGAATTTGCAAATATGAGGAGTGGAGTGTGTGGTGTGGTTGCATCTGTCTCATATGAATACTAAATAATGTTGCCCAATAGACATGTTTGCCCAGCTAACAAAAAATGTGTTATAAGGGCCAGTTCACACAGAATGTATTTTTGCAGTTAAACATGCGTCAGTGGAATGGAGGGGAAAATGCAAGGACTAGAGATGAATTTCGTTTAAAGTTGAACTCATATTGTCTTGTGTGCCGAATTTTAGAACAAAACGTACAAAACACTGCAAAAGACACGAGGTGCAATATCAAACGCGTCCGTCTAGCATGTGTTTACACAATGGAAAACAATGGAAAAGTAGCACAGTGGAATGGAAAAGCACATTCTGAACAGCCCTTAAGAATGTTATGATGAACAACGTTATGTTTCAAAGTTCTCTGAATATTTAAAGCTACAATATATAATTGTTTTTTCCTCGCTGCTAGGGATCGCTAACCTCTTACAATAACAAAGGCGTAGGTTGATGATGCAGTTATAAGCGGAATGATGGGACTTGCTGTCATGCTGATGGATCTAACAATGTTTATGGATGAGAGAAAACATTCATGTTTTTTAACATGACTGTGGTATGAGGCAGGGCGCGATTGCTAATAGGGCTGTCGCGATAACCGCAATATCGCAGTACCGCGCTTCTGACAAGCCAACCGCAGAGGAATTCAAGTAACCGCAGCAACCGCGATATTCGTGTGTTTTCTTTTTTCATAAGGCAATACCCTTCTTGTTTTGTTCATGTGTATTGAATGTTAAATAAGTTAATGATAATAAGACGTGGTGATCATGGTTTTATCATGGTGATTTGTACAGAGGCTTCGTGGATGTGCACTTAAGCCTAAACAGACAGTGAATGAGAGAGATCGACTGAGCGCGTGCGATTACCTGCGTCTGTCTTTGAGGTCAAGTCATATTCGTGAAAAGGTTGCCGTGTCCCAGGAAAGTTAAATATTTGTCCTGTCATCCTTTTAACGTTTAAAATAAAGGGTATTTACCATGAATGGCATCAGCGACAGGCAGCGCTGGTCTGCATCCACAGCACGAGGAGCTCGCGGTCGCGGGAAACAAAACTCACGCATTGAATCAATGCCATTTGTCTCTATTAAGTGAAGCTTCAGCGTTACCCATGCGACGCATTGCTGGTCAGCTGAGCCTTGAAAAGTGGAGCTCAAAGTTAAAAATAATTTACCTTGTTTCATTACTATCTTTTAATGAATCAATCAGCGTTTTTGAACGTGTTGTTAAATGAATGGTTTAATGACTCACTCAAAGACAGTCCGTTGCCGTAACAACTGTGCGCTGAGTGACAGGCTTTCAATGCGGAGAGACGCTGTTTAGTTTCGGTTTATTGGTTACTGAAAATGTACTCGTTTTTGTGCATGCTGACCACATCGTGACACTTATAGCAACAAATAAATATAAATAAATCAAAATAAATTAATAAATGCGGTAAAACCGCATATCGCGCTATTGAACCACTCAAAATTACCGCAAGGGAAAATCCTTCACCGCGACAGCCTAATTGCTAATGAGAGACAGATATCATCGTCATACGCGAGTCCCGCGGATATAAAGGAATGAGGACATTTCATTCTACCGAACTACCCGCAAGTGCTGAATTAATACTCACACAGGTCAGTTTATTTGACGAATTAAACTTGTGAGGTAACGCAGCGCTGTTCCATTTGGTCTAACTTTATACTATCACACTAAACAGCATTTGAGAGTGTTGAAAGTTCTAATGTTATTCTATGTGTTAGTTTGTTGGCTATATGAGACTAGCAGTAAGCTAGATCAACATTAGAATAACATACTGATCATATTCTAACATTTCACCATGTTGAGCTATATAACATTGATTTGTTTTATGTACATTTGCTCACCTGTCTAATAAAGTACATGCAAGAGTGGCGTCAAGTCCAAGTTAGTTGCGGATGTGGAGCTCTCGAAAACGCCACTCTGATATTGATCCTCGTTTTAGTTCTCCTTTTGTCCAAAAGTCTGCTTGCCATGATTCATAATGTTTTAACGAAACAACAACAGCCTGAGCGTGCCGCTAGACGTTACACACTACGCAGTTGTCCACGTCTGTCACCATGGTTACTATAGCAGTACAAGCGGAAACCAGGGATAATGCGGATATTATGTAATTGACAGGTGACAAGTGAACAGGGACGGGCACTTTTTAAAATTGTGAATTTCTTTGAATTTACAAATTCTTGGAAACATTTAGGATAATGGAAGTACACAAATCAAAGAAATATATAACACTGTGGAAGTGGTTTTTGGATATTTTGATACAAAATTCTTACATATTGTACCTTTAACACATGTTTGTTTGTTTTTTTTTAAATGTTTTTTTCTTGGTTATGCAAACTTATCATTTTGCAAACGTTTTGGAAATATTTCAGAATGTTCAGAGAACATAGAAAAGAAACAAGTATAAAATAAAATAAAAACATTAGATGAACGTCCAACTAAAACATTTCAGGAAAAAAACGTTCCATGAATAATGTAAAAATAATGTTTTTGTGCTGCTAATGTTTATAAAAATAACAGTATACATTCTAAAATACAAAATAACTTTGAAAGAACATACTGGAAAAACATTTCTTCATAACTTAAGAACCTTGCCAGAACGTTATCCAAAATTCTGGGAACGTTCTCTGTTAGCTGGGAACATGATAATGCAGACAGTAGCAGATAGAAATTATGTCGGGATAGTGTTATGATAATGTCACTCCACTTAAGAATAGCAACAGTCGAGGATTTCCAAACGCACTCCTTACAATAACTGATAATATGTCTCTCGTTCACTGAGGCTAAACGGGAGCAGACACAATGGATTAAAGAGAGATAGCCTATGCGAGAGAGCATTTAGACATAAAAATAAGATGCAGTTGTCGGATATCCCTTTGCCACTGACAGATTTATAACTTACCAAGAAAGACGTGTAACACTCAGAGAGTGAAAACGTTGTCAACACTATTTGAGTCTCAGTAACTGAAACTATGGCATTCGCTTAGTGGCTATATGTCCATTTTTATTATCCCCTATACCTTGAAACTAATGCAGAAAGTAAAAGAACACTCTAGAAAGATTTTCATAACATGCTGCGGGAACCAGCTGATGGTGTGAAGTTTCTTCTCTACTTGTTGGGCCTAAAATAAAGACATTAAAAACACTTATAATAGTCTGTAACATCTTTAAAAAGAATGAGTCTCTGGGTCATCATGAAAAGGAAGCAAAACACAGGCTATTTAAAGATCATCTACACTATCCAAACCAGTTTACTATTTTACTACCAAGTGTTATTTCCAAAAAACTCTCTTATGTTTTCGTACGATCTGCTTACACTGAAGCTTTAGTTTTTGGGGTGGATTTTCATGCTTAGTTTTTTCTATAAATTGTATGTTTTATACTACTCATGTTGTACGAATTCATACAAATTCATCACAATTCACCACAATATAAAATTCTCTCATAGATTTTCATATTTCAGAAAACTCATACTTTAGTGAGATTGATTCTGAATCATCACCAAATAAACTGACAAACATGTTGCACTCTGACCAATAACATACATTTTCCTTATTTTTCAACTCCTTCACAGCATCCACCTGGCTTATATATAATTCCAACCTTTACACAATCCTATTCCCGATGGGTAGAATTAAGTCCTGTCCATCCCACCTCAAAATGTTTTATTCTGATCCACAGCTGCAGCTTAGAGCGCCTGATTAGTTACTGGCAATATTAGTGCAAAGCCCTCTGGGTGTACTTGAGTGTGACAAACATTCAATGCCATCTGCAGCTTGTGTTAAAGGGCTATTAAGCTGGCATTTCCGTTATGTAATGGACAAGCTGCCACGGTTGTGCACTTACCCATGAATACTGTTTGACAAGGCTCAGATGGTAGATATTTGTGTTTTCAGATAGATTTGTGGAACAAATAACTAGCTTTTGTCAGTAGCTTTGAGTGTTTGTTTGCAGTTTTCTTGACCTGACTTAGATGCTAATAAAGTTAGGCTACCCTTTGCCATTTCCTAGCATACATGCAGGCTTTCACTGTTCACCATTGGTTATTGGTAACACACTCATTTGTGGCCTCTTAAATTCTCTCATCCACACACTCACATTGCCTTTGGAATGTCAGCACTATAGATCAGCATACAGTGACAGGACAGTACATGGATAGTGTTTCAATGGGCAGACCGGAGGAGTCGCAACAGCTGTCTACACACACAGGCATATGATGAAATATACACTACTGTTCAACAGTTTGGGGTCAGTAAGATTTTTCATCGTTTCGCTTAACAAATCGCTTATATCCCATTATCCTTGAAAAATAGTTCTAAAATGCTGTTCAGCAACTATTTTTAGAACTATTTTTAAAGGATCATGATATAAGCGATTTGTTAAGCGAAGCGTAATTATTGATAATTGAGCACCAAAAAATTTTACCTCAAAGGATCCTATAAAAATGTATAACGGCTTCCACAAAATTATTACAATTATTAGCACAACTCTTTTCAACATTGTTAATAAGAAGAACCATTATTAATAATTGAGTACTAACACAGAGAAAAAAGGTGTAAAAATGTTACCTTCAGGGGTACAACAGGTCGTCACTGGGGCAGAACATCTTTGTACCTTTTTTTGTACCTTTTTTTAAATAAATAAATAAACACAATCCTACAAACCCCAAACTTTTGAACAATAGTTTATTTTTTTAAGTCCAATTCTGAAGTGTTAGATGAATCAGTGTAGTCAAGACCTCTTCAGGGATCTTTCTCATTTTGTGAAAAAGTATAGGAAGCAATATGACGAGTTAGAAAACACAATCTCAAATTGTGAAATCCATCGTAAAGTTATTTCATGCTTCTCAAAAACGTGTTTGCGGCTGCAGTGAACTGATCTGACAGCTGATTCAGAGTGGTTCCGACAACCATGAGAACATCAATATGCGCCACATGATTTCACATCTGACAGCGCTACAGATTTATTTGCTATTTATACATTTTCATACATTCATCAATCTCTCCATTAAGGGATAATTTGTTCAGAAATGAAAATAATTAACTTCTTGTAGCTTTTTGTGTAAAAAAAAATCGTTATGGCAGCATTTGTAAGTATTTATGATCATCTATTAATGTCTTAAGTAATTCTTAACAGAAACAGCTTCAGGACTGTTATGTACTTAATCAAACATGGCCTGTATTGATGATATTTACTTGAGAGGCACAGTAAAGAATGGCCCCTTAAAGCAGTGACATTTAATCATATTTATATGACAGAACTGGTGGCAGAGAGCATGTCTGTGTAATAAGGTCATTTTTTATCCCATATATATATATATATATAACAGGCGTTGAGTTAAATGTAGAACAGTGATATATTACGAATCTGCAGTGTCTACGAGTGAATGTGTGTGTCTTGTAAGCACAAATAAAATCGCTCTAAATAGGCGACCATCGACCGCCAAAGAATTTGATTTGGAATATTTTTAAACCACCATGACAGATTTAAAGGGCCAGAGAATTTAAGTCAGCTAAATAAATCAACTCTGCATAACTTGATGACAGAATCTACAAAACAGGGGAGGACAACATCAAGCTTGACACAACAAAATTAATGTTGATGTTCAGTCAGATTAGCTGTTCTATCTAAAGCTATGTGGGAGTGAGAGGAGGAAGCTATAAGAGGTTGTTCTGCAGTTGTGCGTGTGTGTTTGTGCCATTAGAGAGAGATGTGGAGGCCATGTTGGTTTCTAAAGTTATACAAAAGTTGTCATTAGTGTACTATTGGATGCCCAAACGAATATGTGTGTCTAAAAGTTCTTTTTAGACCCTTTACGCTCCTGCCCAAACCACAGACTCTCTGCCTCCCTCAGTCAGAGATGCTGATTCATTAGTGGCTTCGACCGTAACGCCACAAACCACATTCCACTTCCTATTAGTGCAGTGAAGCGTCTGGCACAGTACACAATATGTAAACTATGCTAATGTTTTGAACTAAACCAGATTTTATGCTAAAGCAGTGTTTTTTTACAGACACAATGATAAATGCTAATAACATACACTGTTAGAAAAATCTGTAGAAATTACAGTATTACTGGCAGCTACTTGCCAGTAACTTACTGTAGATTTAAATTGATGTTATTTACTGGCAACAATTTGTTCAAAATGAAATGAACATTAAACATTAACAAGTCTTTATCGTTACAGAATAAAACTAAAATAACAGCCTCATGCAAAGCATTCTGGGAACCAAAATCTGAAGGAAAAAAAACAGAAAAAGGTTGATGAAGATTTCTGGTTCCCAGAATGCTTTGCATTAGATTGTTATTTTATAATTTTATTCTGTAAAGACAAAGACTTGTTAATGTTTAATGTTCATTTAACTTTGAACAAACTGTTGCCAGTAAATAACATAAATTTAAATCTACAGTAAGTTACTGGCAAACAGCTGCATAACTACAGCAAATTTTTTACAGTGTAATGCTAAGTGCTAAATGAAGCAAGAATGGGATCATGAGAATCTGTAGAAGGTTTTTCTTACATACACTTTACATCTACTGAACAATTTTGAGACACTTTTTTTATTTTACTGTCTCCTTATGAAACATTTACACTACTGTTCAAATTTGAGGTCTGTACAAATTGTTGTTGTTGTTTTTTTAAAGAAATTAATACTTTTATTCAGCAAGGACATTCAGTGGCAGTAAAGACATTAGAAAATGTTACAAAAGCTTTCTAAGAACCACAGTTGTTTTCAACATTGATAATAAGAAATGTTTCTTGAGCACAAAATCAGAATGATTATAGGCCTATTTATAATAATATCCTCCACAGAATTATGAGAGAAGCTACTGTACAGGTGATCAAACAATGAATGCAACTGACACTGTTTATTGTTTCATAAAGGTTTAGAGGCAGGAAATGAATAATGTGCCCATAATATTGTCTTGTACAGGGAATACTGCCCTATTGCCAACTTTACCAGATTTATTTCATCATGAAATCGAGCCATCATCAAACAATCATGTTATAGCAAATTGACAAAAATGATTCTGGAAGGTATTCCTGCTGGCAGTACTCCAGTACCGCAGAGTGATTTATTATTTATTTTCTTTATAAAGCGCAATGTGGTTTACGGTAGAATGCAGTAAATTATTTTTATTGTATCATGTGGTTAACTGTGTGACACAGGCAGTATGGTTACATGAGGAACTCAGAAAGCAATAACACTGAAATAAAACAGAGCTACATCAGTCAAGTTTAATTCAGTTCGGTGCTGCCTCATATTATTTTAACCGATATGATTGGAACATGATCCAGATTCCTGCTACTGTGACAGACATAGAAAAACCTACACTGGTGAAAGCCACAACCACAAAGAGACTTTGCATGCAGAAATAAACCTTCATAAAACATATCACAGTCAGCCCATGTGTTATACTCATATTCTCAAGGAATCATAGGAAACCACACACACAGAAAAAAAAAATCACGAAGCAAAGTCCGCTCAAATAATGTGCCGATGTGAAATTTCCATGTAGTAGTACTTGTTTCTGTTTGCAATAACTGTGCTATAACATGGTGTGGTAACGCTGGTAAAATGACGTTACCCTCTTGTTCACTGATCCGCTGCTCTGCTCACATGCTCTGATAGTAATAGCTTTTGTAGAACTATACATTATTTGGATAATTGGTCAAAAAAAGAAATCTGTTAAATCTGTTGCATAGAACTGAATAAAGAATAATATAGCCTATTTATATTAAATATTAATATACTTTCTGTATAATTTTAGTTTGTTACTTTCAATAAAAGTATTGGCTTTTTTAAATTCACAATCATTAAAATTACTGAATTTAATTTAAAAGTCTACAATATTAATACAATTATTAAAAAAAAGCTAATTTAAAAATATATATATTATTAAAAAGCATTTTCAGTTTTGTTTTTCAGCCAAGTGCATCCAACATTTTTGATTTAGGCCCAGAATTTTCATTTCCGTGCATCCCTATACCAGGGATGTACGATTTCCAGGAAAAATTCAACTTTTCTATTTTATTCTACGAAATTCTAATTTCTACTGGAAAACAATACAAAATACAGATAAAGTAAAGACTTTTTGCAATACACTTACATGTAAAGGGTAGACCTTTAAAAAATATGCGACGGAGATAAGGTGACTCTTTGGTCTAAGGGGAAAAGGTCATGACATGTCAGGGCCACTATGGCGGGCACGCTCACAGACTGTCACCACTTAAGAGTATGTGTGTGTGCGTGTGCATAAGTGTGTGTGTGAGTGCATACGCCCCTATTTAAAGCTGTACAAGAAAAGAGCAGTAGATAAACCGCTTTAACTATCAGACTCACCTATCTGTACAGTTTTCATTCTATGATATGTTTGGAACAGGCAGCTATTTCTGGACGTGAGTTACATTACATTTATTTTCACATCAAGTCCATTTTGGTGGTGAACAACCAAACGCATACCACTTAAATACAAATTCAGTTCAATTCTGAGGGCAGCAATGTTATCCTTACTACAGAATTTCAAGCCAGATGTCCATATAAATCTGAATGCAGGCACAAAGTCTCAATTCCCTCCAAAGATCCATCCAAATAAGGAAGAATCCAGTTTGTTTTGTCTCGGAACAAGCTTCTGAAACAGAGCCAAGATATTTGTTTGGTACATTTTTCGTAGGATATTTTAAAAGCCTCATATCTTAAAAGCGTCATGTCAGGAGTTTGAGAGAAAAAGGAGTTTGAGAGACTGGGTGGTTAAATACCAGCTGCTGTTGCTTGGTCTAGATTGCTCTCTTGGTTTCCCAACTGACCACATATATTCTAGTTAAATGCAACAAGGCACTTCTGTTTCCCTGGAGCTTTACCCTTATGATCTCCAAAACAAAACAAGACCATAAAGGCAAATGAAACACTGCTGGTCCAAAAGAGTGTTTCCAGATAAATTAAATCCAAAATAATGATATAATGATATACTACAGTCTTTGTCCCTGCTGCTGTGTTAAACTGAATAGGAATAGAAAAACCATTCAAAGTCGTGATCTATATTCTGTTTATGACTGAAAAGAAGTTACCATTAGGCTCGGCGCAAATCCGAATTTCTAAAAGTCAATATGAAAACAAATAATGAAAAAGAAAACTTTCTAAATGCACATCCCTGGTCTTATTGTGAACAATTTCCATATTCTCATCAGTGCACAATGTCCCAAATGGACAAAAACGGCTAGTCTTTGCAATATTTCATCAAAATTTAATAGTTTACTCGACTTTTGAAATTGAAACCTGAATTTTCCTCACCAATTCCATTCTAGAATGTAAAGCCCACACTTTTCAAAATCCATTCAATGCTAAATGGATCAAATCAAGTGACGTCATATATTTTTTTTATATGGAATATCCTGTTTCACTCCTAAATGTGTTAGATTACAAAAGCAAAATGGGTCTAAAGTCCATTTTATGTAAAGATGGTCAAATTAACAGAATACATGTCTTTGATTGGCTTGAATATTACTTCCCCATTTAGATTTTACATCTGAAATCTGTTACAAGATAGAATAGGATAATAGAACAGAACAGAACAGAACAGAACAGAACAGCACAGAACAGAATAGAACAGAATAGAATAGAATAGAATAGAATAGAATAGAATAGAATAGAATAGAATAGAATAGAATAGAATAGAATAGATCTGCTCAGTGTTTCATCGTATTTTCTACTCCATACTCTAACATGCACAACACATGGCAGGGACTCTTGAAGCCACTGAACTGTAGGGTGATTTGATTATGTAATGCAGCATCTCCTCAGAGCATGCAGGGCCTGATGACATATTCATCATGATAACCTGTTACTCTTCACAGAGCTGACAAAATATGCATGCCTAAGGTAAAAAAAAAAGAAAGAAAAAAGCGATGATATGAGGAAAAGGGAAATTAGGGAGCTTGGGGACAACATGTCAGACAGAGAAACAGGAGACACATATACAAACAATAGCCCTAAGGTTTGGACAATCTAATTTGGTGAAATGAAAATTTGTATTATGTGGTAGAGGAAAAATAATTAATATATTTTAGCAGAATTTGAAGAGGATGAAAACAGGGAGAGAGAGAGGTTAACCAAAAGAAACCACAAGGACAGAGAAATGAGAAATTCAGTGAGAGCCTGTGGCATGCAGTATTATGTAAGATGAATGAGTTCCTTCAGTGCACGATATTAACAAAGACCATGTTCCCCCCCTACACACACACATACACACATACACACCACAGCGTAAACTTCATTAGGGCTCAGTGCTAATTGGACTAATTGCTGTGGTTTGTGTGCACCATGAACATGACAATAAAAGTTTGGCTCATGAAAGGAACATGAACAATATCTCTTATACATTCGTGCACAGTATGGGTTTTGTGGTATGATTCATAAATTGTTTCCTCATGGGGACAGAAATTTTGAAACAGCATAAAAAATGCCCCACTAATGTCTCCTTATTCCCCACAACATAAATACCTGGAAAAACATGTTTTGGTTATTTCTTTTAAAGTTTTTGTATTTCTATGAATCCAGTCGGTCACATTTATAAAATACATGATCAGTTCATAACAACTAACATTTACTCTGAAAAACATGCAGGGTTTCTTCTTTGGCAAAACACAAAGGTGTGAAATATTTTGTTGTCTTCTCATCTATGTACTATGTACACCAACACTCCTTTAAAAAACTTACTTCAGAAGGGAAAGTCCTAACAGTTACTGGACGGCACATGGCCACATCACATGCTTAACTTCGATCATAGTAAAGGGGTAGACAGAGGAAGCTTGAACAGAATCACCTGCAATCCATCCATCATACTTAAGTCTGTGAATAATGTCACCCAGCCACTCCAGTCCAAATACCACTGATACGATGAGTCTAAATATAAAGCCCTGCACCTCTATCCTGTTTGAAAAGCATGCTCAACTCAATCATGTACAAAAATACATTTCTACAGGTGTTTGGAGGGCATACGCTTGGTTCAACTGATCATTTTTAAATACCATTCAAAAGTTTTGGGTCGGTAAGTTTTTTTTGTTTTTTTATTTATTTTTTAAAGAAGTCTCTTACGCTCACCAAGGCTGCATTTATTTGATCCATAATACAGTACATTTTGTGAAATATGAATACAATGTAAAATAAATGTTTATTATATAAAAAATCTATTTTAATCTATTTCAAAATGTATAGGCTACTTTGTTCCCATGATGGCAAAGCTGAATTTTCAGCAGCCATTACTTTCATTACATTACAGTCTTCAGTGTAACATGATCCTTCAAAAATCTTTCTTAAATGCATAAAAATCCTTACTCTCTCTTAATTACATGCATTCTTGAGAATAAAAGCATTAAAATATTTATAAAAACTACCATTACTTTTGAACAGTATAGTGTGTGTGTGTGTGTGTGTGTGTGTGTGTGTGTGTGTGTGTGTGTGTGTGTGTGTGTGTGTGTGTGTGTGTGTGTGTGTGTGTAATGAATATGAAAAAAAGATTCTGATCAGAATGGCAAAAATATAATATATTATTAATATATTAATATATCATAATATATTATAACAGTTGTGTGTAAAAGTGTTTGAGTTTGACTTGTAACATTGTATTGGCGTTTGTTGTGTTAGTGTTAGTGTGAGTTTGGGTTAGTCTCCAGTTTTTATAATTAGTCAAATATAAATCAATAGATCTCTATTGTATGTATGTCCACATCTAGCCAGATACATGTACAGTGTGTGTGTGTGTGTGTGTGTGTGTGTGTGTGTGTGTGTGTGTGTGTGTGTGTGTGTGTGTGTGTGTGTGTGTGTGTTTGCCTGCATGCCCTGTTTGGCCAGGTTTCCAAGTATTCCCAGACCACTGAAACTCAAACTCACTGTGTTCCCTTTTGAGGCCTTTGTTGTGGTTAGAGCTAGTGAGCTTAAACTAATCACACACAAACAGAGGAATGAGGAAGAGAGGGAAAATACACAAAGAGCCGGTACACACATCCTCTCACTCTTCCCATTTTCTGTATCTCTAATACACAAAAACAGGAATGTCAAATAATGTGCTGGTGTGTGTTACCAAGTTGTTGTCTGTTTTTTAGATCTGCTACTGTACTTAACAGATAAATCATTTAAAATTAGTGTGTGTGTGTGTGTGTGTGTGTGTGTGTGTGTGTGTGTGTGTGTGTGTGTGTGTGTAATACAATCAGAGATCTCACTTTCTATGTACTTTAAGGGTGATGAGATCAAGGTGACATTCCAGAACACCAGAGACTAACTAAAGACACACACATACATGCACACAGAAGTAAGACAAATCACAGACAGCCTTCATCCTATAGCATGTTGTGCTCCCAATGGAAAACATTTGTAAAACATTCTTGCATAAATTGTTGTGTTAAATTGAATGTGACAATGTAAGAACGGATTGATTCATGCAGCAATTTGTTCTCCTCACATTTCACAAATAAAGGCCAAAATTAAAACAAAAAATAATAATAATAATTTATGGAAACAAATGCTACATTTCTAAACAATTAACAGTGCATGCAAACAAGTATAGTATATCTCATAAAATAGAAAGAAAGAAAGAAAGAAAGAAAGAAAGAAAGAAAGAAAGAAAGAAAGAAAGAAAGAAAAATATGATACAAAACTATAGATGCACTTAATACGTTCCTTTAAAATAGTCATTGTGGTGTTAAAGAGTTTGTCACAATATGTTTCCATTCACAAAATTCTAAAATTCTAATAATGTGCATAAAAAGCGTATGCACACAATTGAGACTGATATTTTTGTCCAATAGGACATGCACATAAACTACAATGGAAACACATTTACCAAATAAATAAATAAATAAATAATTTGCCTCAACATAGGATGTGATTGGACAACTGGACTAACCAGTGAACCAATTTTATTGCACACACAGTCTCTAAAATGTTGGTTTGGTCATTCTGAAATACCTGAGCCAATGTCTGTCATCAAAATGGTTGGGTATAATTACCTCCCATAAAACCAGGCATCATGCCTCCAAATGCAAGATAACATGACAGTGTTTATTACATTTCATCTGCCCGCTCTGAGGCACAAATCATTGATGATGTACAAAAGAAGAGCTACAGTGGCTTCCCCGATTGTAGCAACTTCCATTTTTATGCATTTAGCACCAATTTCCCAGTAAGTGATGATTTTGTTCTCTTTAACACATGGGATGGAAATGTTTTATGCAATATTCCAATTTTGCACATGAGTTAAATTTGCAACTTTGGATGGAAACATAGCTATTATTAATAACTGTATGTGATTATAACTGTATTTGAAGCACCCTGAACCAATTCTGACAACTGTGTTCAGATGCTGTATGAGCATATAGCCTTCCTCTTACATACAGTGGCACAGACTGAATTGCTGCATATACTCCCTGGGAGACTTACTGCAGCTTTTGCAGCAATATGACTTGCATTGTGCTGACCTACTCACCAGTCATATCTTTGAACATTTTCCATAAAAAAGTGTACTTGCTCTTTAATTCTGACTTCAATGACTCAGTGAAAGTGTAAAGATCATTATATTTCAATATCCAAGCCATTCAAAACCTATTGAGTTCCTCGCAGCATACATTGGCAGCTACCTTCTAATAGCATCCAGGTGTAATGGAAACTCATAAGTGTCCAAGTTAGAATGCTGTACATAGGCAGCAACTCAAATAGTGTTCCATATAAAAGACTCCACAATAAAGTTCAAAAGAGCATAAGATAACAACACAATACTAGTCTCCACCTTATTTTCCAACGTGGAAGTAAGTCATTTCCCGTGAATGTGCGAGAAATCCGATTCATTAGCCGCTATAGTGCAGTAAACGTTAAAACTATTTAGATTATGATTATGATAATAAATTACAATAACATGAGAACACATACCAGATTGCAACATAATATACACAACATAAATACACGTTTTATATATGCCTAATCAGCATTACTGCATTGTCTTAGAATCTCCCTTACAATTGGGCTAAAACAAGGTATCTTAAGCAGCATAATTAGTATGTACATCATTTGGAACAATCGATCTGTCTGAAGTGCTTACTCTGCCTCTGTAGGTGCCTCACTAGGTTTAGGAGCAGAGAACATCTCTTTCCTTGATTCTGACATAATATTAACCGGATCTATTCTCAACACCACCATATACTACTTCTACATGGTGCAAAACTTTACTGTGATCTGTCAGTTTTTTTGTCATATTAGACATGAAGTCAGGTACATGAAGAGACAATGCCATTTCACTAAGATGCGTGATCAGCACAACAATAAGAGAAAGCAAGAGATGTGGGGAAAGAAAGAGACAGAGACACAGAACAAGCATAATCCTACCTTCATATAAATTCCACTCTCGCTCTCATTCAAAAGTCAGGGAAATGTCGGCATGGCACTTTTCTGCTTGTCTTGAACCGCTTTGATTCTTTATTTTAATTAGTTTTTTGTTCTTCTGTATTCAGGCTATCATTGTCAAGTCTTACCATCCAGAGCAGAGCACCACTCTGGGGAGACAGGAGAGTTAGACAGTGAAAGATAGGTGGGGTTAGTGAGAAAAAGGGAGAGATCAGATAGGTCTATTTTGGTAGTTGGACATGCTTCTGTAGTGGCTCGAAAGTTCCCCTCTGAGGTCTGCATGGCTCCACCTGTCATGTCTGAATCAGTGACCCAACATCTTCACATCCACTGTAAGCGGCTCAATAACCTCAGGGAAATTTAACAAGCCATAAAGCACCTTAAAGTGTCAAGCGATTTTGCTTCACATCTAAATTATGGTCCCAAAGAGAGATTCTAACGTACAACAGGGCAGTTTGAGAAATATGCATGCCTAATCGACTGACCAAGCATTTAAGAGACGCATACATCACCACATCAAAATGCTGATTAATGTGTGAATTTGTGTGCATAGCTGTTTTTACTGTGACTGTAAGCAGCTGTACAACGAAGTTAAAGCAACTGACAAATATATCTGTGTACAATGTAAAAAAAACACTTTTAATAAAAACGGACAGCTGTTACCAAATTTTCAATGTAAAAAAATATGGTAACTAACAATGTTTTTGTCATTACAGATATTTTGATATCACAGTTTGCCTGTTTTAGTCGACTTTGAGTTGGTTTTATTCAGTTTTATGTCTCTGATCATCTGTCGCCATAGTGTTCAATTAGCCTTTATGTGTTACACCTGTGTCTTGTTAAAGGAACCGTATGTAAGATTGTGGCCAAAACTGGTACTGCAATCACTTTCAAATTACTGTAGAGCGGGATCCAGCTGGAACGTAGGCTGCTACAAGGAGCTTCCAATGGCAAGTGACGAGTTCTACACTGTTAGACTTTTCTGTAATTTCTACAGTTATTTACTTTAAACCCCCCAGTATTATACTGCTATTTCTCTTTACAGTAAATAACTGTGATTCCAATTGCATCATGGGATTTTTCTGTGACGTCTAACACCACATACAGAGACTTACTGTATTTTTTAAATTTGCTGTATACTACTGTATTTGACGCAACTGCCTCTCTGGCTGGCACCATTCCACCATGCTTTTTATTTCCTAATTTTTGCCTTACACCGCGTGTCTACAACGCTATAATAGCCAGAGGCTGTCTATATTGGACACATTGAAGCGACCGGCCCTTTAAATGCAAACCTGTTTATCCCTTGTAAGAACTAGCGCGAGCGCTTGGACTCGTATCGGACTACGTCTGAAATATAACGGCCGCGGCGCATCACTACACTGTCTGGGATTTGTCGTGTCGCGTCAGACAGACATCCAGTGTAGGTAATGGGGTCTGTCTTTTGTTGGATCGCGACGTTCGTGTCTGGCCCGGGGAAGAGACGGAATTCACTTCACCGAGAGAGGGATCAGCAAGCAAGGTAAAAAAAAAAAAAAAAAAAAAAAAAAAAAAAACATTCTGTGTATGTTGACCATAGACTGGGTGTTGACAGGATTGTGCCCAGTTTAACGTATGTTATAACATTAACGTTAGCCTGACGTTACTCGTCGTCAACATGGCGGTAACGAACTTTACCATGGTAAACTGAGCTAACGTTTCATTTTACACACTTTGTTAGATTATTGAATTGTCGAGTTAAAATATGCCAACGAGCAACGCGTTTACATTAACAATAAATGTGAATAAACTACTGTGAAATTCTGTTTATAGCCTAATGTTTGGCCTACTGATGAGAACCTTTATAGTTTTAGCATTAGTTTGCAAACTATACCATATTATAGTTTTTTTTTTTAATTTTTTTTTTATGGAATTTAATATTTACTTCCATTTTTGTGTTTAAAGGCAACTGCAACAAAGCACCAATTCGCGCCAGTGACTTAGCAAGATTCCAGAGGTAAGTTAGGCCAGCCCATTTGTGATATATTTTGAGATAAGTTTACTGAAATGATTAGCATACGGTATGTGAAAATTGCTTTTGAGCCACTGGTGCAGACTAGGTAGCTTACAATATCTCATAAAATCTCTATAAAATTGGCTAACTTTATATCAAATAAGTGACCTTTGCATTATGTCTAACTTTATTACACAGCAAATGAACCAATCAGAAGATGGACCATTGTCTTTGTTCAGTCTCACCAGATTAAATGTATCCAGGTAAGCACTGCAGTAAAACTCTCACTAATTCATTCAGACCAAATCTAGCATTCTAAACAACTCAAGTTTATATTTTTGCATTATTTTTATATTTTATTAGCCAGAAGACTCTCTACCATTGCAGTTCCACCTGACCAGGAAGGTCCTAATATCAGCACACAGGTGGGTTAACTACTGTAGGAAGGAGAACGATCATCACACAGTGATTTCTTGCATGTATCTTACTGTGTATTTGTCTCAAACAGGTACTCCTTCACTGCAGACAAGCTGAAATGGGCTAAAATCATCTATTTCAGTCTTTCTCTCTATGGATCTCAGCATTTTTGGACAGAATTTAGGATTTGTAAGTATTAAAAGTATGCTATTTATTGACAAAAGCTGTTTACAAATATATATTCTTAGGTTTTTGTGAAAATAATAATAAAAATTAACAAAAAAGGAGGTTAAAAATAATGTGACACTAATATTCTCTCTCTCTCTCTCTCTCTCTCTCTCTCTCTCTCTCTCTCTCTCTCTCATATAGTTTTGGAAGCGGGATCTCCTCTGAAGGACTGAGTACATTTGTGTTTGTGGGCACGCATGCAGACCAGGGAACACTCTGATGTTGTCAATCAAGTTCTGAACAGGAACCAATCTTTGGAGAAGTTAATTTATTCACAAAGGTGGACAAAAACATTGTGTTGGCTTTTTAAAGATTATTTTGATGATGACTTTTACTCCTATGCTGTAGAAAAGATGGAGTAGACAGTCAGACATTGATAATAATAAGAAATGTTTCTTGAGCATCAAAGAGACTTCTTTCAAAAACATTACGACACTTAAATACTTCTTTTGGCCACCAGTGTACATGAATCCAACACATTTTTGGAAATAAGTGAAATTATTTTTAAGATGGGGTTATGTGTCTTGTATTGTGAAAAGAACTGTGTTTTGTCCTGTTTTGGACATTTCCTTTTTGAATGCTTAAAAATGTATTTATATTCTGCAGTTTTATGAATGTAATGGTTGATATTTCATTATAATACTTGTATAAGCTAAACAACCAATGACTCTACATTCATTTAGTCAAATGCTAATGTTTTGTTTATGGTTTTATGTATGTTTTCAAAAATGTTTGCAGTGAAGGACAGCACATAATGTGTTAATTTAACACGTTTACACATCTTTGTGCTAACCTCTCTGACATATTTACTTTGTTAAAATCATTAACACAATGAATGAGTTAAAATTAACACAAAAAATGTTGTCTCTAAACTCACCCATTAATGTGTAAAAATTTCACACATCATTTCCAGCATTGGCATGTTTATTTTGTGATATATATGAAATGTTTTAAATAAAAAAATGGTATTTTGTGATAACTTTGTCTAATTGGTTTGTATGAAAGTAGTACTTATGTAGGATAAAAATAAAATTAATCTTATATCAAAATTATCAAATCTAATTTATATTTAGTACAAATAATAATAATTACAGTAGTGTACTGATTAGCTTAGTTTTTACAGTAATGCACTGTACTGATTAGCTTCCTTTTTACAGTAATGCACTGTATTACACAAAACTGAAATACGGTTTGGTACTGTAACTCTTAATTACAGTAACTTACTGGCAACAGTGTTGCCAGTAAGTTACTGTAAAAAACCCTTGAAAAGTCTAACAGTGTACACAGTACGTTTTTTTTTTTCTGTTAATTATGTTTATGCTTCATGAGAGATGTTTTTTTAAGTAATTATGTATCGCAAAAATTTACTAATGGCGATTAGCCAAATATAATCGTAAAGATGTACGCTCGTATGTGACAGTACATTGTTAGAACAGTAGCTGTTAGTCTAACTTGTAACGGTAGTTAACGTAAGTACAAGCACAAGCCTAAGTCACTATGTGTAACAGATATCAAAGATACAGCTATTCATTTAGCTGAAGCTATAAGTGAAAGCGACCAGCTGTATTTTTTAACTTACCCTGCAGTACACGTCCATAACGCTGAAATATGTGATGTGAAAGATTACATGACATTCTACTATTTTTGGCTGTAGAACTTGCATGAAAAACAAGTAGGCTACAAAACGTAATTTTTTCTCCGTTTTCAGCCGTCTCCATCTTTCAAAGGCATCTCCTATACAAATCCTTGTTTTATTTGACTTTGTCACAACGTATTTCGGATTCATAACGAGGTCTTTTAGGTTTCGTAACGTTAGACATTTTTTATCCGACACGTTTGTAGCTGCAGCTGTGGTAACTAGAGCAGAGCTGGCAACCCGGATGTCGAAACACTACTGACTTCGTGATTGGTAGATAGGTGGAGGGTGGCGCATCAGGCCAAAACACAACATGACAACATCAACATCAGTTGAGGGCTGCAACTTCACTTTTAAATTACAATATCCTGGCCGGACTACTGTTGTCAGTGATATAAGTATTTGAAATGAACATGATTTCTTAATGTCTAGTGACATATCAGGGCCATTTTATGATTAATTGAAATACATTTCTTACATACGGTTCATAGGATTCAATAATTAGATGTAATAAGTATGCATGTGAAGTGATCATATCACTCTAAACCTCATTTGATTAATCAGTTCAAACAATGTAGGAGAATGATTTAAGTTCTGTTGCCCTTATTTGCTGTGTTTTCCATGGTCACGGCACAACTGATTTAATAAAATGTTTAATGTCCTTATATGATCTGTCAGTGAGGTGTAGAGAATTAGACATCTGTAAGTGGGTTGGTGTGAGTTTAGTCTGAAGTGATGCATGACACGGCCTCTGATACAACGGCCTGCTGGCCGGTCAGTGCTGGATGAAAAAGGACGTGATCACAGGTCCTGTACGTGCCAGGCATGACTGTTCTATCACAACAAGCTGCAAACTGATACTATGCACAACAATGATGTAATGGTAAGTAAATGTTCCAGTAGCCTGATAAAACTAGTTAGGAACAATACAAATGAGAACTGTTCTAGGAGAGATTACGCAGATAAAAGACAACAACGTATATGGCTACGAGGAAAGCTGAGGAAAGCCACTTATTTATGTTATTTAATTTACTTCATCAGTTCACCAGAGAACATTATACTATGACACAGCATAAACTTAAAAAACCAAGCTAATCAATTTACCAAAGTAAAGGAAACTTGACGCATAGGTTTAAAATAAATTGATTCAAATTATATAAAAAAAAGAATGTTAAAGATTGATGCCATCATTTTTATTTATTAAACTAGATCAACTGGAAAACAGGAATCAACTGGAATTTTTCTTTAATCTCCAAAGAAAAATATTGCCAACTCATAAGCAATACGCAGCAAAATGCTGAATAAAAGGTGGTGCAAAGGACCACTGCAAAACCATTACTGAACTTGTGTTTTATGGCCAGCAAAAAGTTCTTAAAATGCAAATATCAGGCTAAATGTGTATAGTGTATGTGTCAAATAAAAATTATACAATTAATTTAACTGAATTCCTGTTTTCACAAAGGAATCACACTTAACCATGTAATTGCTTCCACTACCACTTTTGCAAATGCTAATATACAAACACATCCACTATTAAATGTCTAAAATTAAACAAATGTGTATTGAAACAGTGGAGGGAATGGATAGACATTACCTCTGTTGACCCATGTCAACACTTAATCCATTATCACAATGAATATGAGCTAAACATTCCTGACACAGCAAGTGAGAAGTTATAAAAAGCATTGCTGTTGATAATATACAGTAATGCTAACAATAATATACAGTATCTGTGGGTCGATACAGCAGTCACTGCTACTGTATTGCTATATGCCCTGTATATGGCAGCACTAGTTTTATCTGGATATGATACATGGAATGTACAAACAAAACTCTAATCAAAAATTTGAATGCTCTGGACCACACTCACAAAAATCATTGTAAGTGTAGTAGAAACCATACAATTATCAATAGCATCATAGCTTAAAGTAGCAGCACTTAAAATCACCACAGATCTACAAGTACTCTTCAGTTGCTAAGTGCATCATCTGCATACAGCAAAATTACACCTAAAATTAATGTATTGTATAGGCCTAGTTTATGCAGCAATGCCAGGATATGTTGAAATCTGAACGCGTGTATAGTTTAAATTAAATAGGCTACAATTTAAAAATAAAACATACAATGTATTAAATATATTAAATGAAATTTGATATTATTAAATTGATAATATTGAATTTTTTATTAAATCTATCTTAAATAGAAGTTATCTGGCAGATAACTATGGCTCATGTAAAATGCATTCAAAAACCTTGCATGAGAAAGCTCTTAAGAGTCAATATCCATCATTATCGGGATGCAGGGCCAAGGTTTCTCTGAAAGTAGTGATCAGAGCATTTCTCTTGCCTCCACTCAATATGCTTCTCAGTCCTACAGATACAGTGGGCCTAGAAAGTAATCTGCACTTTATCCGGCACTATTCTAGGGATCTCTACCCAGTAACATTAGACAAATGTACACAGGCACCTTGGCTTCAGGCATGCAGATCTCATCACACAAACACTCAGCGTTGGGTTCACAGAGATGCTTTCTTTAGCACTTCACACCTTTTTGACACTGACGCATGTGTCTGTCTGTCTGTGTGTGTTACAGAAGCTCTGGTCTACACATTCCTGCAGATTATATTCTCATTGAAAATGCCGATTTAAGGCAGTTTTATATATGGCACACACTGAGGTCATAAACTTTGAGAATGAGCCATAAATCCTGCATTAAATATTAATGATGAGGAATTTAAGTAACTTCAGAGAGAGGTTTATTTGCTTCAGGGGTTTCCCTCCAGAGCTGCTTTTGCCTTAATTCTGGTAACACAGTGATTGAAAGCTTTCAGTTTCATATGTGCTACATATTTCAGAATGGTAACAACTAGATTAGAGTTGCCATTAAGCATCTTTATATATAAGTTAATCAAGTTAATGTATTGAAAACCTTTACATTTGATTGATTGCGTAACTCTGGAACTATTCCATTGCTGAACACACACATCTCTCAGTGTGAGGTCAATGGCGTGATCTGATGTGACTTTTCCCCGCTAGTTAATCTCCCACAAGAACAGTATTTAAATGAATGTGTAATACAGATATCGAGAGATAAAGAGAAAGGAAAAGAAATCCTCTCACTTTACTGTCATTATATCATCATTTACACACAATATCACACAGATCTGGTTCACAAGAGATTAAAGCACCTCTATTCTCTCTGTTTGACACATTAACATCATATCCCTGGGCCATAGTCAGCTCATCAGATTTGACTATAGAAACATCACCATTTAAAGAGAAATTTAATCTAACTTCTTCAGTGAGTTCATCAGTACATACACCATTTTTAGATACTACTATAAAAGGAAACAGGATTCTAGAAATGTAATAAAACATATTTTTTAAAAGTAAATTTTTGCATTTAAATATAAATAAAATAAAACTTACTGAATTATTATTATATAAAATTATATTATTACAATATGTATATATATATATATGCATTATTATTATTACAATATATATATATTGTATAACCAGTCAGGGATCACTGGTGATCCCAGATTATTTTAGTTCAAAATATGTTTGAGCTTATATATCTCAATATTAATAACAGTCTGGTTAATTTTGAGTCTTGAACTATAAACTCTCAAGTGTTGGCTTTCTAAATGTATGTGTGTTATGTTTCTATTCAGAATTACTTATGAGCAGTAACCTTTTTATTTTGGGCATTTCATGTATGCAGCACTTGCCAAAATTGGGGGTGACTGAGAAGGGGTTAACATACTGAATTATTATTATATAAAATGATATTATTACAATATGTATATATATATATATATGCATTATTATTATTACAATATATATATATATATGCATTATTATATAAAATTATATTATTACAATATATATATATATATATATATATATATATATATATATATATATATATTGTAATAATATAATTTTATATAATAATGCAAATGGTGTATGTACTGATGAACTCACTGAAGAAGTAGCCTAAATTTCTTGTGGTGATGGTGATGTTTCTATAGTCAAATCTGATGAGGTGACTATGGCCCAGGGTTATGATGTTAATGTGTCAAACAGAGAGAATAGAGGTGCTTTAATCTCTTGTGAACCAGATCTGTGTGATATTGTGTGTAAATGATGATATAATGACAGTAAAGTGAGAGGATTTATTTTCCTTTCTCTTTATCTCTCGATATATGTATTACACATTCATTTAAAAACTGTGGTCAAGTGTGGTCAAGTGTGCGGATTTGCATTTTATTATCCGGTGATGGGATTATTTTATTTCACAAGAATTTCAGCACTGTGTCCACGATCATCTGATTCAATCATAATTTTGTGCAATGCAAAGTCTGTACACAGCTTGTGTTAGAAAAGAGATTTAATTATATTCAAATATACAATTATATACTTTATATACACAGTATATATATACAAACTTTGCATTGCACAAAATTATGATTGAATCAGATGATCGTGGACACAGTGCTGAAATTCTTATGAAATAAAATAATCCCGTCACCGGATAATAAAATGCACTTGCACACACTTGACCATCATCCGTACACAGATCGGTCATTACCTCCACTGCTTACTGGACCTTACTAATGAGCTGGTAATGACAAGCCTCTTAATTGTTATGTTAATCAATTAAGCCAAAGGATCTTGGCGTAGGATTTTGGGACACAAGCGCTCTTTGTTGTTGTGGAAGGTCATGCTAGATTGAGTTACGGGTAATCAGTTTCACTTTTTGCACAAACTCAATTCACACGCCAAAGCATTGGAATTAGGACAAAACTGACACAATTCTATTACTGCTGACACTTGTTGGGTCAACTATCACAACACATCAGAATCGCAGAGCAAAACATCTAAAAAGGAGGTGAATACAGCACCATCCAAATGTACAGATGTGCTACTGTAACCAACGCCATGTAGGCTACTGCAAACTGAGAAGCAGCAGAGAATACAAAATTGGTGATGAGAAAGTGTTACAACATCTGATAGCTGCACATTATGTTTCGAGGTCATCATAAACAGTTCAGCTAAGCAAATATAGTGTTTTCCATTAAAGGGTCCATGCTGTGCCACATGCCTCATATACCGGTCTCAATTTAATATTCTATAATGGTCTGAAATCTCCAGGTAGAATGATGTGCTGCTGGAATGTGCAGCTGAATTATGTATCTGAAATGCTCTGCCTCCATCCCTAATATCTGCCTTTGATAACTGACTCTCATGCCTCTGGAATGCCATGCCTCAAAAATCTGTATCTGTTTAACCTACTGTTTGTAATGTGTCGTTAGTCTCTAAAATTTGGTTTCTGTAGCCTATACTTTGTCTTTTAATTCTGCGTCTAAAATGTCGTTTCTTAAATCCACCTCTAAATCTGCCTCTGTGATTTCAAACTCTGCTCATTCTATGCGCTACTGTGATTCTGTCAGTGTGTGTCCGTGAAACAAGCGTTTCTTACCCTGAGTAATAAACACGCATATGGAGTCATCCACCGCAGTTACACACTAACGTGCCGCATGTAAGTCCATCAAAGTCAGAGACGAGGGAGAGAGAGAGAGAGAGAGAGAGCCCAGACTGAAAGCACACACCTGCTCTCCGCTCGGTTCTTCTCCGCTGTGCCGTGCCGACTCCAGATAAACGCGTGAACGCGCATGGACTATGCCACTGCGCGGCACCACCCTTTCCTCTTGGGTCAGTGGCTCTCGTGCGGAGCTGGAGAGCTATTGGAATAGCATTGCGGTAAAACTGTCTCTTTACACATGACGAAACACTTCTCACACGTAGGCGGAGGAGGAGGAGACAGAAACGCAATATCACATTCGTTTTGCTTACTTAAAGGACGCGACGCTTGAGCGCGAGAGCGCGTATGAGCACATCACGAACGCAAGGGGCTAGTCCTTAATAGAGACTTTACCCAGACATCATCCAATCGTCGCTTGTTTCTCAGGGAAGAGGAGTATTTTATAGCACAGTCCGCGCGTTCATGTGTGAGATGGAGAGCAGCGCCGCGCATTGGTCCCTCACAGGTTCTCAGTAGTCATGGCAACCAGAACACTTCAATCAGCGCGCGGGCTCAGGGGAGCACAAACTGTGATGTGAGATGCTGAGGTCACCTCAAGGGCAAAAGCACCGCATTGAACTGTTGTATCAGTCTCTAAAGTTTGATGAAAAGTTTGTACAGAGTAGAACTGAAAGGCATCTCCGACTATTAATGCTGCCGTTTGACCTGCCACCAATATAGTCCTCAGGAATGTGGAGTTGTGATTAACAAAGAATTCCAATGAACCAGATACCACAGGGTGGATACAGGTTCTGACATCATTTCTGGCAGTGTGTGATACCACATTTGAACAGCAGTGCAGGCCAGGGAAACACTTTACAGTGACAAAGCCTTCTGAGGGAAACTGTACAAAGGTAATAAAATAGCTAAATATGATGGTGCATGTGATAACATATAATAGTTTTCAAATTAATATTTTGGAACCTTAAATACACAAATACATAAACTGGGACCTTATTTAAGTAATTTTAAGAGGGGCAATAAATTATATTTGTATTTCACCATCGAATAATACTACATGTTATGTAAATGCATGCTTAAGACTTACTAGGCATTACTAGTAGAAGTAATAATAATAATAATAATAATAATAATGTTTATAGTTATTATTATAATTATTAAGAAAGACATTAAATGGAAAAAGGCCAGGACAGTAGCCATGAAAAAATTAATGGAATCTAATTTTGTAAATCTAATATGATTATTATTATGCATTTTATTGATTACATATATAATCAAATATTGCTGTATTTAAAACAACTACTTTATAAATGTGTCCCAGTTTGCCAGCCAATGCCTGTCAAATTGTTATTTGGGGTCTGTGCGTGTTAAAGAAGTTTTTGTATGAAATATTTCTTATTTTTAAAATAGTATTGTGTGAGGGAATTTTGGACCATTTGGACTTTTTTTTTAAACAATGCCAATTACAAATTAATAGAAAGTGTCCCGCTTTAACTCTCTTTATTCTATATGTATAATAAACAGGACATCAGTTCCTTAAATAAAAAAATAAATAAAATAAGAACATCACTAATATGATGTGGATATGCACAAATTATGCCATCCTATAAAAAGTTTAACTTTTTATAAAAGTGCCATTATTACCATGAGGTAAAATCAGTTCATTTAGAGGAAACCACATGTAGCACGTTTTTTTGTTACACATTTTTGCACACATTAAACAAAACTCTACCAAGGCTCGTTCTGCATCTCTCTCACACACACACACACACACACACACACACACACACACACACACACACACACACACACACACACACACAGAGTAATATATTATTCAGTGGCAGCATGGTGGGTCCCCCTACAGTTTGACCCACATATTAAAACACCAAGTAATACAGCAGCACTCACAAATACAAACCTACCAACCCAAACAAACCTCTCAAATGCATAACCAGACAAATAATCTTGACAAAGCATTTACTTAATTAGCTAAAGCCTCAACATATTTGCCCTCAGAACACCTGTGCGTTACAAGGACTGAAAGTAATGGGGATACAGCGTTCAGAGCAGCTGTTAAGTGGAATTTTGATAGTTTATCTTACAGAATTTAGAACGGTATGGTTTAATCTTTTGCAGTATATAATTATAATGTCACAGCCACAAGGTAATATTACACAATGCATCACATTGTCTTTTTTCTCATTATGGTCAGATTTGCTCATTACCTATTTGCCATGCAAAATAGTGCATTTAACTTCTTCTTACATGTGATAAAGCATAAGAAATAACATGTTTATCGTTTTGGATTTTATTAAAATATTATCTTATTGGAAAATGTATTTGCATAAATAATACTAAACAAATATCCAAACTATTGTAATAGTACTGTTTTCTCTGGTTGATATACAGTGGCTCTGATCCTCACACTAATGTACAAGTTGCTGTCAATCTCCCTCTTAGACAGATGTTACAATGTTGGAAATAGAAATATCATATTTTATACACATTTTAAATAATATAATAGAATATAATATATTATAATATAATATAGTCTAATATAATAAATTGCACCTGCGCTGTTTTGGCAGTCATTGGGACTTGGCAAATCTTGGGGCTTTATGGCAGAATGCCATGCTGTCATGAATTTTTTTTATGTTTTTTTCTTTTCTTTTCACAGAATAGATTTAACCATGGTCTGGTGAGATTCTGAAAGACAGTAGATGGAGGACAGCTTTGTCAGGTTTTCATGTTATTGTAATATCTTAACTACCTTAACATGCATTTCATGGCAAATAGCACGAGACTTGTCTTTTTTTAGAATTTAATTCTGACCTTATAGAATATTTTAAATATGAAAACATTAAATCCTTATAATAATAATTTCACAAGGAGCAAAAACAACAGAGTGCATTTACGGTGAGATTTCAGCTCTGTCACAAATGCCCCACTGTACTGTTATGCTGCTGTGGAGACTGAGTCTCAAATACCCCACATCAGTAACACCTCTGACTACTGCAGATCAAAGACATCCAAATATAATCTCTTCACTCACAGCTGACCTTTGCGATAGAATATGACTGTACATGTGTGTATGAGTATGTGACCATGAGTATGTGTTTAGTCTTAGCAGATAGCCAGGACTTGGTTAACTGAAATGAGAAAAAAAAAAAATATATATATATATAATTATATATTTATATTATATGATATAAACACACACACACACACACACACACACACACACACATTTTAGAGCCCAAGTGACAAGCTGTTATACCCCTAAAGATATCTGAGAGTGTATATTCTTTAAAGGGGATGTCTAATGCTATTTCATGCATTCTGACTTATTTACACTGTTAAAGAGTTGGATTCTCATGGCCAGAGTTTAAAAAAATGAGTTGGACGTATGACAGATCATTTCTCTGGCAAATACACTCCTTCAGGATTCATATAAGTTTCGGAAAGTTTTTTTCGAGTATGGCCCTGTATGACATCATAAAGGGCGGAATTCCTTGTATGGGCACTTCTCCTGGAAGAGCCCATGCACACATCAACCAGAGAGAGAGCAAGAGCAATGCCCATCAACTTGCTTCGTTCGGCTTACGGAAGCCATTGGCAGCGCTGCCATTTTGTTTTTAGACCACGAAATCAACAATGTCACCAAAGAAGAGTGTTTTTGGTTGTGAAGGAAAGATAACCTTGTTCAGCTTCCCAAAGAACTCAGCATTAGGGGAACAGTGATGCAGGAGTTTTTCCGGGGCTGCAACAGAGTTGTGCTAGTGTGTTTGATTGTTCTCGGCATTTCAGTGACAAATGTTTTTTTTTAAACAAGGCCCAGTTCAACGCTGGATTTGGCACGCCTCCAGGAGCTCAGCTCAGAGCATATTTGTCTTTTATAAATCTGGTAAAACTAAAGACTCTTCGGAGATATGAAGGATACAATAGGCCTACTACTCTATAGGTACTCAAGATTAACATGAGATTGGCAGAAACTGTGTGTGTTATGTCCCCTTTAATAATTCTTAAACAAGGATTCATGTTCAAGATATAATAGTTCAAACAAACAAAACACAAACAAAGAACTAAGCGCTACGGAACACAAAGAGCTAGGGAACACAAGGAAGAACAAAAGAACTCAGACAATATCCATGAAACAGCAAGCATCGACTGACAAGGAACAAGCAAAACGCAAGGGTTATAAATACACAAAGGTGTAACAAGCTAACAAGACACACCTGGGAACAATCAAGACAAATCATCCCTCCATGGAGGGATGGAGGGCCAGACCCTTGAAGTGGAAGACTGACTGGAGACAGGGAGCCAGTGTGGAGCAGAAGGATCAGGCAGCCAGGGTGGAGCAGGAGATCACCACGGCAGAGCTGACAGAGCAGAAGGCCACCAAGGTGGAGCAGGCGAAGTTGGAGACCACCACGGCTGAACAGACAGACCTGTAGGCCACCAAAGTGCAACTGAAACAGAGAGCACAGAGTTTATTAACTGCCTCACTGGTCGTAATTGGGAGCTCAGGGAGTTCAAAGACAGCCTCCTTAGCCATGACAGGGCAGGCAGAGAGTTCTCCGCGTCATGAGGAGCTGTTGTGTCGCTGCCGCCTTGGGAGGAGCAGGAGAAGTGTGTGTTGGCCAAACACACAAGATGGTGGTTGCAAGCACAGGAGGTGCAGCTGATGGTGTAAGGACCTCTAAGACCACCGGACTCAGGACCACCGGACTTAGAAGAACTGGGACAACTGGACTTAGAAGCGCTGAGACCACCGGACTTGGAACCACTGACAACATTTTCTCAGCTGCACGGGCTGACATCATTGGAGGGTCCGCCACCTTGGATCCCAATACCCAACAACAAGAGACAGCCTTCATTTATTCTGCCTTCATTGAGCTGAGGACTCTATCACAGGGGCCAAGATGGCTGAGGGCTTTGGCGTCGTGGACATGACATGAGGAGACTCTGGGTTGGTAGTGGTAGTGGGTTTGTGCTCTAGGTCCATGGTGTGTCAACTACAGAGCCAGATCCATGTACTGCGCAAGGGTCCGGCTGGAATCTCCCTCTGGCATCAGTCGGCTGATGCCATAGTCTAACCCACTCCAAAAACAGTCCATTATTGTCACCTCATACCAAGAAACAAAGATCCCTGGGAAACTCCTCAACAAAGGCAAACATTTTGATAGATGGAGCAAAATTGCTCCTCCAAGTGGTTGCTATATACATTACATGGGTCTGCTGTTCTGTTACACAGTGACAGGGAAGAGGAGAGTCGATGATCTAAATGCAGCAGTTTACTTTAGAAAGCACATAAATAGATCCAAGCAGGAGTAATCCAAAGTAATGGATAATACCAAAATCTTAACAAGAAACATACATCAAAACAAGGCAGATGTAAATCCAAACAAAAACACTAATCCGAACCATGCAGAAGACAAACGCAACAGTTTTACTAGAGGGATGTGAAAACAATGACCGATACACAAGGACTGAAACACAGGGGTATATATACACAAGATAACAAGGGGCTAACAAGGGACAGGTAATCACTATGGGAACAAACAAGGGTAACTATGGAAACAAATAAGGGAGCTAGGGAAACAAGGCAAATAAAGGAACCCATGCTGCATTCATGCCATGTTGTAATTACCATAGCCTCGAGATGACAACATGTGATGTTCTATTCAGAGCGGTTTATATCCTCAGACTGGGAATTATGCATTTCTATGGAAACACTATCAATACCTAAATTAATTGGCAATGGTCAGGTGGTACAATTCTTATCTTACGAGCTGTAATTACGAGCTCTACGAGGACATGATCTCTTTTTACAAGTTGAAATTTCACAATTAAAGGTTGTATCAGTGATTTCAAATAAATAATAATAAAATAAAATAATAATACTAGGCCTTAAACACAAAACAGGGGAAACACGACAGGAATTGAAACAACGTTAGTTAATTAATTTCATTAAATAACATGAACTAACATAAGGAATACATTTGGTACTGTATTTATTAATCTTTGTCACGTTTTAAGTTTGTTATTGTCATGTTTGTTTATATTTCTGTTTGATTCAGTCTCCTTAATGTTCTACAGTAGTTTGCCATTCCTTCTACTTTGTTAATTAGTTTCGTTTCGTTCCCTGCCTGTTTGTTTCTATAGTTTCTGATTGATTTGAGTATTCTCTTAAGGTGTCTCGTTAATGTACTCATCAGCTCCTTTGTTTGTGCTCATGTATTTAAGCCCTCTGTTTGAGTCTGTTTCTTGTCTTGTGTTGTTGTTTTAAGTCAGTGTGTTCATGGTTGTGTTTCTTCAGAGTTATTCTCCTGTTTTTTGAATATCTCCTTCGCCGTGAGCTTCATTGCAGCCACCGACCATGACAAAAGGCAAGACCATTTCAGATGGACTTAGCAGCACTGCCAATACAAATGGTCACAGTGTCTCCAGGTCCAATGATTATAGCATTGCTAAGATAAATGGTCACAATGCTTCCAGTGAGTCATCTTCCTCAGTCTGTTCCAGTGAGAAAAAATCCTGAATCAATTCCAGTGAGAAAATTTCCAGAGTCTGTTCAAGTTAGTAATGTTCCTGAGTCTTTTCCAGTAAGAAAAATTCCTGCTCCAAGGATTACAGCATTGCCAGTGCAACAGGACACAATGCTTCAAATGAGAGAAATTCCCAAGCCTGTTCCAGTGTGTGATATTCCTGAGTCCGTTCCAGTGAGAGAAGTTCCCGAGTCTGTTCCAGTGAGAGAAATTCCCAAGTCCATTCCAGTGAGGGAAATCCCAGAGCTCAAACAAGAGAGCACTGCACTGTTCATAATGGCTCTACCATTTATGTGTGTCTGGGCAACACAGAGATCTACACCAGCCCCTGAGCACAGTCCAGAGTCTGCTCCAGTCCCTGAGTCCACATTTTGAGTTTGTTTTTATCATGTTTATTATTTAAATTTCCGCTTGATTCAGTCTCCTTGTCATGTTCCAGTTTGTCATTGCTTCTAGTTCAGTGTTCTTCAACCCTGCTCCTGAAGGACCCCCAACACTGCACGTTTTCTTTGTCTCCCTAATCAAACACACCTGATTGAATTCATCAGCTCATTATCACATGGGTTAATGAGCTGATGAGTTGAATCAGGTGTGTTTGATTAGGGAGACAACGAAAACGTGCAGTGTTGGGGGTTCTTCAGGAGCATGGGTTGAAGAACACTGCTCTAGTTTGTTAATTAGTTCATTTCTACTTCGTTCCCTGCCTGTTTGTTTCTATGGTTCTGATTGATTTGAGTATTCTGTTCAGGTGTCTCGTTAATTTACTAATCAGCTCCTTTGTTTGATTAGCTCTAGTCGTGTGCTTCATTACAGGCACCGACGATGACAAATAAAGGCGTTTTAAATATTTTTCATTGATAGTTAATGTTAACTAATGTAGTAAACCTAATTGTAAAGCGTTACCACAGGTAGTAACCTTGTTTAAGAGTCTAGGTTGGTAAAGCAAATGTTTTAATTTTCAGGTCCAGGTAAGTTGCTTGTCTTTGCTTCTGTTTTTCATTGTTTGAAATTTGCTTTGAATAAAAGCATCTGCTATATGAATAGTCAATGTAAATATATTTAAAGAACCTCATAATCCTTAGGCCTTAAACAATGCACTTTACCATACTGAAAAAAAAAACCCCAGCTTATATCTGCATACATTTCTAAATACCTAATCACAGATGGTTAATGTTAGTCTATAGTAGCTCTCTGACTGACATAGACATGCTGTTCACCAGTAAAATTTTAAACAGCCTGGTCTTTTTGTGAAGATAAATTACCATAAATGTTTTGCTGGTTAAGATATTTCAAGGGTTTGGAGAGGGAAACTAGCATACTGGCTTCCAAAATCAACATGCTGGTGACTTTTTACAGTAAGGATTTAATTTTGTATTAATTTATCTGATGAATGACAAGTTTAAATAAGCTGAACTTTATCTAAAGAAACATTTGTGCCTCCTTATTGGTAGCTGGGTTGCCTAGTTTACCTAATTTAGATTGTGGCACAGTATACACTGAAAACAACCCAGTTTACACTGTGAGAACACATGCATGAGTACACACATACACAGAGCATGGCACATGTCACAGCCCACCACTTACAGCATGACGTGATGCACTAGTCTCTAATTATCTTGCATGTGAGCTCCAAAAATATCACGGAATGTGGCTTGCATGCTTTCTGTTCACACATATACACACACACAGCCACACTTTTTTGCGTCTGCATATGTGATGAAATACACAGGAAAAAAAGAACACCCTTATCTCCTGCTACTGTTCACTTTGCATTCCATGCACTTGATAGTGTGGTTTTATCTCTGTCTGCTTAGCTTTAGCCACATAGCATTCCGGACAAACATTCCAGCATGAGGTAATTTTTACTAAGAGTAATGAATGGATTCAAGAGAACTTGGGCTCACCTTTGATCTTAGGATGGTGGAATCTTTACTGCATGTGCACTTTTGTATGTTCTGGCCAATATGGTAGCCATTTCGGAGATATACTTACACTAAGCGATTTCACCCAAAAGCAAAAGTTTTCAGCTAACAATGCTATTCAGATTCATGGGCAAGAGTGTCCAATAACAAGAGGTTTATAGAAATATTCAGCTTGTCATGTGATCTCAAAATGGTGCCACTCATTTTGCCATCCATGTAAAAAAAAAAAAGGTATATAAAAATAACTTCTTTTATAAGACTGATTTGACTGGAGTCAATGAACATATGCAAATGTGTACATATAAAACTGCAGCTTATTCACTAAGCTATCTGCAATTCAAAGATGGGGCTGTGGTCGAGAATCACAGATATTGACACTGTTTATTAAAAAATACCATATTGGTCGAGTACTACCTCTGTCCTCAGCTGATTCATTTGGTGTCTTCATTCTTATTCTCTGCATTTCTTTATGTCCTCCCCTTTGTCTATCAGGTTGAACTTTATTGACTCTGCATTCAAGCAGAATTAAACTGTGCAGTATTGATCTTGCTCTAGCTGTACAGGAGTGGATTATCACTCTGTCCCTCTCCCTTCTTCTTTGTTTCTCAGGAACAGGACCTGCAGCATTTCAATTTTTGGCCATGTTTTGAAGTCTGCTTCTGCCTTAGAGTAAAAAATAATAATTGTAAATAATATTTAAAATAAAATCCCATTGCCACACTGTGAGGTATCTGTGACATAGAAGATGAAATTCTTACAAACATAGTTGCACCTGTGAGATAAAAAGATAAAATGTAATTTTGAGATAAAGTCAATTACGGGAAATAAAAGTTATCCTATTTCAAAAGCAATAAAGTTGCAATTGTGAATTTAAAGGTCACAATTACCTTTTAAATTTTTTATTCTTAATTTTATTAATTTATACTACCCTCTCAAACTCACTCTTGCCACTGTACAGACCTCAAGGCATCTGACCACACACATACACACATTTATTTATTTAAAAGACACACTCTTATGACAGGATGCAATGGGAGCAAGAACACCAGATGATACAGATTGAGAGGGAAGAATAAGAGAGGAGAGAGCAGAAGTGATGAAGAGTGGAACAGAGGTGAGATTCTGTCATGTTTAACATCTCCATCACTTTCACAGCTGAGAGTGTTTTGGGGAATAGGAATGATTCCCACTTTCACACATGAATGCACACATGCACAAACTAGTTTACCTAGCTATATGAGGGCATATAGACTTCTATTGTTTTAAGATAAAGTCATTTATATTTCCTAAATCAGATTGTCCATCATTCAGAGCTGAATTGAGAATGACATGTCTGAATTTGAATTAAGGTATAGCAAACAGGATGTAGAATTGCAATTCGACTGAAATGTAAAGAAGTAGAAATTCAAAGATGTTTAACTAAGAAAAAAACATTTAATGTTGGTTTGACAGCCATATTTGAAAGGTTTTTTAGATAGATAGATATATAGACAGACAGACAGATAGATAGAGCTAAATTCTTAGAATCTGTATTTTGCCAACCATTACTCAAACTCACACCTATAGACTATAGGCTGAAAATATTGAGCATTTTTATAGTAAGCATAGCATGTTTTTATTCCAAACAAGTCTCTGATTTTTTCCTAAACTTGCCTGAATGTCCCCAAAATGTTATAACTAAGCATGCATAAAGTCGTTCAAACGTTTGATTCGTTATTTTGTTTGCTTGTTTTTGCCGTCATTTGCCCATGGTTTGGTAACTCAAAGTATGTATTCACGTATCTTGTGTCTGTGATAAATGTAAAAATAAATGTCTGGAATAAATGGTGCGCTGTGCCAGGGTGTGGTTCACACACACTTACCATGCTTCACTCAAAAGGCATCAAAGCCACCTCTGCAGAATAATAGAGCATAATAATAGAGCCGGCTCTCAGCGGCACTTAGCAATCACCATCTCTCCCACACTTATGACGGCTAGCACCTACACACTCAGACAGAGCGAGACGGGCACACACTCAGTCTGGTCATTTGCAGAGCTGCAGGTTATTTTAGTGAATTTAGATTAATTCACTATAGAAAGAAGCATTTGTTCCTGTTTGCCGCTCTTGCATTAGCCGTACAGATGCTGTGGATTGGCACTGGCATAAGGAGATGAAGCTGACAATTGGACTGCTTTGCCACAATATGAAAATACACCCACACACATACACGCAAACAAAACACAGCATTTCTGTTGTAGTAAAGCATTGTGTGAGTGTCTGTCAGATTTGCATGTCTGTTAGAACATCTTATCTCTCTTGAATCACAGATGGAGACGAAAGGCTTACTGTTCCCACATCAACATCCTTCTTAGTCCTGGAATAACATTCCTGCCAACCAGATTTAAAATTTAGTTTAGGACTAGTTTTATTTTCATTTTATTAATCTGCCTGTAAACAATTGTCTTTAATAGGGAGGGACAAAGCTAATACAACACATACAAGTGCTTTTGAGGATGAAACCTAAAATCATTGGATTTTCCAGGTTAATGGAAATAAATCTTTATAAAGATATTCAGTTTTGTTTGAGATACGTTTTAGCAAGATAATTAGATACTCCCAAGATGAACTGTATATATTTTGGTTTGTTTTCTGAGTTATGCCTATATGCATTAGTCTGCACTTATTAAATTTGGATGGGAAGAAATACAAATCACAAAAATCTAGATTGTTGGTGTTTTCTGTACAACAGAGTGTGGAAGCCTATAGATAAAAATATAATTTTGAGATAAAGTTTAAAATAAGAAAGTATAGATATGAAGTTGCATTTATAAGGAAAAAAAGTCAAAATTGCGAGACATAATGTCTCAGTGTGAGATATAAAATTGCAATTCTGAGATAAAGTTACATTTATGAGAAACATAGAAACCCGAACTCATGGAAAAACGTAACTATTTAACAAGGTGATGATTTTGAATACATTTTACATACAAATATTAGAAAAAAAGTTAAGAAGGTCCACCCCTAAATATAACTGTCACTGGGGCGTAAGCAAATCGTATGAAAACGAATGAGATCGTATGAATTCATACGAATCAGCAAACAATTCGCGTGAAATAGTAGAAAACGTAAAATAGTTACGAATTGCCATGAGATTGTGTTGGATAAAGTCACACTGAGAGATGCAAAGTTGCATTCTGAGATATAAAGTCACACTGCGATATATAAAGTCAGATTTCAAGTTTATGTGAGATATACAGTAAAGTCACAATTACAAGAAATAAAGTTGCAATTACAAGAAATAAAATAGCAATTATAGCTTTCTTTTTTCTTTACTCTGAAATTAGCTTACATGACCAGGGCTAATGTTATTATTAAAAAATATATATATATATATATATATATATTATTGTGCTATAAATTATTCCCATGCACGAATGGCCTGTAACAACAAAAGAGGCATTATACTACAGAATTTATTAACAAATGTAAAAGCGTAAAACCTTCCATTCTCTATAAATCTTCTTACGGCATGATATATGATTTTCTTCTCACAACGCTGATGAACGGGATTAGCTGTACTGAATGGAATCTGGTTTCTTTTCTTTCCCTTCTTTGGTAGCAGCTCTATAAATCTTCTGTAACATGACTAAAAAAATGATCCTATTCACACTATCATCATCATAGCCAAAAAGGGACTGAGGACGGATATGTTTTTTCACAATTCAGCAGTCAGGCAGGACAAAAATGCTATGAATGAATCGAAGAATGCATTCCCACACATTCCACAGCGAACAAATTTCCTGGGAGGGTCAACTAGACTGTGCAACTTCCTTTAACTAATCAGAATAAAAGAGCATGTTTCATTGCTTCTGTTGTGTTTGACCTTCTCAAAATGAGAGATGAAGAAAAGAGAAGAAAAAGGAAAAAATACAACAACTTTATTACATGCTTATTCTCTGTACAGTATTCTCTGTATTGTCTGAAGATGTTAACTCTCATGTTCCATTTGGGGTCTGAGAGACTCCAAGGACTACTTGATAGTTAAAAACAACAACAACAAATAAACATTCGTTAATTTGCCATATTGGGTAAAACAAAATCACAGCTTTTCATGACAATGTAAATTTGTATAACAGTCAATAACATTAATAATGATATTAACAATCATTATAATAACACCCATTGTTAATACAACCTATCAAAATGCCACACTAATTCATCAGAGCCTCGCACTAACTCCTCACATGTGCAAACACTCATTGATTTGCTTAACACCAAACTGAATGTCAGAATGGGATTGCATGATTCAAAGACATGATTGGTTGAATCATGCAGGCCTTAGAATAGGCCTATAAATAGGCCAAAGGTCAAGTTATAGGTTTTTCGGACTGTGTAATACTGTATTCACAACCACAAATGCTTACAGTAAAAAATAAATAGTTTTGTTACAATCTTGCTTTCGTGTTTACCGTGAATTTTTCAACATGTCTCTGCCAATTACTTTCAATCATGTACATAAATGTACATAGGAGCTCATGAAAGAAGACCTTTAGGTTTTGAATATCTGCGTGTATATGACATATCTAAAAATATAATATTATGGCAAAGGTGTTTGCAATAAGACAGATGCATTTTGTGTGTGCAATGCTTGGATTTGTGTGTAAAGTTTTGAAAAAAAAAGAGGCAAGTTTTGAAAATTATTTTTACACATATCGTGGGGGCTCGGGGACCCTAACACAAATAAGATAAAGTCGACCTTAACATAAAAGAAGATGTCAAATGAGATGCAAGGATGAAGCAGGGTCTTTTTTAGGTCAGAGCATCTCAGGAAAAGCCTTCAATGAAATCCGACTGGTGCTTCCTTTATAGTTTAATGTTACTCTTGCTGTTTTGTGTTGTATTTGAGGCTGTGTTTCTGCTCTGCTCTGTTCAATGCTGAGCTATGCTGCTGATCTGGGTGTAGTATTGATGCCCTGCTGCCCCAGGGGGCACATTATGTATGTGTGTGTGTGGCTGAGTCAGCGATTGGCTTGCACTGCAGCCCCTGATGTGAAAAAAGCACCATGAGCTATTGTTTTCACACACATATACACACGTCATCACAAAGCACTGACTCTACCAATTATCCACATAAAGCTATGAGGGTTTTATGGCCCATACTGTAATGTCTTCCTGACCTTCCGTTGAAAAGACATTTTATCAGGTGATTGATGCTGTGCTGAGATGTTTTCAGTTATTAGATATTGACAGTAGATCTGCCTTGTCTACATGCCCTGTATCTATTTCAGCACCATTGCTTAACCAGTAGGACTTAAATGAAATTGCCCACCACTAGAAACCTAAAGCAATTTCTTTTTCAGCATGACATTCACACAACACTCTACACACCCACAGACACATATAAGTTGACCTCTGTACACTATTTGTCAGCAAATGAGAATGCAGGATTGTTACCGCAGTGTAATATTCTAGGAAAAGTGTAAACACACACACTACTCACCTTTTCATTTTAAGATAGATAGACACAAGATCACAGTAATACGCATTCACACAAACTCATTAAGCTCTTACCTTGTCCAGAGTTTCAGTACGATCCAAATCCAGAAAGCGTTTATATATGTGAGTGTATGTGAAGCTCAGATTGAGGGTTTACTTTGAACACGCTGTTATGCATTCACTAGCTCTCTCTCTCTGTCTTTCTGACACATTCTCTGATTCAACAGCAACCCATGTGGTTATTCCATCTACATGAGTGGACTTTGACACGTGCACTTAGACACGAAATGTCCTACTGTATCCAAGTATGTGTTTCTTCATAAGTAGATTCCAGCCTGTGAATGAGTACTCTTCTCCCAACAGCTCTCTCTCGGTCTCCCTCTCCACTGCTGACTCCAGTGCACGGCTGATTTCTGCAAGGTTTGCTCTCGCTCTCTCAGTTTCCTTTCTCTCTCACTTAATTGTCCATCAATTTTCTCTAAACCTCCCTTTTCTGCCTCTCTCCCTGTGAGTATTTTTCACCTATATCCTTCTGTCTTTAAAAGGCCACTGTGCAGATCTCTAAATGCCAACAGATCAAATCTGAGAGACATATGACCACTGACAGCATAAAGTCCTCATTTCAGCTCAACTTGATTGCATAACCTTTTGATTTTCTACTTGTTTTCCTTTTTCTTCTAGGTGGAGTGAAGCAATAGAGATGGAGGGATGCTGCCAGAGGTATTTACATTGGTAGTTTACAATGCCTTGAAATTATATACCAGTCAAAAGTTTGGAATAACTTTTTTTAATGTTTTTGAAAGATCTGAATTTTTCAATAACATTTAAAAAAAATCTTAATTATTTTAAACCTTTGACCGGTAGTGTATTGATGTGGCATGTAGTTCTATTTTGACTTTACTTCCCACAGACAGAGTAAATTGGCCTATACAATATGTAGACTTATTATAAAGACTATGTACATGCATGCTAAATATGCATTATAAAGACTAATTTACAGTATATAAGAATACAGGTTGAGTGCCAATGTCCTATATAATGAATATATAATGTATGTATAATGTGTGTGTGTATATATATATATATATATATATATATATATATATATATACAGTGAGGAAAATAAGTATTTGAACACCCTGCTATTTTGCAAGTACTCCCACTTAGAAATCATGGAGGGGTCTGAAATTGTCATCGTAGGTGCATGTCCACTGTGAGAGACATAATAAAAAATAAAAAAAAAATCCAGAAATCACTAGGGGTGCTTCTCAATATCCCTCCTCGTCTCCTCTCTCCTCCGTCCTCCATCCTATGACCCGGAAACCGATCGAGCACAGCCATCTTGAAGGACATCTCAATTCTCTAATTGCACCGTGAGGAGTCGAGGATCGAGGAGTGAGGAGGCTTCCTGAGGAGTCATGAGCGAGGATACACAGGTGGATCCTATGCGGAAGAGTTTTATCGACTAAAACGTGACGCACGTATAAATTCCCCTCCCCCTTCACATCGGTCACAATCATTTTGATTTATACTTTACTTTTGCAGTTTATATAAACCACACACCTCACATATTTCAACAGGGTATCTTTCTTTATTATTATTTATTATGAATTTCTTAAATAAACAAATTTCAACAACATGAGGGCAGATCCTCTGAGCGCTGCTGATGACGCGATGAAGTGACGCTCGAGTGATCAAGGAATCCAATGTATAAAAAAAGCTTTCATTCGATCCCTCCGTCCTCGCGTCTTGGCCTGCAGCCTTCCCTCGCATCCTACAGGGGGCGGAGCTGAGACGCGAGGAAAGGAAGCGAGGAGAGGAAACGAGGATGCACAAATAAGAATTGAGAAGCACCCAATGTATGATTTTTTAAAACTATTTATTTGTATGATACAGCTGCAAATAAGTATTTGAACACCTGAGAAAATCAATGTTAATATTTGGTACAGTAGCCTTTGTTTGCAATTACAGAGGTCAAACGTTTCCTGTAGTTTTTCACCAGGTTTGCACACACTGCAGGAGGGATTTTGGCCCACTCCTCCACACAGATCTTCTCTAGATCAGTCAGGTTTCTGGGCTGTCGCTGAGAAACACGGAGTTTGAGCTCCCTCCAAAGATTCTCTATTGGGTTTAGGTCTGGAGACTGGCTAGGCCACGCCAGAACCTTGATATGCTTCTTACAGAGCCACTCCTTGGTTATCCTGGCTGTGTGCTTCGGGTCATTGTCATGTTGGAAGACCCAGCCTCGACCCATCTTCAATGCTCTAACTGAAGGAAGGAGGTTGTTCCCCAAAATCTCGCAATATATGGCCCCGGTCATCCTCTCCTTAATACAGTGCAGTCGCCCTGTCCCATGTGCAGAAAAACACCCCCAAAGCATGATGCTACCACCCCCATGCTTCACAGTAGGGATGGTGTTCTTGGGATGGTACTCAACATTCTTCTTCCTCCAAACACGTTTAGTGGAATTATGACCAAAAAGTTATATTTTCTCAGGTCATTGACCAGCTCCTCCCGTGTAGTTCTGGGCTGATTTCTCACCTTTCTTAGGATCATTGAGACCCCACGAGGTGAGATCTTGCATGGAGCCCCAGTCCGAGGGAGATTGACAGTCATGTTTAGCTTCTTCCATTTTCTAATGATTGCTCCAACAGTGGACCTTTTTTCACCAAGCTGCTTGGCAATTTCCCCGTAGCCCTTTCCAGCCTTGTGGAGGAGTACAATTTTGTCTCTAGTGTCTTTGGACAGCTCTTTGGTCTTGGCCATGTTAGTAGTTGGATTCTTACTGATTGTATGGGGTGGACAGGTGTCTTTATGCTGCTAACGACCTCAAACAGGTGCATCTAATTTAGGATAATAAATGGAGTGGAGGTGGACATTTTAAAGGCAGACTAACAGGTCTTTGAGGGTCAGAATTCTAGCTGATAGACAGGTGTTCAAATACTTATTTGCAGCTGTATCATACAAATAAATAGTTAAAAAATCATATATTGTGATTTCTGGATTTTTTTTTTTAGATTATGTCTCTCACAGTGGACATGCACCTACGTTGACAATTTCAGACCCCTCCATGATTTCCAAGTGGGAGAACTTGCAAAAGAGCAGGGTGTTCAAATACTTATTTTCCTCACTGTATATATATATATATATATATATATATATATATATATATATATATATATACATTATGGATATATTGATGTAGAATATACAGATATAGAGTATGTAGACTGAGTATGTATCACTTCGAGGTCAGTCAAAGGTCATGTCTTTCTGTCCTGATCTCTGAAAGAATGCTTGGGAATAACCAACTGAAAGAGATTGTTGAGAGGAGAGATAAAAGAAGGAAACAAAATAATTCTGTCTAGAGAGATGGAGAGAAAAAAGGGGTATTATGTTATCAATTCAGTTATGCATGAGTTGAACATATAAAGGCAGGTTTTTATTTAGGCCATGTAAATACAAAATATGTACTTTTAAAATGTATACATTTAAATGTAAAATAAAATTGATATAAGTTTTAATTAATGCTAATATCAAATATATTTCAAAACAGTTCAAAAGTGACCAGAAGTATTAAAATTGTAAACTTTTTTTCCCCTTTAATGACAGATTCACTTTGAACTCTCTGCAAGTCTATGCAAAACCTGATGGATCATGTTTTGAGAATGATCCAAAAGGTTTTGATGGATGCAATAAAATCTGTATATACAAAAAAAGGCTTTGGTCGTATACATCTTCTAACGCAAAGTCCACACCTTCATTCCTGCACTTGATGCTCTTATATGTGGAAACAAGATAATAAGCTCTGAGCTGCACAGTCACTGTAACCAAACTAGCTTTCACTCCATCTATTTATATGCAAATGTACACTCCATAAATTATGTTTGAGACATTACCTGCCGCTGATTCTTTCAGAATCATAGAGTGTACTTAGAGTCTGTGTGGGTGCCTGGACTGATGGATTGCCTGCAGTAACTATCTGTGAGAATAACTGCATGTTACTAACTGTGTCAGCGAAACATGCACAGGTTTACCAGCATCACACACACAGAATATTGATCACTTGTGTGGACCGAATAATTGCTGACTATGAAGCCTGTCCAGCATTGTTCAGTCACTATTGCTTGGAGAGATATATGGAGTGTGGGTGAAAGAGAAAGAAAATGTGGCTGAAATTAAAAAGCGTTGAACATATAGACAGTCTATTTGATATAATTTTCCAATAAAAATGTGGTAACCTGCTGTTTTGTCAATGAGTCATCAGATTCCAGGTGCCCTTCCACTTCCTGCTGCAGTTGCTAGGTAACTGCACACATCTGCATCCAAATTCTTAAGAACCACATGCACACCTATTCCTCAAGACACCTGCTGAACTCTGACACCAAGGTGTTCATTGCCATCTTATGAAACCAAAGACCAGTTCTAATGATTTTTTTTTTATTAAATTTGAATTAAAATTATTATAGAGATTGTGAACACATTTTCCCGCAGAATTCAGACAGAGCAGAGATCCTTTAATGTGAGTAGCAAGACATTTCACATGTTTAACAAGCCTATACATCTATGTAGCCTACATTCAAATAGTTAGAAATGCCAGATTTATTTATTTTTCTATTCATATTCAAACATACATGGAATTCTGATTTATTAAACATTGTTACAGTTTTTTTCCAATTGCTAACACACAATTTTGCAAACTAGGCTGGTTTTATCAAAATACTTAACACAATTCACAAAACCACACTGCAAAAATACCTAATATATCCTGAAAAATGAAGCACTGCAACCAAAACTACAAATAGCATTACCAAAATCAAACTTTTGCACGAAATGGCACACACTTCATTCATATTACCAGATTTTTGTCTAACCAGCTACACACTGTTGGGCATAATGAAAAGCACTATCATCTTTAGTATGCTTTGCCATAATACTAAAATAGTTCAAATTGTAGAAAATTCTTCAGATTGTTCACATGCACAGAAATATTTGCAGATACACACACATGCTGTTGAAACATTTATGTTTTTATTTTTCACCAAACAAGTCAGTGCAACATATGCACAGCAGATATATTTCCATTGGACTGAACAAAAATATGCCCACAAAAAACAGTAAACTGAAAAAGATTGAAGTGTTAATAATTAACCATTGGGGTGTTTGGCCAGCTGGCACATGTATTGGCAAATTAGCTCATGTAGTGCCATTTTGAATGGCAGTGTTTTGAAATGGCAAACATGTGACTTTATGTCAGATTGTTATGTTTTATGCAGAGAACCTGTTCAGTGCATTTAAAAAGTGCCATTCTGAATTGCAAAATGCGTGTAAAGCAGAAAATGTGTTTAGACTTTTGGAGACTTGAGAAGAGGTTTTGCTCTCTGTGTGTAAGTTTAAATAATTGTGCTGTGCTTGTCATTTTAGTGTGTTAGCAATTGGAAAAAAAAAAAACCTGTAATACCAAGTGTTTTATTGAATCTTGACCAACGTCATCACATTTTGAAATATCTGGCGCCCCCAGCCGGACATTCTGATGAATGACTGCTAAAGCGATGTTGCATTTAAAATGATAATCAATATAAAAATAAATAAACAATCAGTTTTATTTTTTAATTAATAAATATTGTAGACCCTAAATCAACAAAAAATCCTTGTTGCAATTCATTATTTATCAAGTTTTCACAAAAGCTCGAGAGTCTGCAGAATGTTCTGAGGGGAAAATCCCTCTTAGTTTACTCGCTTCCTATTTTTTCTTTTCAGGAAGCCAATAAAAATATATTGAGGGGGGGAAAACTATATCAGATATAGCAGAAGTGATATTAAATTCGCAAGTTCATATGAAAATGAGGAAGTTAGCCTATATATATATGTGTGTATTTTTTTATTTTGTTTTTGCGGACAGATGAAAATTGTATTAGTCATAAAGAAATTTGCAACATATTCGATTCTGCATTTAAATAATGAGGGGAACATGTTATTTGGCATACATTTTATATATGATTAATCTCTTGACCTCGCTGTCGAATCTGAGTGACGCAATTTGATATCTTGGACACGTCTCTGTGAAAGGATCCGCCTCTCTTTGTTTCACTTCTTAAGAAACAGGAATTGTTCCCTGTAGAAGGTTATTTTCCCCATGCAAATATTATATTTTTCAAGTTATACAAGAGGACTGACTTGAGTTGCTTCACTCTTGGACCACTTAACCATGCAGATATTTGAGCTGAACGTGGGAAATTAGATCGTCACAATTCAAGTAAGTCCATGAAATGAACACACATGCTATATTCAGTTGCAGTACTTTGTTACAAAAATAATAAGTTTACGTGCAGCCTAATGTTAGCAGTTTTGGAAAGAGTCTAAACAATTATTTTGTTATAACTTTCCTGAGATGTAGAATGTTTCTTTAATAGAGTTCAGAGTGGAGACCAGGGCTAGTTACAAGTTTTTGCTCGCTCATCTCTCAATGCCTTTTGTGAAATATAAATACTTTAAATGCATAGTATTTCATAAGTATAATGCATGTATTTAAACAGTATTATATGCAATGTATTACTTTATATATTATTACTAATGAAACAGCAAAAATGGAAAAGGCACCATAAAATATAACATTAATAGTAGTAAGTAATAAACTGCACATGTATATAATTACCAATGTGATACCCTGACCCAACCAGACAAGAAAGAAATACACTTATGCTGAGGTTTCAACTTCGGTTAAAATCTTGTGCCAACTTCCTCATGTTACAACTAGCCCTGGTCTCTTTTAGATCTTTTCGTAAGGTAGCAAGTTGTATTGTCTTTAGGAAAGCTTATACTTTGTGTCTAACATATTGTTGTCAACAATATTATGTTTATTGCAGTTTGACTTGGGGGAAAAAAAGCCTATAAGGAAGGAAAATATATGGAACTGATGAAACTCATATTGTTGCCCCTGTTCTGCACTTGTTTCCACTGTGCAGGCTCTGCATATCCACACAAGCCAACATGTAGTATTGAAAATGCCAAAGCAGACTGTAGTCATATGAATCTGGATGTAGTTCCAACCAACTTGCCCCAAAATATCACCACATTGGATGTGTCTCACAATAGATTAAAAAATCTGTCTTCCTTGCTTTTGTACTCGAATCTGGTGAATGTAGATGCCAGCTACAACTCTTTAACTGCCATAGAAAAGGATCTATGTCTTTCTCTGCCACACCTGCAAATTCTGAATGTGCAACACAATGAAGTATATTTGATGAGCGAGAAAGACCTGAAAAGCTGTCTTCATTTAACACAACTTGACTTGTCTGACAATCGTCTGAAGCTACGAGGGGAACCCTTCTCTGTTCTAAAGGTATGTTTATGAAGACACATTTTCCCACACAGGGAAAATATATGAAATACAATCAAAAGTTTGAGGTGTTTACTCAAACCAATTACTGATTTCATGCTATGGCCTCTTACTGGAAGAAACATTTTCCAGTCTGTTATGGTCTCATAGATAATACATTTCAATAACATTTCCTCCTTATTTAGAGTTTGACATGGTTGGATGTATCTCGAAACAAACTAAAATCTGCTAAACTGGGCATACAACCTCAGCTGCCAAATCTGGTGACCCTTGTTCTTTCTGGAAATGAATTTTCTGTACTGGAAAAGAATGACTTCTCATTCCTCAGTAATTCCTCTGGATTTCGGGTTCTGATACTCTCGTCTCGGTCTCTTAAAAAGGTAAGAGGAACAGAATGTGACACATGTAAGGTTACTTTCACTGCACATTAGAATCTATATAAAAAACCTTTCAGTGTTTCAGACTCCACCATACGTGTTTGCCACAGTGTGTGTTTACTCGCATCTACCCTTATCTTTCTCGGAAAGCTGTTAGGACCATATTATTGGTGCTCAGACAACTGGACTTTGCTGTGATGGTTTCATGATGAAATAATATTGAAAAACTTTTGAGTCTGATTATTTACATGACCTAAAAATCTCATGCTACCTTATGAAGTGTAGTATTACCAAGTACTTGTGTAACATGAGAAAAATAAAATAAAAATGCAATTTGAGCTAACCTTCAAAATAAATGGCAGATAATTAGTATTATATGCATTTTTTAAAAGTAAAGTTTTAGCTAAACTAAAAACAATTATTTGTCTTTTTAAAAGTCATGAAAAATGGTTAATCCTTCAAATATTAGATTATGCATTATCACGGATACTCGGACAGACAGATGAGACTGTTGCTTGACTATGCAAAAACCTGTTACTGTAACTATAACTGTGCATGTAAAAAACTAGGGCTACAAAAGCCGAGCACAAAAAATCGCTACACGATTAATCGAAATGAAAGCGCACGCGATTTGGCATAGGTTGCGATTATTTCTGCACAGCTTGTCAGTGCAGCACGGCTCCGTGATCAGTAGTAAATGCTGCTCTATCTGAAAGCCAGAAGGTGCTCTTGTGCAGACACTCCAAATACGTATGGAACACCAAATGGGTCACATTTCATGGCGTTTGCGCAGCAAAATCGCCGTCATTATCAGCCTTTTTCGACCCAGCCAACAATGCCGTTTCTGACGCCGCAGGCCATCCATAGTACACCGTAATTTACGGGGCTTCCGTCTGACAAAGACAGTGTTAAAATTGCCGTTTTGTATAATATTATAATCAGTCCCTCCCTTTTCTTCAAAGTTCAGCCCATCTAATGAAGTAGGTGGAAAAGACCTATGTAGTAGAGTGTCGTTCTGAATGGAGATCCACCTTATGGGTCCTGTTTATCTAATGTTGTTGCGACTAGTTTTTGGACTTTTATCGTGTCATATTTTTTTATTTCCTCATTGGGCAAGTGTATCCCCCTTTTCACTTTATCATATACTTTGGATTTCCCAGAAAAATGAATCACCTTCAGGGCAGTAGACTGCGTGCACGGGTAGCAGTTTCCTTTAGCTCTTAGTGACAGGGGTTCGACTCCAAGGTCCGACTGTATTCTTTTCTCTTTGTTTCGTTTCTTTTGTACAGTGGCGCATTGCTGCCGCATAGATATAATTTTTTCCACTCTATTATGTGGTAATAACGAGATGTTATGTCGTTTTAACGACATCTTTTCTCGTAATAACAAGATATGTCGTTAAAACAAAATGTGCTTTAAAGTTAAGTGTGCTTGCCAGTTAAAAATTTCATTTGCATGCTGGTGCACTGTTCTAACGTGCGCATTTCTGAGCACGTGAAGCTCACAGGAACTAATGGCGCTTTTCCACTGCATGGTATGGTACGGCTCGGTTCGGTACGGCTCACTTAAGGCGCATTTCCACTGCATGGTACGGTACGGTACGGCTCGCTTCAGCTCGCTTTAAATGGTACCACCTCTGTTGAGGTTCCAAGCGTACCGTACCGATACTAAAATGTGATGTGAAAACACTGCAGATCACTGATTGGTCAGACAGAATCATCCCCATATAGTTGTATTTACGACACGAGACACTAAACCCGCTAGATTTAAATAGCCAGTAGACAAAACAAAGCCAACACTGTAGCGCCTGTTTTAAAAGTATTTGCTTAAAAAAAAAAAAAAAGTATAAACTTCAAAAAAAGAAATGGCTGAATCGTGGTCAGTGGATGAGGTGCAGACGTTACTCTCTTTGGTTGTCGAGGAGTGGATGGGGAAACACGGAATGAAAAATTCGCATTTAATATGATGATGCCATGGCAGTAGAAACGGCAACTATTAACGATCAGTCCCACCCACTTTGAAGCGGTACTAACTGCAGTGGAAAAGCAAACGAGCTAAGGCGAGCCGAGCCGTGCCGTACCAAGTCGAGTCGTACCCTGAAAAGCGAAGCGAGCCGAACCGTTCCGCGCCGAGTCGAACCGTACCGAGCCGAACCGAGCCGTACCATGCAGTGGAAAAGCGCCATAACAGCCTGTCAAACAGTGCCTGTTTACTGGACTAAGTTATCTTTAGAGTCTCATTGCGCTAATATTGTCAAATACACACAAGGTTTACATAAAAGTTGGTTATGTCTAAAGTGAAAGCAAACATTTGAGAGAAAATCTGGTGAATGTGTTATATGCGTTTATATTATATGCGTCGCATGCCGGTCTTAAAGTGACAGTAGCCTAATGGTAAACATGCTGCTGCTTGTCCTTAAAGGGATAGTTCACCAAAAAATTTAAATTGTCACTGTGTACTCACTCTAATGTTGTTCCGAACCTGTATTCATTTCTTTCTTGTGCTGAACACAAAAGAAGATATTTTGAAGAATGTGGGTAACCAAATAGTTGCTGGTCCCCATTGACTTCCATAGGAGAAAAAACTATACACTGGGGACCAGCAACTGTTTGGTTACCCACATTCTTCAAAATAACTTTTATTTTCAACAGAAGAACGGAACTTATTTGGGTTTAAAACAACTTGAGTGAGTAAATTATGACAATTTTCATTTTTTGGGGAAACTAATCCTTTAATCCTAAAAACAACAAAGTCAAGTCAAGTCAAGTATATTTGTATAGCGCTTTTCACAATACAGATTGTATCAAAGCAGCTTCACAGTATTAAATTAAAATAATACAACAAGGTTTGTTTCTAGTGGAATTTATTGATTGATAAAATCAGATTAAATATCCCCAGAATATCCCCAACTGAGCAAACCAAAGGCAACAGTGGCAAGGAACCGAAAAACTCCATCAAATGACGTAATGGTGTCCTAAAACTCCATCAGGTGACCCAATGGAGAAAAAAAAACCTTGGGAGAACCCAGGCTCAGTCGGGGGCCAGTTCTCCTCTGGCGTTTATTAACTAGAGGCCGGATTGTAATTTGAACTGTAAGATTAAAAATATTATATGAATGCCTGGCTGAAGAGATGCGACTTTAATCTAGTTTTAAACTGGGAGAGCGAGTCTGAGCAACGAACACTATCAGGAAGGCTATTCCAGAGTTTTGGAGCTAAATGTGAAAATGCTCTCCCTCCTTTGGTGGTTCTGTATATCCTAGGTATGACCAAAAGCCTTGAATTAAGTGATCTTAAAGAGCGCGATGGATTATAGGGCGATAGAAGATCCGTTAAATAGACTGGAGCTAAGCCGTTTAGGGCTTTATAAGTCAGTAGCAATACCTTGTAATTAATACGGAACTTTATAGGTAACCAATGCAGTGATGATAAAATCGGTGTTATATGATCATATTTTCTTGATCTAGTAAGAACTCTAGCGGCGGCATTCTGGACTAACTGTAGCTTGTTTATTGAGGATGCAGGACAACCAGCTAATAAAGCATTACAGTAATCTAGTCTCGAGGTCATGAATGCATGAACTAACTTTTCTGCATCAGAAACTGATAGCATATTACGTAGCTTAGCAATGTTTCTAAGGTGGAAAAAGGCGGTTTTTGTAACATATGAAATATGATTTTCGAAAGACAGGTTGCAATCGAGTATAACACCCAGGTCTTTTACTGTAGAGGATAAAGTAACAGGACATCCTACTATATTAAAGTTGTATTGCGAGAGGTTTTGCGGGTGGTTTTTTGAACCGATAAGTAGTACCTCTGTTTTGTCTGGATTTAATAAAAGAAAATTACGCGTCATCCAATCTTTTATATCGTTAACACACTCTGTCAATTTGGATAATTTAGCGTTTTCATCTGGCCGTGACGAAATATATATTTGAGTGTCATCAGCATAACAATGGAAACTAATTCCATGTTTCCTTATAATATTTCCAAGTGGCATCATATATACTGAGAATAATAGAGGGCCTAACACAGATCCCTGCGGCACTCCATAGTTTACTGGAGTTATGATCGATTTTTCTCCATTTAAATAGACAAAATGGTAGCGGTCAGATAAGTATGATCTGAACCAGCTTAATGCTTGTCCTTGAACACCAGTATAATTTTGTAGTCGATCTAAGAGTATTGTGTGATCTATAGTATCGAACGCAGCACTAAGATCAAGTAAAACTAGTATTGAGATACAGCCTTGGTCAGAAGCTAAAAGTAAATCATTTGTGATTTTAACGAGCGCAGTTTCAGTGCTATGGTGCGGCCTGAAACCAGACTGAAACTTTTCATAGATATCATTTTCTTGCAAGAAAGAACACAATTGAGCAGACACCACTTTTTCTAATATTTTAGACATAAATGGAAGATTTGAAATGGGTCTATAATTTGCTAGGTTATTATGATCTAATTGTGGTTTCTTAATGAGAGGTTTTATAACTGCCAGTTTAAATGTTCTTGGAACATGACCTAAAGATAAAGACAAGTTAATAATATTGAGGAGAGGCTCTTCCACTACAGGTAACACTTCTTTCAGTAGCTTAGTTGGTATAGGATCTAATAAACATGTTGTAGTTTTAGATGAAGTGATAAGTTTATTTAACTCTCTTTGTTCTATAGTTGTAAAGCACTGTAATGGTTCTTGCGGGGTGATAATTGAGGCTGAATTATAAGGCGCAATTGAAGATTGAACGTTTACAATTGTGGTTCTGATGCTTTCTATTTTCTCAGTGAAGAACTTTATAAAATCATTACTACTAAACTGTAACGGGATATTTTGTTCGGGTGATGTCTGTTTATTTGTTAGTCTAGCCACGGTGTTAAATAAAAACCTTGGATTGTTTTGGTTGTTTTCTATTAGTTTGCGGAGGTGCTCAGCCCTGGCCGCTTTTAGGGCCTTTTTATAATGTGACATACTGTCTTTCCACGCGATTCTAAAGACCTCTAAATTAGTTTGTTTCCATTTACGCTCTAAAATACGGGTTTCTCTCTTTAGAACATGCGTAGTATTGTTGTACCACGGTGCTTTAATTTTCTCTCTGACCTTTTTTAATCTAATAGGTGCAACAACATCCAATCTTCTAGAGAGAATAGTGCTCATAGTGCTAGTTAGTTCTTCTAGTTCATCTGTTTGTTTGGGTTCAGGCAGCAGCTGAGACAGATCAGATAAGCAATTCGAGAAATTATCTATGGTGGATGGAAGGATTGTTCTGCCTGGTTGATAACGCGGCGCCGCATGACATATTACAGCAGTACGTAATATGCAAGTTACCATGTAATGGTCAGTGACTTCATCACTTTGCGGTATAATATCTATATCGGTTGGATTGGTTCCATGTGATATAATTAAATCGAGTGTATGATTAAGACGATGAGTTGGTCCGGTGACGTTTTGCTTGACCCCAAATGAATTTAATAAATCTGTAAACGCAGCCCCTAACGCATCATTTGGATTATCTACGTGTATGTTAAAATCTCCAACAATTAATGCTTTATCGACATTGACTAATAGGTCTGAGAGAAAATCTGCAAACTCTTTTAGGAAATCAGCGTAAGGCCCAGGCGGTCTATATACGGTAGCCAAGGCTAGAGATAATAGGGATGTTTTTCTAACATCTAAGAGCGTAACATTTAGTACAAGTACTTCAAACGAAATAAACTTATAACCCGCTTTCTGAGTAACATTGAGAATATCTCTATAGATTGTTGCAACACCGCCGCCACGACCAATCAGACGGGGCTCATGCTTATAGGAGTATCCAGGAGGAGCAGACTCATTTAAACCGAAATAATCATTTGGTTTAAGCCAGGTTTCAGTAAGGCAAAGTACATCGAAGCTATTATCTGTGACTATTTCATTTACAAAACACAAAGAGAAAATCACTCACTGACTAAGAACTTTAATAGTAGCTTTAATAAGAATCAATGTATAATTTATACAGTGAAGTCTAGTGTTTTAATTTCATATTTGTTCATTTAATACTTTCTTCAATGCTACTGCTAAATACACCTACTGTATCTGAAAAAATAAAGCACTGTTTATTTAATTTGTATATTAAGTGTTGTCTTTTGTTGGACAAGAGGTTCATAGATGCGCTCTCATGTTTGGAATGACGCGTGTTGCTTTTTCAAATGCACGTTATAAGTGACTCAAACTCACAGTGCTTTCAGATGGAGCAGCATTTACTACTGATCACAGAGCCGTCCGCCACTGACATGCTGCGCAACAAATAATCGCAGATAAGCCAAATCGGTTTAAACACAATTTCATGTTAATTGCGATTAATTGTGCAGCCTTATTTTTTTCAATGTCATGCTAAAAAGTGTAGTTTCTTGAACCTGGTTTGGCTCTACCATTCTCACTCCAACAAACTTTGTCTTCTTTTTCAATTGTTTTGTTAACTCAGGTCGAGAAAGGCTGTTTCCAGGCTATTGCTAGAATATCTGACTTGGTTCTGGATGAGAGCAGGCTCAGCTCTCAGCTTATCACCAGTCTTTGCAAAGAACTTGCTGGCACAGCCTTGCAAAACCTTTCCCTTAAGAACACTCTCCAGCTAACACTTTCAAACATGACTTTTCAAGGTCTAGACAAGACTAACATCACAGTGCTTGACCTCAGCTACAACACAATGTCAAAGATTGCTGATGGTGCATTTCAGTGGTTTCCCCGACTGGAATCTTTATCCCTGGAGCATAACTCCCTTAGACACCTAACTAAGGACACCTTCAGTGGACTGGGAAACCTAAGACAGCTTAACCTGCAGAAAGCACTGATTAAGAGTCATACATCATCCTTACCAATTATTGAAGACTTCTCATTCCACCATTTAGTCCAGTTGGAGCATCTGTATATGGGAAATACTGCATTCCGAGAGATAACGGAGCACATCTTCTCTGGACTTCTACATCTGAAGACACTGGATTTAAGTTGGAGCATCACAGGGTTGAAGACAGTCACAAACAAAACCTTTGCTTCTCTGCAAGAATCTCCTCTCCTTGAGACTCTTAATCTTACAGCCATGGGTATAAACAAGTTGGGGCCTGGTGCCTTCTCAATTTTGGGCAACCTTACTACACTCCTACTTGGCCGAAACTTCATTAATCAGCAGTTGAAAGGGGATGAGTTTGAGGGCCTAACTGGCATCAAAGAGATTGACATGTCTATAAACCAGCAAAGTATTTCCCTTACCAATGCATCATTCATCCACGTCCCTACGTTGAGGATTCTAAAGCTAGGTCGTGCCCTAAAAGGGACCCTAGATATGGAACAATCTCCATTCAAGCCACTAGTCAACCTCACAGTTCTAGATCTCAGCAATAACAATATTGCAAACATAAATGCTGGCATGCTGACAGGGCTGTATCATCTGAAAGTGCTGAAAATGCAGCACAACAACTTGGCTAGGTTGTGGAAGACAGCCAACCCTGGTGGTCCAGTGTTTTTCCTCAAGGATGCCACAAAGCTGACTATTCTGGATCTGGATTACAATGGCCTAGATGAGATTCCACTTGATGCTTTGCGTGGCTTGTCTGAGTTACACGAGCTAAGTCTCCGTGGGAATCTCTTGAATCAGCTGCATGCCTCTGTTTTTGATGACCTACAGTCTTTAAAGTATTTGCATCTTCAAAAGAACCTTATAACATCCGTCCAACCTGCCACATTTGGCGTGCCGCTGTCCAACCTGACAGAACTTTCCATGGACCGCAACCCCTTTGACTGCACATGCGAGAGCATCCTGTGGTTCTCCGAGTGGCTAAACTCCACCAATGCAAGCGTTCCTGGATTTCCTCAAAGTTACATCTGCAACACCCCAAATGCCTACTTTAACCGCTCCGTCATGAACTTTGACCCATTGTCCTGCAAGGATATGACACCTTTTAAGGCACTGTACATTCTGAGTAGCACAGGGGTCTTAATGTTGTTATTTACAGCTTTCCTGGTGCACTTCCAAGGATGGAGAATCCAGTTCTTTTGGAGCATTATGGTAAACCGTATGCTGGGGTCGCTGAGGGATGAAAGCGTTGCTGAAGGTAGATATGTGTATGATGCTTATATCATTCACACTGCTAAGGACAGCCCATGGGTGGAACGAAGCTTGCTCCCCCTAGAGGACGAACATTTTAATTTTTTCCTTGAAGAGAGAGATGCAATACCTGGCTTTTCTCAACTTGACACCATTATTGATAACATGGGACAATCCAGGAAGATAATTTTTGTTATCACAGAAATGCTTTTAAAGGATCCATGGTGTAGGCAGTAAGTAAAATTACTCAATCTATAGATAGAAAAAGGCATACCTACAATAATATTTTGTCACCATTAATTAAATACAAACCACTGACCATTTTCAGTTCTTTAAGGTATAGATTCAGATCCCGAAAAAAACACCTCACATATTCACCAAACACAAGCTTCCTTTTCAGAAAGTTATTGAAATGCACAGGTATTTCAGCTAATTCAAAAGTTCAGAAGTATTTACACTTTCTCCTCCTTTCTTTGCAGATTCAAAGCACATCATGCACTTCACCAGGTAATGGAGGAGAATCGTGACTCCTTGATTCTGATTTTCTTGCAAGATGTAACTGATTACAATCTGAACCGCTCTCTGCATCTTCGTCGTGGCATGTTGAAACCTTGCTGTGTTCTCAACTGGCCGTTACACAGGGAACGTATCCCAGCTTTCCATCAGAAACTTCGTTCTGCATTAGCCTCCACCAACAGGCTTAACTAGAAATTATTTTTCCATAATGTTAATTTTGTGCCAGGTCCAGGTCCTTACTTGGATTCTCAGTTTCATCACTTTCATATTTCTTAACACATTTACAGTTGAAAAGAATTTGCAGGTCAGATAATATTGAGTGATGGTTCCTTCCAAAGCCAGCAGACCGTGCCACCTAGCAGAAATTACATCAAATGGCTTTGCAAGGAAGCTACCAAATGTGACCTGTCAAATTATTTTAATCAAACACATACATTTATTGTGATTAGAAGTTTCACTACCTTTTTATCCTCTTTAGTAACCTCAATACCATAATCCATTTACAACTCCAAACTAGATACTTGCAATAAGGACCCAATATGTCTAAGGTGCTATTTCCTTATGCCCAAAGAGATCAGTTTACACAAACTTGCATTTGTGAACATAAACATGTAATTAAATATGTCCATTTGCTGGCCACTTCCATCAGATCCAAATAGAAAAGGTAAAAATATGTATTCAGCAATCACTTTCAATGATCTGTTGAACTATAAAATATAAGCTACAGTATTATTTTTTTTTTTTTTCTCAGTTTCTCAATAGTTTTTAGTCAAACAAAATACAGCAGAGCAGGATATGTTTTTGTAGAGTGAGTAGCTTTGGGATGTTGCCTCAGGTACTGATTATTTGATTGTTTCAACCTGAGAAGGAGTAGGCCTAATAGTAAAAAACTGATGATAAATGTTGCACTTTGTTTGTATTTAAAATCAATGTAATGTTAATGTTAAACAATGTAAATACCAATGATGTCACTAAGAAAGCAGCTCATGAGTATTTTCAAATGCTAACTAATTGCTTTTTGTTTTTGGTACAATGCAGCCACCCAGTGGTCATTTCTTTCTTTATTTTTAAACTTCATTTCATTATTTTTGTCTGTTTCCCTATAAGCACATTAAAATGCCATTTGACATTTCATATATATCTATCTATATCTATCTATATACATACATACACACACATACATACATACATACATACATACATACATGTACATGTGTGTATATATATATATATATATATATATATATATATATATATATATGTATTATACCATGGTCTGTCTGAATACTCGATTCTGATTGGTTGGATGGTGTGCAATAAAACCGTTTAATGCACAGGTAGTCTTCCAAGTCAGACACTTAGGCTATTATCAATGCTGCCCCATGACTTTTAGTTATAAAATAGCTTCGCTACTAATTGCAATAATAATTAATTCAAATAAATTATATAATTAATTAATTAAAATAAATGTAATCTTACGCACTACTTTATCTCTGTGTCTGATTCAAAGCGGGCAGAATGCTAGATCTAACCATAGATATACATAATAAAGGTTAGATGTCTTACAGCGGAGTCTCTAACGTATCACCGGCGGCCATCTTGTCACAGGCAAGCTTTCTGGCGGGCTCTGTGGTACCTAATGTAAGATGAGTGATCTTTGTTATGTATATCTAATGGATCTAACCAGCTGTAACTGACGAAAATAACCAGTTTACCCTTCCGGTCAAATATTGCGCTGCAAACATTAATAACAGCTTTAAGTGGTCAATGTTGGCAAATTACCATGTTATAAGCGGGATCCAAGGCTAGCTGTGCATGAAATTATTTGAATGCACTTCGTGTCGGGCGGATCTTTGCCTCCACATAGGCTACCACGTTTATTAAAATCGTGCATTAAACTATTTTTAAAAAGTCGCGAAGCAGCGTTGGTAAGTTTCTGTGCTCCTGTTTCTGTGTGTTTTCAGCGCGATCTCGAATATCTCTGTGTGCGAGTGACATATGCATGTTGCCTATATATGTGCGCTTCAATGAAAACAGCGCATTAATATAGAATGGTGATTAAAGAGAGGAACTACCTGTGCATTAAACGGTTTGATTGCACACCTTCCAGCCAATCAGAATCGAGTATTCAGACAGACCTGTGTGTGTGTGTGTGTGTATGTATATATATAGAGAGAGAGAGGTCTTTGTCATTTCTATTCCATGATAAATAAATAAAAATTGTGGTCATATGCTTGTGCAGAATAAACAAGGAGAGTCATTTTGTTTATTTGAAAATCTAAGCACGTCCCATGTATTTAGGGGGATGTACCTACAACATTTTCAAGTAGTCATTTAGAGGATGAGCTCTGGAAAAGCACTGCACGAAACATCTTACTAAACATCAAAATGCATGTGGAAGTTGGTGAACTGTTAAACGGATTTCTCTTTTTTGTCTTACTTCTACTTGTTTTGACTTTCACAACATATCAGTTTTTTAAAGATTACTTCCACAAATGGAGAGCACTAAAACCTGTCCCCGGGATTAGTCCAACTTACCCTTTCCTAGGCAACGCGCTCAATTTTAATTCTAACAGAAGAGGTAAGTGCAAAGTTACAATACGATTATTAGGCTACCGTTACAGGATATAATATAAAACATAATATAAAATAAAGTAAGATATAATAATTTAGCAGCTTTATGCCACCTTTTTAAATTGAGGCATATAAAAATAATTAGCCTATTCTATTTATGATTAACGTGTGCATGATCTATAAGTAGCTTACAGTATCTAACTACGTTAAACTTAACACTAATAATAAAGACAGCAATAAAACATTTAAAACGATAACCTGCCCTCCAATGAGCTTCAGTGTTTTGTCTGTCCCCTGACGACCCAACAAGACTTTCACGCGCACAATGCCTCCCTCTCCCGCGGAGCTGAATAACTGCAACTCTGATCACCGTATCCTGGCAACCTAGACATTTCTTTTGTCATGCTTTAACGACGGAGGAAACTTGTAGCCAAACTTCACGTTATGCTTTGCACGCAGGCACATAAACAAACTATAGCAACATTTCAATGCAATATTCGCATTCTTAAATCCAGACGCCCTTAATTACAGCCACAACTTTCACCAATGTAAAAATTTCACAATTGTGTCTCAACACGAAATTGATGTGAAAATTCTAATCGTAAAACTGCTGTCTGCTGCCATACCTTTAGGTAACCTGTGATTTTTTTTGCCGTCCGCTCCTCTCTTTTTCTGTGGGGTTAGAATTGTTGCATTATTCCAAATAAATAAATGAAGATCCACAAATAAATGTAAAGAGTTTCACAAAAATTAATAGAATTCACAAATAAATTAAGATTTGCAAACAAAAACAATATTTACTTACAAATTTGACTAACAATACTTACAAATGTTTTATGTCACAAACACAACTCTGAGGCTCATGAAATTGGTAGGCTACAGTAAAAGATGTTTAAATGTGGATTTTGTTAGACCATTTTTATTTTTCGTTTGCACTTTATTTTACAGTATGTGCACTTACTTGTACTTACAGTGTAGCCTGCTTACCTGGTAAGGTGGGCCTAACTACGTGGTTAATGTTAGGTTTAGGGGTAGGTTCAGAGTTTGTACCTAGTTATACTATTCCCAGTTATTGTGATTACTATAATAAGTACATAGTATGTACATGGGGAACAGGACTGTGAAATAGCGTGCTACATGCTTTTCTGTTCTATCTTGAATAATGTGACGCTTCCATAACCCCTTGTTCCCATAACAGAAATGTTAAAGGGATAGTTCACCCAAAAATGAAAATTCTGTCATCATTTACTCACCCTCAAGTTGTTCCAAACCTGTATGAGTTTCTTTGTTCTGCTGAACACAAAGGAAGATATTTGGAAGAATGTTTGTAATCAACAGATCTCGGTCCCCATTGACTACCATAGTAGGAAAAAAATATACTATGGTATAGTCAATGGGGACCGAGATCTGTTTGGTCACAAACATTCTTCCAAATATCTTCCTTTGTGTTCAGCAGAACAAAGAAACTCATACAGGTTTGGAACAACTTGAGGGTGAGTAAATGATGACAGAATTTTCATTTTTGGGTGAACTATCCCTTTAAGCGTTGTTTCTCAGGCATTTTCAAAGGCTCATAAAATATAATACTGGCTTGGCTTGATACACAGTCTAATGGTTTAATGAAATCCAAATTTTAAACATCTTTTGCTGTACCAATTTTATGGACCTTATGCTTCCTATTTGAGCAAATGCAGATTAATGAGCAAAGTTATGCTGCATTCACGCCATGTCGTAATTACCTTAGTCTGAAGATGACAACATGTGACGTTATATTCTGAGCTATTCAGAATAGCAACTTATTTGTTTCTATGGCACCACTATCAACACCTAAATGAATTCCCATCTTATAAGCTGTAATTACGAGCTCTACGAGGAAGTGAGCGCTTCTTACAAGTTGAAATCACGTAATTGCGGCAAGTACAACATGGCGTGAATGCACCTTTATTTTAGGGCAAGACCACCCTGATTTTGAAGACTTGTTGGAGCATGAGCGTGCTATGAGTGCAGTGCACATGGCTGTTATTTGATTGGCTTAATGGTGGGTGGATTTCACTTATTTGTGGATTTGTCTGCACGTCTTGACGCTAGAAGTATTTCAAAATCCACAAATGCGTGCGGGGACCTACAAATGCACAGAAAGCGATTCACAAATGAATGCCAGGCAGAGTTGTGTTTGTGTCATGAAACACATCTGTGAATACTGTTTTTATTTGGAAATCTCTTTTAATTTTTTTGTGAATTTTATTAATTTTGTTAAACTCTTTACATTTATTTGTGAATCTCAATCTATTTATCTGGAATAATGCAACAATTCTAACCCCTTAGAACACAATCTTTATCTTAATCTATGAGCTCAGTATGAAAACTTAAAGTCAATTGTCTACCTTTTTACCATGCAGTAACGATCAAGAAAAAGCATGTGCAGAGTTTTGTGATTACCTAATCTTTATTGCTGTTCATTTCGCCTTCATTTTTAAAAAGGTATGCCTAGAAATATTTGCAGACACAAGAATAGTTCCAACTTGGAAGTCATGCAAATTCAGGAGTGGCATGGGCAGACTATTGCTGAATTCACACCATGTCGTAATTACCGTAAATTAAGCTCCATATGCTTACGAATTGCTCTCGCTGTATTTTGATGACATACACTGATTGGTCTGCACAGTCTTCTACTTCAAGTCAAACTCACACTAAAATCTACACTGGTCAGGTGCCTCAGTGGCCACGTAGTACAAATTGTACCTCTCAGAAAATTACGAGTTAACACTTTGTAATTACACGTTCTGCAAGCACCTGAAGACTTTTTACAGTTCAGAATCATTACGGTAATGGCGTGAATGTAAACAAATTTTACTCCAGGATATATTGTAGCCTACAATGTCTTTGCAATGATCCAAAAGCATTGTATAATGTATTAAAGGAATAATATGTAAGATATGGTTCTCTTTCATTTTCGAAATTTTTTACATGTGACGGGTGTGTTCTTGGTTTTGTTCGTTTACTCTGTTAGTGCGATTGCTCTGTTAGTGCGGCTCATTTGAATGCATGAGCGCTGCCATGGTGCACACCAAACAAGTGGCCTGAGACTCTTGAAAAGGTGGGTCTCGGCCCACTTACAAACAAACTCTGGTGCGGTTCAACTGAAATATGAACTCAACACAGACCAAAGGCATCTAAACAAACCAAAAAACAGGACTTGATGTCACACAAATGCGACCCTAAGGACAGCATTCTGTTTTTTCTTGTGATAGGAGCTACGTTGCCAATTACAGTACAGTACAGACAATAGAGTTTGGTCTCCTAGCAGCAGATCTTCGTTTGTGTGTAACGGAGGAATTCCTGGCATTGTTTTGACACTTTTACACATTTTATAAGCTCTTTGTGAGTTCTCAGCTGGTAAAAATACCATACTGAATGTTTGCACATACAATGAGTGCATTTAACCCAGCACACAGTATTGTTTTGGATGTTCTGTAAGTTCCGTGAAAAAAAAAAGGTTCGGTGTTAAAAATGACAGAATGCTAAACAAATCAGGAATGATTTATTTTTTGTTTTGGTCCGGACCAAAAGAACTAACCCAGATAGCACATGTACATCTTCAAGATGTCTTGTACAGACTCAGAGCCAGAGCCGTCGCATAGGCTGTGCGAACTGTGCCACCGCACAGGGCCTCGCGCCACTAGGGGGCCTCGCAATCCTGCAGATTTTTTTTATTTTTTTGGAAAAAAATTTGTTTTGTTTTTTTGTCCCCACCACTTTTTAAAACATCTCGCGGCACGAATGTACCAATTCTACAAATAAATAAAACATCTCCAGTTAACTGGCAGAGTATTCATTTCGTTCGTTTTTTTAAATAAGAGACGATCTAGCGCTGAAATGTGTTTTTTAAATCAAGGGATCAAAGTGGTCGTTGCCGCTCGCGCACACTGTCTTCACTAGGACGCGCGCTTCAATCAGTTCCGGATACTCAAAACATAATGCACACAAACGTGTCCATGCTTGATATACAACCACTAATGAACATAATCGGTTTTGATGAAAAAAAAAAACTATATGAGTGTGGATTCGAACCTAAAATCTCTGGCACGCTAGACGAAAGTTCTACCTCTGGACCATTCAGATACACATCAATAATATAGCCGGATGTATGTATCCACACGAAAATTCTCGAGCTGACTTGATGTAAAGCCACTCGTTGCACAGTTGATTTTTTTCCCTCTGAAATAAATAGCAAAAAGTCATAGCTGAGACTATGCATAATTATGCTGTATTATTCTACTTGATAAAAACGTATTGCAGCGAGATTATGCGTGCAATAGAACTAACGTTAAAACAGCTACGTCCGTTTGACTGTTATTCATGCGCAATTGAGCATCCACATCAATGAGCAGGGCCTCGCATTTCAAGTTCGCACAGGGCCTCGCACCCCACCTGCGACGGCACTGCTCAGAGCACACTGTCTGGAAAGCATATGCTGTGTACAAAAATCTGATAAAAATGTCTTTAAAAAGACAGTATAACATACATTCATAAGCATCTTAAAGAAATGTAGAATAAAAATGCACTCACATCAAATAGACGTCTTTGCGATGTACATGTGCTATCTGTAAAGATAATTGATCAGTTAGCACTATAGCTCTAAGATGTCCGCTAAAGGGCTCTTGATTTAGAAAACATCTGTTGTGTATAAACATCTGATCAGCATCTTTGAAAAAGCAGTTTTACATACATTCTAAATCATAAACATTTTAAAGACATTTTCTAAATGTCTATTTGACATCTGACAGGAAAAGTCTAAGAGACATTGCGGGTGAGCATATGTCTGCGTGATGTAGCCTAAAAAAGGACCAAGTGTGAAAACACATTTAAGGATGTGTTCACACTTGTTGATAGCACTTATACAGGCTACACTACGTGCTATCAACAAGTGTGAACACATCCTTAAATATGTTTTCACACTTGGTCCTTTTTTTAGGGGTCTTTTTGCTCGATATGCCGAGCACTCCAAACGATCTAGACTGAACCAACCCGAGAGCATCCTGGGATGTGGTCTGAGTACATTTAGCTAAAACGTAGGCCACATTGTGAACACAAATCGCTCTGGGCTCACTTGATTTAAATTTCGTGAATTGCATTTTATTTTGGTCATCAGATGCTTCTGTAATCAGTTAAGCTATTCATCATGGCTGATTCTTCTGGCAGATCTCTATACAAATGATTCTTTTGGGACACTTTGACATTCACTCTAACCGCTTCTATGCTTCAAACATCGTATTGTAGTCTATAGTCCTTCCAAAAATTCCCATTGGGACTTTCCCAACATAAACACACCAAACTTAATTTTGTAATTTCAAAGTACATTTTGATTTTGAACAGGTCTGCAATTCTTTAGTTATTTCAGTGGGTTGTACCAGCGCTTGTAGAATTATTATCAGGATGATCCAAAGTCCAGTAAATTCACTGGAGAGCTGATAGAGACACAGACGACTCGCTGGCCGTGCGTCTGCTGTCAAGATGGTCGTGTTTGTCGGTGTGTATACCTTTGGGTTCGTGGCCGCGGCAGTATGCGTTATTCTCTTGACACATATCACTTACCAGCTGCTGAAAAACTACCTGCACAACTGGAAAGAGCTGAAGCCCATCCCGGGCATTGGAAACACATATCCATTCATTGGGAACGCGCTGCAGTTTAAATCGAACGGGGGAGGTAAGAGCAGATTTATATCGGTCCAATAAAATAAAATACAATAAAAATACAAATATAATTTATACATGAAAATATTTTAAACTAAATTATATAAGGATGATAACAATCAAATGGGTAATTGATATGACATGTAAAGTAATGAGGCTACTAATGCACTGTAATATGCTATAATTCCTTGAACACTTTTTTTCCTAATATGTGTACTTCTTATCAATGCAGGTTTATGACATATTAATTGAAAGACTGGAGTATTGTATTTAAAAAATCAACTTCATTTGCTTTCAGTTCTGGCAGGTCATGTGTTTCTAGCAAATGAGACAGCCACATTTTCCCAATTCAAAAATATTTCTAATGAGAAATTACAAATGAGATCTTTTATTTTCTCAAAATGTTTTTCTTGACATTATTTGGAGGCTTGTTCTTAAATCTGATTCTCAATACTATAAAAGGGAAAACGTAAAATAAATGATGAACAGTTAAAAACACCTAAAATGTGCAGTTTCCCTTACCATATTTTAAGCCTGGGACTAGGCGTCCCATTTTTACTCTAGACTAAATATTTTGCATAAGCGATTGTGCAATAATTTTACTTACAAACCTTAGTTGAAATATATAGTTATACACTCTAAAAAATGCTAGGTTGTTTTAACCCAATGTTGGGTCAAATATGGACTAACCCAACGTTGGGTTAAAAATTTAATTTAAAAATGTACAAACCCAGCCGTTGGTTTACATTTTTAATGTAACCAATGCAATTTGTCCATTTTTAAATTGCATTTTTGTCCATTTTTGATTTTGTCCAAAATGCAATTTGTCCATTTTTAAATTGCATTTTTAACCCAACGTTGGGTTAGTCCATATTTGACCCAAAACTGGGTTAAAACAACCCAGCATCTTTTAGAGTGTAGTTGTGTCACCTTACCAGTGTGATTACTACCCCTAGTCTCTATTAAATTTAACATAAAAAGTCCATGTCCATGTTACTGTCAACGCCAATTGCACTTGACTTAAAGTAACCTTTCAAATGCATTAAAATAAAAAAGTTGAACACTTTCTTTCAGATTTCTTTTGTCAGTTGGTTGGCTACACAAATGAATTCCGGAATTCTCCTCTGTTTAAATTATGGATTGGACCTATCCCATTTCTCATCTTATTCCATGCTGAGACTATCGAGGTACTGTATTGTCCACTTGCATGTAGACAGAAAGACTCGCCTGTAATGGTCAGGGTCTCTGGCCTCAATATGAGCGAATGTTTGAAGATGAAGATAACCTTGGTTTGTGAACTTATCTGACACGACAAAGTTGATAACTATAACTAAAAAGATAATATATGATTGTTGTCTGCATAAAGAAATACATAGGAGGTTTAAGATTAGAAGAGAATATAGAGTATTAAAGTCCAATATGATAAAAAAAAGTGCAAATTTCACTGTGTATAAAAGCCACAAATCAGCAACAGGATGCCTCACACTTGTGAAAAAAGACAAGAACTGTGTTATGACACAGTCTTTAGGAAACCTAATTGTCAAATAAAAAGATTCAAAATGTTGCTTAATTTTATATTGCTGACAAAATGTTTCCATTGCAGACAAATCATAAATACTCAATATATCATCTAACCCTAGTGGTAACCCTCATGCAAAATTCAATTTATTACAAAGACAGTTTTACAAGTCCTCACTTCTCTGTTTTATATGTTGCTCTTGGCAACTCCTATCACATATACAGACACTGCTGAACAACCCTGTTCACATGGACAAGGCCTACGCATACAAATTTCTGCATCCTTGGCTGGGAACAGGACTACTCACCAGGTAAACTGTTTACTAACTTACTCTTAATAAAAGAGTAAACATATTAGTACTATCCCTTTACAAATAATTATCAAATTATCCATAAAGTAGATGTGAATAATATCCACACTGATGTCTTAAATACCCTTCTATTTTCCTTTCTATTAGTACTGGGGATAAGTGGAGACGCAGACGTAAGATGCTAACTCCAACATTTCATTTCTCTATACTAACTGAGTTCCTTGAGGTGATGAATGAGCAGGCGGAGGTGCTCATAGAGAAACTGGAGAAGCAAGCTGGAAAAGGGCCTTTCAACTGCTTTAACCACATCACTCTCTGCGCCCTTGACATCATCTGTGGTTTGTGTGATTTTCTGAGTACACTTGAACCTTGACCTGTTAACTGTCACCCCTCTTTTTGAGCATAGATCTGAACTTAAATTGTTATAATTCATGGTTTGTCTATTTTTAAAGAAGGCACTCAACAGATCAATGCAGAAATGAAAGCACTTCAAGTTTAAGTTTACTGTAAAACAAATGTAGCTACTAAACTAAACATTTTTCATTTATACAATATCTATCTATCTATCTATCTATCTATCTATCTATCTATCTATCTATCTATCTATCTATATATATAAATCATTTGGATTCTAAAATCAAAGCCGTTTCTAACCAAGTTATGGTTAAAATTGGTAGCTGATAACACAACATTTGAGCCTGCTAAAAGGTTATAAATGATAGTTTTCATGGTAATGCAATGTCCAATTTCAAGTCATGAATTTCAAGCAAGGTTTCGATTGATATTTACTCAAATGGCAATCAAAAAGGGCGTCAAGTGTCAAGCTACCCGCACACTGACTGATAACAGGCTAACGTTAGGTACTGATAGTCTAATATGTATGAAGGGTATAGATAATTTATACATTTTGGACTGATGTTAAAGGTACACGGTTTTGTGTGTTAATGGTGGTTTTAGTTTTTAGTGCTAATGACAATAGAAAGTACTTTGATGATGTGGAGCAAGTGTCAAAAACAGATCTTGTTTGCATTTCAGAGACTGCTATGGGGAAGAAGATCTATGCACAGAGCAACTATGACTCTGAGTATGTGCGCAGTGTGTACAAGTAAGTGTTTTTTTTTTTACATTAGTGTTAATATGGCAGGGATATCTAGGGTGGATATTAGACAGATTGGACTGTGCATCTGAGTACAAATCAATGCTGGTTTGTAACTGTGCAAATGACTGTGTGTATTTGTTTGAAATAGGGTAAAGGCCATGCAATGACTGTGTCTTTATCAAATGTGACCCTGGACCACAAAACCAGTCATAAGTCGCACGGGTATATTTGTGGCAATAGGGTCAAAATTATCGATTTTTCTTTTATGCCAAAAATCATTAGGATATTATATTTTTGTGAGTGGATGCAGCAAAATCGGCAACAGAAATGGACAACTTTAAAGGCGATTTTCTCAATATTTAGATTTGTTTGCACCCTCAGATTCCAGATTTTCAAATAATTTTATCTCGGCTAAATATTGTCCTATCCTAACAAACCATAAATCAATGAAAAGCTTAACAATTAACAATTAACAATTCAAAAAAAAACAAGTTTTGTGGTCCAGGGTCACAAATAGTCTGGAGTTGTATAGTCAGTGCTCTGAGAGTTTGAAAATACTTAAAATAATTCTAGCTTGAATTATTAAAGGGATACTCCACTTTTTTTTGGAAATAGGTTCATTTTACAACTCCCCCAGAGTTAAACAGTTGAGTTTTACCGTTTTCGAATCCATTCAGCCGATCTCCGGGTCTGGCAGTACCACTTTTAGCATAGCTTTATTTTTCCTATTTAAAACTTGACTCTTCTGTAGTTACATCGTGTACTAAGACCGATGGAAAATGTAAAGTTGTGATTTTCTAGGCTGATACAGTATGGCTAGGAACTATACTCTCATTCCTGCGTAATAATCAAGAAACTTTGCTGCCGTACCATGAGTGCAGCAGGCGTAATGATATGACGCAGCGTCTGAAAATAGGTCTAATCAGGTGTCTTCAATGTTGCCAATAATAAAAAAAATAGTTTAAAATGTTTTTACATTTTACTCATTTTAAATGGTTAACTTTTAAGGAATTAATTTGATCAATTATTACTCAATTCTAATTTGTTAAATTTAATTAATAATATTGCTTGTAATCTGTTGCCTCAATTTTATTGATTAGATATAGCGTATTCTTTTTTACAGTGTAGGTTAGACAAACTTAGTCCCGGTCACGTTGGAAGTTACTGAGCTGGGGACTATTTTCAGGCGCTGCGTCATATCATTATGCCTGCTGCACTCATGGTACTGCAGCAAAGTTTCTTGATTATTACGCAGGAATGAGAGTATAGTTCTAGCCATATCAGCCTAGAAAATCACAACTTTTCATTTCCTGTCAGTCTTAGTATGTAACTACAGAAGAGTCAAGTTTTAAATAGGAAAAATATTGAAACTCTTTGGTCATTTTTCTGAGAGAGATGCTAATGGTCTTGTCCGATTCAATGATCTATGCTAAGCTATGCTAAAAGTGGTACCGCCAGACCCGGAGTTCGGCTGAATGGATTCGAAAACGGTAAAACTCAACTGTTTGTGAGTTGTAAAATGAGCCTATTTCCAAAAAAAGTTGAGTATCCCTTTAAAGAACATAAATAAATAAAAAACATTATATATAGCATGCTATTCTAAACAGTTCATGGACCCTTTTCACATTTCAGATGTAACTATATTGAGTAAAAAATATTGAGAGATTGATTATGTTGGTCAGAAGAGAGAATGATGTGATATTTGCCATCACTCCCTTAGCCGTTATATAAGAAACACCCTTGCAGTGTTAATTTATTTTTGTAATTTACTGCCAAGGTAATTTAACACAAAGTTTACCGCGATAAATGTATATTAATTAACAGAAATTAAAATATGAAAAAAGGTTATGGATTTGCGATGTTGATAATTGTGGAAACAAGTCTCTTTTTTTCTCTTTAGAATGAGTGACATCATCACTAGGCGCCAGCGGATGCCCTGGTACTGGCCTGATTTTGTGTATAACTATTTTGGCGAAGGCAGAGAACACAACCGTAGTCTGAAGATCCTTCACTCCTTCACAGAGAGTGTGAGTGTCTATGTGTTATCCGTCCAAATTCATTCTAGCCAAGGCTGCATTCTGATCACCTGTGTGATCTGTGTGTGTGACCTGTCACCTGTGTGTTTTCTGATACAGGTGATTTATGAAAGGGCAGAGTACATCACCTACATTGAGTCCGACAGCGAATCAGATCAGGGGATGAAGAAAAGACGGGCTTTCTTGGACATGCTGTTGAAAACAACAGATGAGGATGGGAAAAAGTTAACTCACAAAGATATCCAGGAGGAAGTGGACACCTTTATGTTTGAGGCAGGAACTGTTACAATAACTTCATGTTAGAATGCTGTTATATCCTGATGGCTTTATTCCAAGTAGTATTTTTGCAACATTTTGCAGGGTCATGACACTACAGCGGCTGCCATGAACTGGGCCATACACTTGTTAGGTTCCCATCCTGAAATCCAAAGAAAGGCCCAACAAGAACTATTTGAGGTTTTTGGTGTGTTAAGTCCACTTGTGGTTCATAATACACAGTTAAACACCTAGTATAGTTGAAACATTGTTGTGTGGTAAAAGGACCTGAAACAGCTTGGAACTCATTTTAATAATTTTTGCAATGTGTGTGTGTGTGCCAGGCGAGTCTGAGAGACCTGTTAACACAGAGGATCTGAAGAAACTGCGTTATCTGGAGTGTGTGATAAAGGAGTCTCTGCGTCTCTTCCCCTCTGTTCCATTTTTTGCCCGAACCATCTGCGAGGATACACAGATAAGTGAGTTCCTTTTATTAGCCTTCCCTTCTCACATATTCATTCATTCCTTAAGTCATGCATGCATTGAGTAATGAGGAATTTCGTTAATTTACACCTTTTAGTATCTTTTTGTGTCCATTTTGATCTGTCTATTCATCAGTTAATAAAATTAATTCAGCATGAAATGGACGTTGCGATAGTCTTTTCTTCTCTGTTGTGACATATCAGAGTGAAATGGCTTCTCAAACAAGACAAAATGTAGTGCAAGACTTGATTTTGTCCATCTGGAATTGACTGGATTGTTGTGGTTTGCTGTTGCTGTGATCTCATGTAAGACAGGTGACAGGTTGTCCCACACTGGCGCCAGTAAATACGTCAGAAAAGAGATGTAATTGCAAGAAGTAGACAAAAGTTATTTTGATTAAAGATTATGAGGGCATAATCTTTTTCTTTCCACTGAAGCTACATTAATGTCATTATAATTATATTGTCATTATTTATATATTTTTAAAATAATGACAATCTCTTGGTTAGCTAGCCATTCCTATTATGAGAAACTATAAGGTTGGACATCTGACATGATATTTGTGTGTGTGTGTGTGTGTGTGTGTGTGTCATATGCCTTCTGTAGATGGCTATAAAGTCCCTAAAGGAACAAATGCCATCATCATAACTTATGCCCTTCACCGTGACCCACGCTTCTTCCCTGAGCCTGAAGAGTTCCGTCCTGAGCGCTTTCTCCCAGAGAATTGCGTCGGTCGACATCCTTATGCCTTCCTTCCTTTCTCTGCCGGTCTTCGCAACTGCATCGGTGAGACCTACACACAAACATCATACTTTTCATTGATTTATTATTCTAGCTCCCAACATTTTTTTTATGTTTCTGTGTATTCAGGTCAGCGGTTTGCTATAATGGAGGAGAAGGTTATTCTGGCTTATATTCTGCGCTACTTTAACATAGTGGCATGTCAGAAGAGGGAGGAACTCCGGCCACTGGGTGAACTGGTGCTGCGACCAGAGCAAGGCATCTGGATCACATTGGAGCGCAGAAAACGCTAAAACACACATAGCTAATAGTGTCATTAGAGTTCATTTGAAATGGCAAAAATGTAGAGCGTATGATTCAAACCTAAATGTAACCATAAAACCCAACCCTTGGGACCTACCTATTATTATTGTTCTATTGTTTAGATTTTGCCATCTTGTGCAAATCATTGTCAGAAGAGTGTGTTAACACAATTACAACACTCACATACACATGTTGATTTTCAGCAGTGAAACTGCTCTGTAACTGAAAGTACTACAAAACGATTTAGGAATTTACAAAATATACTATAATATACTGTATAATTTGTGTAATTTAAAAAGTTTTACAAAAATAACAATGACAATGAGTAAGAATGTACCTTTCTGTAAACAAATTTTACTCCAGGATATATTGTAGCCTACAATGTCTTTGCAATGATCCAAAAGCATTGTATAATGTATTAAAGGAACAATATGTAAGATATGGTTCTCTTTCATTTTCGAAATTTTTTACATGCGACGGGTGTGTTCTTGGTTTTGTTCGTTTACTCTGTTAGTGCGATTGCTCTGTTAGTGCGGCTCATTTGAATGCATGAGCGCTGCCATGGTGCACACCAAACAAGTGGCCTGAGACTCTTGAAAAGGTGGGTCTCGGCCCACTTACAAACAAACTCTGGTGCGGTTCAACTGAAATATGAACTCAACACAGACCAAAGGCATCTAAACAAACCAAAAAACAGGACTTGATGTCACACAAATGCGACCCTAAGGACAGCATTCTGTTTTTTCTTGTGATAGGAGCTACGTTGCCAATTACAGTTCGGTACAGACAATAGAGTTTGGTCTCCTAGCAGCAGATCTTCCTTTGTGTGTAACGGAGGAATTCCTGGCATTGTTTTGACATTTTTACACATTTTATAAGCTCTTTGTGAGTTCTCAGCTGGTAAAAATACCATACTGAATGTTTGCACATACAATGAGTGCATTTAACCCAGCACACAGTATTGTTTTGGATGTTCTGCAAGTTCCTTCAAAAAAAAAAAAAAAGAAAAAAAAAAGTTTTTTTTTTTTTTCCTTTAGGTTCGGTGTTAAAAATGACAGTGAGAATGCTAAACAAATCAGGAATGATTTATTTTTTGTTTTGGTCCGGACCAAAAGAACTAACCCAGATAGCACATGTACATCTTCAAGATGTCTTAAGACATCTTGTACAGACTCAGAGCACACTGTCTGGAAAGCATATGCTGTGTACAAAAATCTGATAAATGTCTTTAAAAAGACAGTATAACATACATTCTAAATCATAAGCATCTTAAAGAAATGTAGAATAAAAATAAAAAACGCACTCACATCAAATAGACGTCTTTGCGATGTACATGTGCTATCTGTAAAGATAATTGATCAGTTAGCACTATAGCTCTAAGATGTCCGCTAAAGGGCTCTTGATTTAGAAAACATCTGTTGTGTATAAACATCTGATCAGCATCTTTGAAAAAGCAGTTTTACATACATTCTAAATCATAAACATTTTAAAGACATTTTCTAAATGTCTATTTGACATCTGACAGGAAAAGTCTTAGAGACATTGCGGGTGAGCATATGTCTGCGTGATGTAGCCTAAAAAAGGACCAAGTGTGAAAACACATTTAAGGATGTGTTCACACTTGTTGATAGCACGTAGGCTACACTATAGTGTTGATAGCACGTATACGTGCTATCAACAAGTGTGAACACATCCTTAAATGTGTTTTCACACTTGGTCCTTTTTTAGGGGTCTTTTTGCTCGATATGCCGAGCACTCCAAACGATCTAGACTGAACCAACCCGAGAGCATCCTGGGATGTGGTCTAAGTACATTTAGCTAAAACGTAGGCTACATTGTGAACACAAATCGCTCTGGGCTCACTTGATTTAAAATTCGTGAATTGCATTTTATTTTGGTCATCAGATGCTTCTGTAATCAGTTAAGTCATTCATCATGGCTGATTCTTCTGGCAGATCTCTATACAAACTAGATGTACCGCATGGCGGAAATATGGTGCAGTTCTGAACATCTCCACTGAAGATAGGGGCGATTAAAGCAGAATAATATTGTATTTTCATTTTTTATGGGAGGGGCGCAAATCACAAATGAGTGATTATGGGCTAGGTTGATGTGGGCCCTTAAGACCAACATACCATAAAAATGTCTTCATCCTCGGTTCCACGGTTCAAGTAGTTATTTAGGAAAAACTGCATTTTTTGGGTTTGGGGGGGCCCAGCGCGGGGGGGGGGGAGTGGCCCCCGGGGTCCAAACGAAATTTTTCCGTAAAAGTCTAGTGGGGCTACATGCCCACCAAATTTCATGTTCCCCGGTGTTTCGGTGTCCCTGGTATCGTTGACGGAAAATTCAGTAGATTGACGGGAAAAAAAAACTAAAAAACTTTGACAATCGATTATCGGCTAGGTTGATGTGGGCCCTTAACACCAACATACTTTGCACATTTCTTCATCCTCGGTGCCACGGTTCAGGTAGTTATTTAGGAAAAACTGCATTTTTTGGGTTTGGGGGGGCCCAGCGCGGGGGGGGGGAGTGGCCCCCGGGGACCAAACGAAATTTTTACATAAAAGTCTAGTGGGGCTACATGCTCACCAAATTTCATGTTCCCCCGTGTTTCGGTGTCCCTGGTATCATTGACGGAAAATTCTGTAGATTGACGAAAAAAAAAAAAAAAAAAAAAACTTTGACAATCCCTATATGACCGCTTTCGCTAGCTACGCTAGCGGCGGTCATAATGATTCTTTTGGGACACTTTGACATTCACTCTAACTGCTTCTATGCTTCAAATGCTTCAAACATCGTATTGTAGTCTATAGTCCTTCCAAAAGTTCCCATTGGGACTTTTCCCAACATAAACACACCAAACTTAATTTTGTAATTTCAAAGTACATTTTGATTTTGAACAGGTCTGCAATTCTTTAGTTATTTCAGTGGGTTGTACCAGCGCTTGTAGAATTATTATCAGGATGATCCAAAGTCCAGTAAATTCACTGGAGAGCTGATAGAGACACAGACGAGTCGCTGGCCGTGCGTCTGCTGTCAAGATGGTCGTGTTTGTCGGTGTGTATACCTTTGGGTTCGTGGCCGCGGCAGTATGCGTTATTCTCTTGACACATATCACTTACCAGCTGCTGAAAAACTACCTGCACAACTGGAAAGAGCTGAAGCCCATCCCGGGCATTGGAAACACATATCCATTCATTGGGAACGCGCTGCAGTTTAAATCGAACGGGGGAGGTAAGAGCAGCTTTATATCGGTCCAATAAAATACAATAAAAATACAAATATAATTTATACATGAAAATATTTTAAACTAAATTATATAAGGATGATAACAATCAAATGGGTAATTGATATGACATGTCAAGTAATGAGGCTACTAATGCACTGTAATATGCTATAATTCCTTGAACACTTTTTTTCCTTTTATGTGTACTTCTTATCAATGCAGGTTTATGACATATTAATTGAAAGACTAGAGTATTGTATTTAAAAAATCAACTTCATTTGCTTTCAGTTCTGGCAGGTCATGTGTTTCTAGCAAATGAGACAGCCACATTTTCCCAATTCAAAAATATTTCTAATGAGAAATTACAAATGAGATCTTTTATTTTCTCAAAATATTTTTCTTGAGATTATTTGGAGGCTTGTTCTTAAATCTGATTCTCAATACTATAAAAGGGAAAACGTAAAATAAATGATGAACAGTTAAAAACACCTAAAATGTGCAGTTTCCCTTACCATATTTTAAGCCTGGGACTAGGCGTCCCATTTTTACTCTAGACTAAATATTTTGCATAAGCGATTGTGCAATAATTTTACTTACAAACCTTAGTTGAAATATATAGTTATAGTTGTGTCCCCTTACCAGTGTGATTACTACCCCTAGTCTCTATTAAATTTAACATAAAAAGTCCATGTCCATGTTACTGTCAACGCCAATTGCACTTGACTTAAAGTAACCTTTCAAATGCATTAAAATAAAAAAGTTGAAAACTTTCTTTCAGATTTCTTTTGTCAGGTGGTTGGCTACACAAATGAATTCCGGAATTCTCCTCTGTTTAAATTATGGATTGGACCTATCCCATTTCTCATCTTATTCCATGCTGAGACTATCGAGGTACTGTATTGTCCACTTGCATGTAGACAGAAAGACTCGCCTGTAATGGTCAGGGTCTCTGGCCTCAATATGAGCGAATGTTTGAAGATGAAGATAACCTTGGTTTGTGAACTTATCTGACACGACAAAGTTGATAACTATAACTAAAAAGATAATATATGATTGTTGTCTGCATAAAGAAATACATAGGAGGTTTAAGATTAGAAGAGAATATAGAGTATTAAAGTCCAATATGATAAAAAAGTGCAAATTTCACTGTAAGACACAAATCAGCAACAGGATGCCTCACACTTGTGAAAAAAGACAAGAACTGTGTTATGACACAGTCTTTAGGAAACCTAATTGTCAAATAAAAAGATTCAAAATGTTGCTTAATTTTATATTGCTGACAAAATGTTTCCATTGCAGACAAATCATAAATACTCAATATATCATCTAACCCTAGTGGTAACCCTCATGCAAAATTCAATTTATTACAAAGACAGTTTTACAAGTCCTCACTTCTCTGTTTTATATGTTGCTCTTGGCAACTCCTATCACATATACAGACACTGCTGAACAACCCTGTTCACATGGACAAGGCCTACGCATACAAATTTCTGCATCCCTGGCTGGGAACAGGACTACTCACCAGGTAAACTGTTTACTAACTTACTCTTAATAAAAGAGTAAACATATTAGTACTATCCCTTTACAAATAATTATCAAATTATCCATAAAGTAGATGTGAATAATATCCACACTGATGTCTTAAATACCCTTCTATTTTCCTTTCTATTAGTACTGGGGATAAGTGGAGACGCAGACGTAAGATGCTAACTCCAACATTTCATTTCTCTATACTAACTGAGTTCCTTGAGGTGATGAATGAGCAGGCGGAGGTGCTCATAGAGAAACTGGAGAAGCAAGCTGGAAAAGGGCCTTTCAACTGCTTTAACCACATCACTCTCTGCGCCCTTGACATCATCTGTGGTTTGTGTGATTTTCTGAGTACACTTGAACCTTGACCTGTTAACTGTCACCCCTCTTTTTGAGCATAGATCTGAACTTAAATTGTTATAATTCATGGTTTGTCTATTTTTAAAGAAGGCACTCAACAGATCAATGCAGAAATGAAAGCACTTCAAGTTTAAGTTTACTGTAAAACAAATGTAGCTACTAAACATTTTCATTTTATACAATATCTATCTATCTATCTATCTATCTATCTATCTATCTATCTATCTATCTATCTATCTATATATATAAATCATTTGGATTCTAAAATCAAAGCCGTTTCTAACCAAGTTATGGTTAAAATTGGTAATTGATAACACAACATTTGAGCCTGCTAAAAGGTTATAAATGATAGTTTTCATGGTAATGCAATGTCCAATTTCAAGTCATGAATTTCAAGTAAGGTTTCGACTGATATTTACTCAAATGGCAATCAAAAAGGGCGTCAAGTGTCAAGCTACCAGCACACTGACTGATAACAGGCTAACGTTAGGTACTGATAGTCTAATATGTATGCAGGGTATAGATAATTTATACATTTTGGACTGATGTTAAAGGTACACGGTTTTGTGTGTTAATGGTGGGTTTAGTTTTTAGTGCTAATGACAATAGAAAGTACTTTGAGGATGTGGAGCAAGTGTCAAAAACAGATCTTGTTTGCATTTCAGAGACTGCTATGGGGAAGAAGATCTATGCACAGAGCAACTATGACTCTGAGTATGTGCGCAGTGTGTACAAGTAAGTGTTTTTTTTTTTACATTAGTGTTAATATGGCAGGGATATCTAGGGTGGATATTAGACAGATTGGACTGTGCATCTGAGTACAAATCAATGCTGGTTTGTAACTGTGCAAATGACTGTGTGTATTTGTTTGAAATAGGGTAAAGGCCATGCAATGACTGTGTCTTTATCAAATGTGACCCTGGACCACAAAACCAGTCATAAGTCGAATGGGTATATTTGTGGCAATAGGGTCAAAATTATCGATTTTTCTTTTATGCCAAAAATCATTAGAATATTAGGCAGCGCCTGAAAATAGGTCTAATAGGTTAGACAAACTTAGTCCCGGTCACGTTGGAAGTTACTGAGCTGGGGACTATTTTCAGGCGCTGCGTCATATCATTACGCCTGCTGCACTCATGGTACTGCAGCAAAGTTTCTTGATTATTACGCAGGAATGAGAGTATAGTTCTAGCCATATCAGCCTAGAAAATCGCAACTTTACATTTCCTGTCGGTCTTAGTACACGGTGTAACTACAGAAGAGTCAAGTTTTAAATAGGAAAAATATCGAAACTCTTTGGTCATTTTTCTGAGAGAGCTGCTAATGGTCTTGTCCGATTCAATGATCTATGCTAAGCTATGCTAAAAGTGGTACCGCCAGACCCGGAGTTCGGCTGAATGGATTCGAAAACGGTAAAACTCAACTGTTTGCGAGTTGTAAAATGAGCCTATTTCCAAAAAAAGTTGAGTATCCCTTTAAAGAACATAAATAAATAAAAAACATTATATATAGCATGCTATTCTAAACAGTTCATGGACCCTTTTCACATTTCAGATGTAACTATATTGAGTAAAAAAATATTGAGAGATTGATTATGTTGGTCAGAAGAGAGAATGATGTGATATTTGCCATCAGTCCCTTAGCCGTTATATAAGAAACACCCTTGCAGTGTTAATTTATTTTTGTAATTTACTGCCAAGGTAATTTAACACAAAGTTTACCGCGATAAATGTATATTAATTAACAGAAATGAAAATATGAAAAAAGGTTATGGATTTGCGATGTTGATAATTGTGGAAACAAGTCCCTTTTTTTCTCTTTAGAATGAGTGACATCATCACTAGGCGCCAGCGGATGCCCTGGTACTGGCCTGATTTTGTGTATAACTATTTTGGCGAAGGCAGAGAACACAACCGTAGTCTGAAGATCCTTCACTCCTTCACAGAGAGTGTGAGTGTCTATGTGTTATCTGTCCAAATTCATTCTAGCCAAGGCTGCATTCTGATCACCTGTGTGATCTGTGTGTGACCTGTCACCTGTGTGTTTTCTGATACAGGTGATTTATGAAAGGGCAGAGTACATCACCTACATTGAGTCCGACAGCGAATCAGATCAGGGGATGAAGAAAAGACGGGCTTTCTTGGACATGCTGTTGAAAACAACAGATGAGGATGGGAAAAATTTAACTCACAAAGATATCCAAGAGGAAGTGGACACCTTTATGTTTGAGGCAGGAACTGTTACAATAACTTCATGTTAGAATACTGTTATATCCTAATGGCTTTATTCCAATTAGTATTTTTGCAACATTTTGCAGGGTCATGACACTACAGCGGCTGCCATGAACTGGGCCATACACTTGTTAGGTTCCCATCCTGAAATCCAAAGAAAGGCCCAACAAGAACTATTTGAGGTTTTTGGTGTGTTAAGCCCACTTGTGGTTCATAATACACAGTTAAACACCTAGTATAGTTGAAACATTGTTGTGAGGTAAAAGGACCTGAAACAGCTTGAAACTCATTTTAATAATTTTTGCAATGTGTGTGTGTGTGCCAGGCGAGTCTGAGAGACCTGTTAACACAGAGGATCTGAAGAAACTGCGTTATCTGGAGTGTGTGATAAAGGAGTCTCTGCGTCTCTTCCCCTCTGTTCCATTTTTTGCCCGAACCATCTGCGAGGATACACAGATAAGTGAGTTCCTTTTATTAGCCTTCCCTTCTCACATATTCATTCATTCCTTAAGTCATGCATGCATTGAGTAATGAGGAATTTCATTAATTTACACCTTTTAGTATCTTTTTGTGTCCATTTTGATCTGTCTATTCATCGGTTAATAAAATTAATTCAGCATGAAATGGACGTTGCGATAGTCTTTTCTTCTCTGTTGTGACATATCAGAGTGAAATGGCTTCTCAAACAAGACAAAATGTAGTGCAAGACTTGATTTTGTCCATCTGGAATTGACTGGATTGTTGTGGTTTGCTGTTGCTGTGATCTCATGTAAGACAGGTGACAGGTTGTCCCACACTAGCGCCAGTAAATACGTCAGAAAAGAGATGTAATTGCAAGAAGTAGACAAAAGTTATTTTGATTAAAGATTATGAGGGCATAATCTTTTTCTTTCCACTGAAGCTACATTAATGTCATTATAATTTAATTGTCATTATTTATATATTTTAAAAATAATGACAATCTCTTGGTTAGCTAGCCCTTCCTATTATGAGAAACTGTAAGGTTGGACATCTGACATGATATTTGTGTGTGTGTGTGTGTGTGTGTGTCTTTCTGTAGATGGCTATAAAGTCCCTAAAGGAACAAATGCCATCATCATAACTTATGCCCTTCACCGTGACCCACGCTTCTTCCCTGAGCCTGAAGAGTTCCGTCCTGAGCGCTTTCTCCCAGAGAATTGCGTCGGTCGACATCCTTATGCCTTCCTTCCTTTCTCTGCCGGTCTTCGCAACTGCATCGGTGAGACCTACACACAAACATCATACTTTTCATTGATTTATTATTCTAGCTCCCAACATTTTTTTTATGTTTCTGTGTATTCAGGTCAGCGGTTTGCTATAATGGAGGAGAAGGTTATTCTGGCTTATATTCTGCGCTACTTTAACATAGTGGCATGTCAGAAGAGGGAGGAACTCCGGCCACTGGGTGAACTGGTGCTGCGACCAGAGCAAGGCATCTGGATCACATTGGAGCGCAGAAAACGCTAAAACACACATAGCTAATAGTGTCATTAGAGTTCGTTTGAAATGGCAAAAATGTAGAGCGTATGATTCAAACCTAAATGTAACCATAAAACCCAACCCTTGGGACCTACCTATTATTATTGTTCTATTGTTTAGATTTTGCCATCTTGTGCAAATCATTGTCAGAAGAGTGTGTTAACACAATTACAACACTCACATACACATGTTGATTTTCAGCAGTGAAACTGTTCTGTAACTGAAAGTACTACAAAACGATTTAGGAATTTACAAAATATACTATAATATACTGTATAATTTGTGTAATTTAAAAAGTTTTACAAAAACAACAATGACAATGAGTAAAATTCTAACTTAATCTATACTTAACACTCCATACTCATATTAACTCTAGTTAACATGGGATTAATGTTAGCAGATATTTTTTGAGTCTTCTCTTTCTACTTGTAATAACTAAAGATGTAGAAATATTTTGAGAACTAATTATAAAAAAATATACAATTATAAAAAAAATACTATTAAATCTATTAAAACATCTTTAGTGTCTCTTTTCCATTTTCAGCTTTGAGGTCTCATGCAAAATTTGGTTGGTTTAGCCTTTTGCACTTATAGCTGTAAGGATCATCAACACACAAATAATTACTCAAACACGCACCATATGCCACATGCACCATAAGGATAAAGAGGGCCCTATTTTAACGATCTGAAACGCAAGTGTCAAAGCGCAAAGCGCAAGTAACTTTGTGGGCGGGTCTCGGCGCTGTTGCTATTTTCCCGGCGGGATAAATGACTCTTGCGCCGGGCGCAAATCTAAAAGGGGTTGGTCTGAAGTAGCTTCATTATTCATAGGTGTGGTTTGGGCGTAACGTGAAATAAACCAATCAGAGCATCATCTCACATTCCCTTTAAGAGCAGACGCACTTTTTCCTTGGCGCATTGCTATTATAACGGCGGATTTGCCAGGCGCGCGTCAAGAGCGGTTCACAGCCGAGGAGAGCAACGCTCTCGTCACGGCCGTAAAAGAGAGAGAAGTGACATTGGGGATGGGAGAAACACACCCAAATTAGCTTCGGCTAAACAGGCATATAATAATGTGGGTGAATGTGTAAGCTAGATGTATGCTTTTATAATAAATTATTATATTTATAATAAATTATCTATCTATCTATCTATCTATCTATCTATCCTATCTATCCTATCTATCTATCTATCTATCTATCTATCTATCTATCTATCTATCTATCTATCTATCGTTTGTAATAATATGATTTGCAAAAATGAAAACTGCTGCTTCTGTGTAGATTAGAGAATCACAGTGTATGAGCGTTTGTGCACTCTATACATTATGGTCAAGCATGCGCCCTTAAAATAGCATAATGAACAACGCGCAACGCGCCACTGACTTTAGACTAGGTTTTTTCTGGCCAGTGGCGCAATTGTTTTATGGAACAGTAAAATAGCACCAGGGAACGTTTGCGCCAAAACACGCCCCCTTTTTTGCGCTGAACCGCCCAGAGAGCGCAAGTTCATTCATTAGTTTAGCGACGTGCTTCTGTGGAGGGAAAAGCGCGCTTTGCGCGGGTGCAAAATAGGAATGAAACATGCGTCGGTGTACAAAGTCAATTGCGCTGGGTGCAAGATAGGGCCCAGAATGTTAGATTGCACATGTATAAATGAATGCTCATTCCTCTTTCTATAGGTCAGTGAAGTCAGCATGCATGAAAAAGTCTACAATTATGGGACAGCTTCAGAATAAATGATGGAGACAGTAATGACTTGTGTTGAAAAAGATCAGTGGTTTTATGAAAGTCATTAGGGACAGACAAGAGTCTGGGAATTAATGTCACTCGGCGCTGTCTTCAATTAATGAATAATTATTCAGTGTTCAAAAATGAATTACTGTCTAAAAAAAGCACTGGATGATGGTTTGTGAAATCATTTAATAACTCACATCAACATATGGATTTCCAGAGGTATTGATGTTTAGCATGTCTTCTGCTGCTTGATTCCTTAAAAGGATAGTTCACCCAGAGTGCGAATTACCCCACCATAATTGGGGGGTACTGCTCCTTTACTTCTTCTATGACCATCATGGTCCACTACCATATCAATCCCCACCGTGATCGCCAAGTGCAACATGTGTTGTGCAACACACATACAAGGTCTAAACATGCGACAAACTGATAATCAGTAGGCCACAGAATATCTCATTGTTATTATATATCCAAAAGAGAACTGTTTTGAACAACTCCCAAAAGTTAGAAGCTAAGTGCACTGAAATGCCATTCTAATTACTAGTAAAAGTAATACCTTTACAAGAAGCCTATTGCCTATTTCAGGGGTTTTCCTGGCTCAAAATGAGGCGGAGGTGGTAAAATCATAATAATGTATTTTAATAATGAGATAATTAAATGTGTATTTTTTTGTAGATCATCATATAGCCTAATGTGTTTCCCACATTTTTTTGTTGGTGGAGCTTGGTATCTCTTGGGGGATCTGGGGGCATGCACCCCCGGAAGAAAATTTTGTACATTTTAAAGATAAATTCATTAATCTGGTGCACTTTGAGTCACCCGAATCCACTGTTAAAAATAATCCACCCGCAAAACGCCTATATTCTTTGATTTAGATATCTGCATCTGATCATCACATTACAATTATTCAAATTCTTAGTGTTAAGCATGATAATATGGTAACATATCACACTGAAGTAGGCTGATTTAAAATGCACATTTATTTGAAATAAAAGTTCTTCTTTTGGCAAAATTACATTTCCTTAATAGCCTAAACAGAGGCTTTACTCCCTTCAAGCTTAAATTGTCAATGTTTCATTACATCACTGTTTGAAAACACTCAGAATCATTTTTTGTACCTTTATAAAGGGCATTTTCCCCTAATTTTATTAAATGTATGCTCCATCTTTCATTTCAAATTCTTAAATTTGATAAATATATTCAATTAAAATAATTAGACCAATTCGTACGAATTCGTACGAATGATAAAAAGTTGGCTAATTCGTACTAATTCGTACGACCTCACTCGTACGAATTTGTACGATTTGTCTAAACCCACGTGATGGGTAGGTTTAGGGGCGGGGTCAGGGGTAGGTCATTCGTATGAATTCATACGAATTGGCCAATTCGTAAAATATGTACGTTTTTGCAAAAATCGTACTAATTCGTACGAGTCAGGTCGTATGAATTCGTACGAATAAGCCACCTCGTAGAATTTGTACGTTTTCCCGTGAGATCGGGCTCGCGTTGGCTGTTACCAATAAAATTTAAGAATTTACATTGAAAAAATATAACTATTAAATTAGATTATTTTAAATATTTTTGAATATACAAATAAGGAATGTTGAAAAGAATGACACTTTATGAAACTAGCGTTTTGTCATTCAACGTTGACATTTGCTTGAGAAGTTGAAGTCGTTCTCTTTCTCCGTTGCTTCTAGCCACGGTGGTTAAAAATGGTACGGTCCACAATAGGGGTGTCTGAAATCGCTTTACATTAAAATGTTCCTACAGTGAAAATAGGAGTTGACTTGTATTGTAACTGTAATTATATTTTTTCACAATATCAGAAAAATTATCTGACCGCCCCAAAACTGATATTTCTGTCCCTTTGGGGTAATTCGAACTATGAGTTCACCCCAAAATTATAATTCTGTCATCATTTATTCACCTTTGTGTAGTTCCAAACCCATAAGACTTTTGTTCATCTTCGGAACACAAATGAAGATATTTTGGTTCCACCTTACAATAAGGTCTCATTTGTCAGTTAAAGGGTTAGTTCAGGATTTTAGACATGAATCTCTATAGCTTCCCCATAAGCAGTGTGGTGCATTGACCATGACTTACCCCCGACAGCGTCCTGTGAGCCGAGCTCCGGTCCAGTTTTGGTCAAGATGAAATTAGTCCGGCAAGTTTGCTGGGGTCACGGCAATAAAGCTTTTTTCTTCTCAAATCAATATGTGTTCAAAAGAGTGATATATTTGCGTCACTAAAACGTTGTCAATGGAGAGGTCAGACCTCGTAATGGCTTGGCACTATTTTCTCCCCTGTCATAACACTGCGCGCTGCCGCTATCTACAGCCAACTGCGAGCTGCGCAGGCGCACACAACTTTTTCAGTTGTTCGGCAGTGTTTACAGCAGTGTTTACGTGCTCAGAACAGCTACACGAACGAGCTAACATAGCTACTCACCAAGAGCGATCAGTTTGTACAAGCTTTGTAGAAAATGGTGCGGAATTGTGACTATCCGGACTGTACAAACAAAGATGTGGCGCTTTCTCCTCACACATTTCAAAGATTTCCTGTGGCAGATGTTGCTCTGAGGCGACTTTGGCTCATTGCTCTGGGCTTCAATGTGAACTCCAAACTGGCGAAGATAAAGAAGCTATCCTTTTGATATCCTAAAAGATATCCTTGGCTGTGTGTCGAAGTCAATGTTGTCATCGTCGCTGCTGTAGTCAGACATGTTATCGTTCTCTTTACGAGCTGTAAACAAAGTGACACGTGCGCGGCTCCCGCTGTAGGTAGGCTGTAGGTAGCGGCAGCGCGCAGTGATATGACGGGGGAGAAAATAGTGCCAAGCCATTACGAGGTCTGACCTCTCCATTGACAACGTTTTAGTGACGCAAATATATCACTCTTTTGAACACATATTGATTTGAGAAGAAAAAAGCTTTATTGCCGTGACCCCAGCAAACTTGCCGGACTAATTTCATCTTGACCAAAACTGGACCGGAGCTCGGCTCACAGGACGCTGTCGGGGGTAAGTCATGGTCAATGCACCACACTGCTTATGGGGAAGCTATAGAGATTCATGTCTAAAATCCTGAACTAACCCTTTAATGTATTAACATGAACTAACAATGAGCAATACATTACAGTATTTATTAATCTTTGTTAATCTTAGTTAATAAAAATACTGTCTTTCATTGTTCATGTCAGTTCACAGTTAATTAACTAATGCTAGAATTTACAACTTTAGATTTTTTAAATAATGTGTTATTAAACGTTATGTATTAAATGTATTATGCACTAAAATGTATTGCCATTAAAATGCTGTTGAAGGATCGTTCATTCTTATATATTTATATATTCATGTTAACTAAAGTAGTTAACGTCTAGGTTACATATGGTAACCCTCGTTCCCTGAGTGAGGGAATGGAGACGTCACGTCGGTAGGAGTTACCAACGAATTGGGATCACGCTAGGGAGACCAATTGCCTTCGAGAAACTAAAACGAGCCAATGGACATTGGCATGCAGGATTTGCATACCGCGCCCCGCCTGCCAGTGCGGGTATAAAGCGGAAGCACGAGCATACACAAATCGCTTTACGCTGACAGTTTCTTGCTTTTATTTAATTTTTTTACGGCGGAAGCTTAGCTAGGAAGAGATCACACTGCTGTTCCGCAAGACCCGCTCAGTGGAAATTGGATAATGCTGGGAAAGCGTGCCCAACCGTAAGAGGGAACGCTGCGGAGCCATAACCTGCCCCGAAGGGAGGCACTAGGAAAACACATGTGCACTAGCCCGTGGGGTAGTGGACACATGGCAGTCTCTGAGGTAGTCCAAGCCCGGAGGGGTGGGAGCGTAATTAGCAGAGACACTGGCTAGCCCGGGGGGTAGCCGCATCGTGGAGAAACACATATGGGGTCGCCGTAGGGACCACTGACATATGGAACCCCAACCTAATACCAGCTCATTAGTGACAGGTAACAGGCCTGGTGTCCGGCGATCCGCCTGGGAAAGGGGTGACGGAGGAACTCACAAGGTTAGCCGTTTGTAGGGTAACCAACGGAGCAGAATAACGCACATATCTGGCCCATGGGGCGAGAATGGCGTATCAAGCCGACACTGACCTAATTCCTCGCGCTACTGGCCGTAGCGAGTACACGGGAGGAAACAGGTTCTACACGAAGGCTATAAAACCTAGCGAATGTGTTAGGTGTCGTCCAGCCCGCAGCTCTGCAGATATCTGTCAGCGAGGCGCCTTGAGCCAGCGCCCAGGAGGAGGCAACACTCCTAGTAGAGTGTGCCCTCAACCTAGGTGGGCATGGCACGTCCTGGGACTCATAAGCCCGGACGATAGCATCCACCCACCAATGGGCTAACCTCTGCTTGGAGACAGCCTTCCCCTTCTGCTGGCCTCTGTAACAGATGAAGAGCTGGTCTGAGGTCCTAAAGCTTTGTGTTCTGTCCACGTAGCAGGGCAGAGCGCGAACGGGACAGAGAAAAGCCAGGGCTGGGTCTACCTCCTCTGGGGGCAGCGCTTGCGGGCTCACTACCTGATCTCTAAACGGAGTGGTAGGAACCTTGGGCTTATATCTGTGAAAACCACAGCATGCCTAGACACCTGGACTAAGGGCACTCCAGCCCGTAGAAACGCAGGGTCCGACTAAGGGCTGAAGGTTTGGCGACAGTGCGGGGTGATGTTCACCCGGAACGTGCTGCTCTGCCACGCCCATCTTGGGACTCGATTGTGAAGCCAGCGCTGAAGCGGTCTCATATGGAGAAGACCGAGCGATGTTACTGCGGCTGCGGCTGCCATATGCCCCAGGAGCCTCTGAAACTGTTTCAGTGGGACCGCTGACCTGCCTTGAAAGGACTTGAGGCAGTTGAGCACTGACTGGACGCGTTCCTCCGTGAGGCGCGCGGTCTGACCGACCGAGTCCAACTCCATACCGAGATAAGAGATCCTCTGCGTGGGGCAGAGTTTGCTCTTGTCCCAGTTGACCTGAAGCCCCAACTGGCTGAGATGCCGAAGCACCATGTCCCTGTGTTTGCACAACAGATCCTGCGAGTGAGCTATTATGAGCCAGTCGTTGAGATAGTTGAGAATGCGAACGCCACGTTCTCTCATGGGAACAATGGCCGCCTCCGCGACTTTCGTGAAGACACGGGGTGACAGGGCCAGCCAGAAGGGTAGGGCCTTGTACTGATATGCTCGACCCTCGAACGCAAAACGTAGAAACGGTCTGTGTCGAGGAAGAATCGAGACATGAAAGTACGCGTCCTTCAGGCCGATCGCTGCAAACCAATCCCGGGGACGGATACATTCGAAGATGCGTTTCTACATCAACATTTTGAACGGGAGCTTGTGCAGGGCCCGATTCAAAACTCGCAGGTCCAGGATTGGCCGTAACCCACCGCCTTTCTTGGGTACATTGAAGTATGGGCTATAAAACCCTGACCTCATCTCGGCTGGAGGGACCGGCTCGATCGTGTCCTTCGCCAGCAGGACGTCGATCTCCTTCCTCAGGACAGGGGCATCGCAGCTCCGCACATGGGTGACGCGGACACCCCTGAACTTGGGAGGCTGGCGGGCAAATTTAATTGCATAGCCGAGCCGGATGGTGGCCTCGGAAGCGCTAGCCAGGCTTCGAAGAACCGTACCAGCGAGCCCACCCAGACCACCGGCGTACTCAGGGTGGGGCAGCGAGGTGGAAGGCAGGGACGCGACTCCGGAGGCATTGCAGCGGCCGAGAGTGGGGTCTGGGTGTGCGGAGCAACACCAACCTGCTTCCACCAGGGGGCAGACGGCAGGGAAGGCCCGGAGGTGTTCAGCTGCTCGCTGCCCAGTGGCGAAGGAAGGAGGGGAAATTCTCCTGCGGGGGCTCCAATGGCAGCGACACAGAGGAGCGAGGAGCCCATGGGGGTCTTTCACCCGGCGGGTCATTCCTCACTATAATCCTCAGACCACCAATGGGATTAGCCGAAGTAGCCTTTTTCTGGAGTGAACCAGAAGAAGAACTAGATCGGGGAATCTCCAAAGGGACTCCCCCTCGTTTGAGGGTTCTCAGTCTTGATCTCAGCATCGCGATGGTCATTTTCCCGCAGTGGGAACATGACTCATTCACGAACGCTGCCTTAGCGTGCGCGAGGCCCAAACACGAGAGGTAGCGATCATGACCATCAACCGGTGGCAGATATTGACCACATCCAGAAACACACGGGTGAAACGTCATCCTGAAAAGGACGCGATCTTCACTCGTGTTGCTCTTTCAGAAAACGCTCTCTTTATTGTGCTGAAGCACACAGGGATCAACGCGGCAACACAACGGGGAAACTGCAAGCCCGCTGTGTGCACTCAAACGGATACCAGCTATAACAACAGCTCTTTGAAAAGAGGAGATAACGTGAAGTAACAGCCGCTACCCGGGAGACTCGCAAAGATCACTGAAGCGCCGTAACACCAACACAGAGAGGTCTCGAAACAGCAGACTCGTTGAGCTTGTAGAAACACTATCCCAAACGCTCATTCACTCAGAGGACACAACCGGTCGGCTCCGAAGCAGAAAATGATTTGTGTATGCTCGCACTTCAGCTTTATACCCGCACTGGCAGGCGGGGCGCGGAATGCAAATCCTACATGCCAATGTCCATTGGCTCGTTTTAGTTTCACTCGAAGGCAATTGGTCTCCCTAGCGTGATCCCAATTCGTTGATAACTCCTACCGACGTGACGTAGGAGTGACCGAACGAAAGGGAACTAATGTTAACTAATGAAACCTTATTGTAAAGTGTTACCGATATTTTTTATAAAATCTGAGTCTGATGTACTCTCCATTGACAGCTGTGTGCAACTACCACTTTGACGGTTCAAAAAGTTAATAAGGAGATTGTAAAACTAATCCATATGAATTGAGTGGTTTAGTTCAAATTATTTGATTTTCATGATCGCTTTATATGATGAACAGATTGAATTTAGGCTTTTATTCACATATAAACATTGATCAGCGAACATAAACAGAAGCTCAGCTGAACCTGCTTGACTTGCGTGAACCTCATTGGTTCTTGCAGAAGCTCAAATGTGCTGCGTAACATGAGAATGAACCTTATTGGTTCTCGCATGTCAAGCAAGCATGCTTGAGCTTCCGTTTACCACAACTGATGTGTGCGTTGATGAATGTTTATGTGAATAAAAACTTAAATCTATTCAGCATATAAAGTGATTGTGTTAACTGCTCAATTCATGGATATCTCTTTATGAACTTTTTGAACCGTCAAAGTGGTTGCATAGCTGTCAATAGAGGGACAGAACTCGCTCCGATTTTATGAAAAATATCTTAATTTGTGTTCCGAAGAAGAACAAAAGGGTTTGGAACGACAGAGTAAATGATGACAGAATTTTTATTTTTACCGGAACTATCTCTTTAACATTTGGCTGCAAAGGGCATATCTTTACAGAATTGATGGCATTCAAAAAAATCTGTTATTATCAAATATTATTTTTACTTCCCTAATCAGTTCTGAAATCTTGTTCTCTTACACACATTCAAATATACTCCAGTCGATGATATGTGCAAATCAACCAATGAGGTTTGAGGGCAGTTTAATTTTCCATGCCCAGAGCCATAGATCTCTATATGGCTCTGACCCTGCCGCCTTCTCCTTATATGACATCAAGCACAAGCTTATGTGCATTTTGTTTTTTGGGATGTTGGTATTCAGAATCGTCAATTTCTTATCCCGGGACAAGAACAAGTTTGGAGCGACACGAAGGAGAGTAAATGACAGGATTTTTATTTTGTGGTATAGTTATGCATTTCATATTGTTCCTACAAGGCTTATTTTATCTATTGTCGAAGAGCCATTTTGAGAGCCAACACTGGTCAAAATCATTAAGTAACGTTAGGCCTCCTACTGTTTTTTATCATAATAGCCTAATACCTGCAACATATTGTTTTTGAAAAAGTTAACTATATACTGTATGTTTTTTTGTTTGTTTTTTTCTATATAATATTAAAGTGTATATATATGTGTTTATCAAGATAAACATTTAAATTCACATTTATAGCACTTTTCATAATAATTCCTAAGCAGCTTTAGTGAAAATAACTGCTGAACAAGCTAAAGATGACAGTGATGAGTATTTGGTTGTTTGCTATACAGTATACAAACTAATATTGTACATTATGTAGAAGAAAGAAAATGGAGAGATGGACATTAAAAAAAGATTCTGCAAAACAATATGCATATTTGTTTTTTTATTGCTTCTTTTTAAACTTAATTTTGTATTTTTTATCTCAAATTTTCTGTGGGCCCCTACATTGCCTTCCATTGCAGACCCAACACTGAAAACACCTGCACCTTGAGGTAAGGTACACCTTGTGTAAAGTGTAAATGGAAATAAATCACTTTTAAGCATTTATTTTCACTTTAAGTAAATGCATTGGCAAAGTGCCAACAGATTCCTGGAAATAATACTTCAATTTGCCAGGACCATTGTTCAGATCACTGAAATGAACTGATTAGGGTACCATTTTATTTTTGACAATGGCAGAAAGAATAGTGCTGCTCTCATCAATTGCCCACTCTAATTATCTCTTCTGCCAGTTCTGCTTTGTCATGGATTGAGAACCTGATATAGTGTATAAAACAAATTACCATCATAATATTTTAAATTGCCAAGCTGGATCATATAAATTGATTATAATCGTCAAATGTTGCTGTATGTTATCACAAAGAAAACAGTCCTCTTATTATCTCTCCACTGGGCATGAGGGCTGTCAAAGAACGTGGACTGTGATGCACAGCACGTGCATTCTGTGCTATTTTCGGCAAAGTTAATTGTTACAGAACCCAAGTCAAGCTCTAATGACTTTCTCCTCTCTTCAGACATCATCCAATCTAGTCTCTCTCTGTCCTCATTATTCTGCCCTCTTTCTTCTTTTTTCTTTTCATCTGTGTACTTTCTCTTTTTACCCAACCAACAGGGTCCCACAAGACCCCTGAATGGTAAGCACATGCTTTTGGAGCCATTCAACACCCTACCCAGTGCCCACCAACTACCTCTAATGGCAGAACCCTTAATTTCTGACAAGACAGATTTGGCTTTAAAAAAAAAAAATAGGCACTATGTGTTTTGGTACGCTATCATTAGTACACATAGCAGCCATGGGCCATATAGTAGTCAGCTCGAGCTGCATTTATTAAAAGGCACAGGGCTCCATTTCTTCTCTCTTTCTTCCTTATTATTCATCTCCTCATTTAGCTTCTGCTGTTCGCTTTCTGTTTATGCTCAAATGTGTTTGTCTGGTAGTTGTGAGCAGATACAATATAGTGTCCCTCTGGGGTGCAGTTTATTAAAACTTTCCCTCCCTCCTCTGGCTTTTGTGTTCTCCTCTAGAATCTTCTCATTCACTACTGCTTTATTTTGACAGCAAAAATAAAATAGTCTCCTGTGGAGGAAAATAGATTCAAGCTGTAAATCTGATCCCTGCCTGGGGCAACAAACTTGCTGTTATAGCACCTGTAATGTGACTTACAGTTGTTTTGCTCAGATTACTAATGAAAAACTTTTCAGTCCAAATTAATTGTTGTGAATTGTGACACAACAGCTGGTAAAGGAGTAATAGCATTGTTAAGAATGATATTGGTGAGAGTTGTAACTGTTTTAACACTGAATATAAAAGGGATGCATGCAGTGATGTCTTCTGAGCACAGAGGGGTGGTGTTGTTCCTCTTTAACTGTATTTGCTCATGAACAGAGACATAATCTCCACAATTAAAGGCACCAGACACATGAATGCACATGCAAAGCATATGCACTGGACCCTTTGGCAAACTCCAAGTCTTGACATAGCAATAACTCACATTTTTTATGCAAAATCTCTGGTACAAACATTGTAAACAGACTGTCTTTGTTCAGACTCTAAAACAGTGGCTTTGTAAATATCACTGTAATAAATAGCTATGCTACCTTAATAAAATCTCTGAATATCACTTGAGTGTATGAGTTGGACATACCATAGACTTAAATCTGACAAGCTAATTTTGAATAAAATTGATTAAAAATCTATTATTTAAGTTTTTCTCATATTTTTTAAATATAGAAAATATTTTTTTCTTTCCTTACAAAGAAACTTTTTATTTGTAAGGATGTTTCTCTTTGAAAAAAATCTAAATTAAATATATTTATTCCCTGGTACCTGCAAATGCAGATAGACATGTCTTGAAAAATAAAAATGTGTATGTGAAAGAAAGATACAGTTGAAGTGAGCTATTTAATGGAAGTATCACAGCACTTCAATATTAAATTCTATTATAACTCTAAAAAGCAATATTATACTCATAGTCATGCTGAATATGACAATAATTCGAAAATTCAATAAACAAGGTATAAAATAGCTTACATGATAGATAGATAGATAGATAGATAGATAGATAGATAGATAGATAGATAGATGTGCAGTAGACAGTGTGTTCAGGTACATGTGTGTGTGCAGTGCATTGTGTCAAGCACACGTGTATTAGCAACTGACTAGCTCAGGGCTCCAGATACTGGTGTGATGGTCTTCCTTTTGAAGTGTGCGCTGTGGTAATCTTACACCTAAATTGGCAGAAATGTGGGTCGAGCCACCAATTTTATCCTTGTTAACACACTCATAGCATTTCATATTTCCTTACTAAAACCCTCCAAGGCAGAGTATTTTCAATACAATTCTGCTAAATTAATAAAAAAAAATTATAATTTGAGTATTTCTAAATAGCCCTGAGAGAGTCAAATGTGAGAGTCAAATGCTGACACGCACTGAGAGGGACACACATTTTGACAGAGCTGTCAGAGCACTCATGTTTTTCATCTCTCCCTCTCTCAAATACACAAAACACACATCTAAATATATTTATATGGCACTTACCAACAATATGGTACACTCTGGACACGATACGGCACACTCATGTTTTCTTAGTATTAAGAAATTATCTTTTTATATCCAGGTTTATTAGATATCTTAAACTATAACAACAAAGTAACCTAGCATGAAAATATATCAAATGTATGTACTCTGTTGAATTCATCCATAATTCATTATAGTAAACAAACTCTTTTCATATATTTTGGCTTGTCCCACATCTTAAGTGTTTTTGCACGATTTTTCCCCATTATAAAAATGTTTAACATTGGATCTCATTCAACCTATTTCCATTTTGTGCAATATGTACAAATATTATTCAAGTTTAACCCTTCAACACTGTTACCAAGATATTGTAGAAAAAACAAATACTTTAATTTGTATGGGAAAGTTTATCAATAACTATGATACATCATTTGGTCCCTGTGAATGAGAGATTCATTTTGGCTACATTTGCAACTCTGGATGAAACTTGGAATGCTGTTTCCTATTCTTGCAAATATTTGATTATTTTTTAATTCATATATTTTTCTTTTAATTTTAGTTTATTTAATGTGCATAGCTAAATGTACAAAATTACACTAGGCAAACAAGGCAAGTTTATTTAGCCCATTTCATACACAATGGTAATTCAAAGTGCTTTATATAGAAAAGGAATTCACAACATATGCATAAGAAATAAAAATATCATGCATAAGAAATAAAAATAACAATTATATGACATGATTTGGTTTTGTTTCATGTTCCTGTTTCATGTCTGTCATGTGATCCTCTGTTCTTGTCATGTGATCCAGCCATGTGTTCTGTGTGTCTGAAATTGAAGACTTTAGACTGTGTAAAAAGGATGAGTTTAGATCACAGGGTCCCCTGAAAGTTTATTCAAAGAGTGTACCACTATGAAATCCTTTCTGACTCACACAAACATGTTCTCACCCTCACAATTATACTTCAGGTGTGCTGATTATTTCAGCCAAAACAGAAATAAAGAGTACAAAGAGACTGTTACAAAGAAAGAGATCAAGTCTAAGACCTGTTTTACAGCACATGCAGAGCTGTGCATATTTATTTTGGTGTCCATATTAACCAGTTATGCTCAACCTTCACATTGGCTATAGTAATCAGCTTAGTGCAAAATAGACTTTTATGAAGCAACATAAAAGAATGGAGAATTACTCACTTTTTAAAAAAAGTCTGTTGGGCTTGTTGCAAATTATACACACAGTAATGTTTACTTTCCAAATCGACCAAAACATGTCAAGTTTGTTTTAATAAAATAAATAATTTAAAGGCTAAGCATGAGGTTAGCATTGAGAAGCCCCAGGCATTACCCAGAAACACTGTCAGAAAGCCTTTTGCATTTATACTTCAGCTTTGTACTTGCTCACTTTAACTCTCTGGTATGTGTGAGCATATGACTTTTTATGAATATCTGAGTGTTTACATGTCAACACAGTAGTATTTTTTGGCGTGTTTCAGAATCCTTTTTTGGGCTTTAAGTATTTACTTTTTTCTACAGTTTGGTGACATTGACCATTTTTGCTCCAAAATGTTAAATTCACTATGTCTACATCAGACATCAAATATCCCTGTGTATCCAAGCAAGCAACTTTTCCCACAGGCTCCCATTAGATTTTCTAGCTCATCACAATTAACAAACCAAGCTCAATCATTACAAAATATAATGTCTGAAGAAATCGATGCATTGCAAATGTTTTTTTTGTTTCATATCAAGGCTAATTACCCTAGTTAAGCAAGTTCGTTTATTTGGGGCAAACAATCCAAGTTCTAAAAAGTACTTTTTACAGCAACTAATTAATAGCAAACAATACCTACGTTCAAGTCACAACGGCCCTCATTTATCATTCTTGCGTAGAAACGGGCGTATATGTTGGCGTAAGATTATGCTTACACTCCTCTCACCGCCTGATTTATGAAGCTGTGCGTACCTTTGAAATCCAGGTGTACGCAATACCTGCGCTTGATAAATGCCGCGGCTGAAAACGAGCGTCATTAGAATAACACGCCCCTATATATTCAAGTCTCCGCTCCCCCCGCGCCCTCATTTTACGCCATGGACACACGGAAGACGGCAAAGAAGAGAAACTTCTTTGAGAAAGAGAAAGCGAAACCAGGGAAGTGGAAAGAAACAAAATTGATTTCTAGATTTTTATTATTAATGACGCTTATTGTTATTTAGAAGAAGAATGTCGTTATTATTATTATTATTTGTATTATTATTATTATCATTATTTAAAAGAAGAAGAATGTCATTTTTATTATTTTGTCAGTCTGAATTATTTTTTTGGTCATTGAAAGCCTTTCATTACTAAACCCAGTCCGTGCACACCTGCCGGGCCTAACCCTGGCCTAACCATCGTTTCAAAGAATAGTACAACGGCGAGCGCGTCGAATATAAACGCCTCGTCCGTTTGGGGAGGTGCGCGCGCAGTCTGCGGAGACTCGCGCTGCGGAGCCAGGCGAAAGTATAAACAAGGCTTGAAACGTCAGGTAAAGCGCACAGGCTCGCAACTTAAGGAATACATATGCCTACAATTCAAATGCTTTGGTAAAGTCACACAAATTAAACACTGAAGTCCATGTTGCACAAAAATAAACACTGAAGTTTATAATTACTATGTTGTTGTTTTTTTACAGTGGGTCATAATATATCATATCTTTTAGTTTGTCAGTGCGTTTTGTGGTGTTAGGAATTGTTTTTCTGCGCATTCCCGCACTCAAAACGTGCGTACACCACCTCCTGAGCTGGCGTAGGATTTGAGCGTGCCGTACGCCAACGTCCATATTGATAAATCTCAAAGTCACCGTGGTTTTGGGTGTACGCTGGAAATTTGGTGTACGCACTTTTGATAAATGAGGGCCAACATGTTTAGCACAGTCAGTGCATCTATTTGTTTTGTATCGATTTGACACCGTTTTGATCTCAGATGTAATTAGATCAGAATGAAGAAAGCTTTACCAGCCATACCACTTTAGGTATAGATAGACAGATTCTGCTAACTAGCTTTGTCAGGTTCTGTTATGATTTTGAGCTCACATTGGGACATTTAGCAAGTAGCACCACCAAAACGAACATTTTGGTCCTGGATTTTAGCAAATGAGTCAAATCTATATTAGTAAAAAATCATTCCACAATCTGTGAGATGTCAGTCCATGCAAATGCATTGGACCTTAGTCAGGATAGACGCCTTATTTAATTTATCTGTGAATGAAGGAAGACTGTTGTGTACCTATTATGTACCTCCTACACTAAACCCTTCCCTTAACAAAACCAAACAGGAGATACAAATAAATGCATTTTCTGAAGCAAACATGTCAGGTTAGCTTGCTTCAATTGAGTCTTTGAGCTCTTTCATGGTGAATCATGTTTCACGGGACTTACTACATCAGAAAAGCCATTATGGAGCTTATGTGATGCAAATGTCAAAAGGTATTAGTTTACAAATCATGCACTGAAAGTTTTTTTGAGGTCATAACAGTGTTATGCACAGAGCCGCATTAAAATACTATTTTATTATTCGATATAATAGAGCCCTCATAATCATTTGTATAAAAAGGAATATTAACTGTTGCCTTTTTACTGCCTCTATAGTGTTTGCAGTCAGTTGTATGCACTGTATAACTATGTTTTAGAAGTTCTGCAAAAATGTAGGTAGAAGAAGGTTTTTTTTCCAGTGAGCCTAGGTTGGATTATAAGCTTTGAAGCTTCAAATATGGAAGCAAAAGCACCATAAAAAGGGGCTTTCCACTTCTCTCCTTGTGTTTTAATGGATAATCTCTGTTTTTCAGTCAATTTTTCCTACATGTATTGCTCCAGGGCACTATGGTGATAGAATGTGTGTGATAGTGTGTGTGTGACTGTCTTAATTTTTGCTGTACTACTTCAGACCTCATGCACCTTCAGAGTAGAGAGCTTTCCAGTTGATTATGCATGGGGAATGGTGAAACTGTGTTCTTACTCCCTCCCGTACATTTCTAAAAAATTTGCTCACACCGCTTAAAAATGGATTTTCACAGAAATGTCAGCCAAATGAAATAATTTAACAAGACAGAGCAAGAGAGAAAATCCAAACTAAGTTCTTTTAAGGTTGTTCCTGCTCTAATGGTTTAAAAAGTCAGTTCAAAAGGCAACAGTTACCTTAGCAGCACAAAGTTGGTGCAAGAATACTGGGTTAGTATGGAACAAAGTACATGGTCGGAGTGCTGGATTTAGCAAAACCGCTGCCCAGTGAGTTTTTGAGAGTTCATGCACTCCAGGGCTGTATACACTTTGTTAGGTCTCAGAACAGAGTGTGCAACAAAAATCAATGAAACTAATTCATCATTACACAGAGTTGTTTATAATTCAACAATGATACAATTGTTTCGGTAATCCGCTTCAAACAAAACTCTTGATTTTTTTCAAAAATTCAATGGTAAACTTTTCAATGCTTAAGTTTGTGACCAGTTTCTCCTCAGAAGTGTTAATTGTAGCAACCTTTAACAAAACTTTGCTTCCTTGAAGATTTATTGTGCAATAAACATTGCATAGCAGCCAGTTTGGAGTAGATCTGTTATTTTTTATATTATTAGTACACTGCAAAAAATATGATCAATAAGTCGTTACAACACATGTTTTTACATTACTTTAACTCAACAAAAAAGTTAAGCAATTTTCTATTTTTTTTTAATAAGATATACAAGATTCAACTCGTTAAGTTGAAATGACTTATACAGCCAAGTTGATTGTACTTAATTTTAAGGCAGCAACTATTTTTTAAAGTGATTAATCCATTTAATTTGTTATTGTTTTAACTGTGTGTATCTTAGTCCTTGTTGTATGTGCATTCTTTCAATAGTTCCATTATTTTTGCTCTTCCATTGCATTTCTATGCTTTTATCTTTGTTCTTCTATATTTTTTTTCTTCTATATTATCATTTACCTGAATTACGTGAACTGAGTGATCATACGGCTGTAGTAAATTAAGTCGATTCAATGGCGGTTTATTTGTTCATTTTGGCATGCTCTGCATGTTGCATCTTAGCTTGAGTTTGACAAATATGTATATGATAAGCTGCTGACACAGTGTTATGTGATAAATTGCTCTATTTTAACTTAGTGTATTTGTCTTTTAAATCAAAATGCTATATTTTATGGAACGATAAGCATAAGCATGTGTTTTTTTAATCAAATTTTCACTGAGTGGTAAAGCCATTTGTCTTTTTCAATGCCTTTGTCTAAGTTTGGTCATTCAACCGAGTCACACATTTTCAGATAATTTTCTTCCAAATTTGAAAGGCTGTCACTGTCACTTGAAATTTGTAGAATATTTTTTCCTCTGTGAAACACAAAACAACTCATTATCAAAATATCAAAGCTGCTTTTTGATGCATATTGATCATGACTGTCAAGTTCACTTTCAGCTTTGTTTACTAAGGTGGCCCAGTAGTGCACAACACAACGAAATTTAAGAAAGCAAACATAAGTTCACAACACAACGGAAATGAGCCACAACACAGACAGAAATGAGCCACAACACAACGGAAAATGTACAACACAATGAAAAAAAACTGCAACACAAAGAAAATGCTCCCGACCACTAGAGGGCTCTCGGAGCACAACAAAGTTAGTTCGTTTATTCCTTGTTATTGTTCTATAGAGTCAGCAGTCTTAATAAATATGTACCATGATTAGTTAACTTTTAACAGTATGTAGCTAACCATTGTATATCGACATTTATTAATTCAAATTCACCTATGTGATTTTCAATTTGATTCCATTTGTTTTAATTCAGTTTGATTTGGTTCACATGCGCTCAGCGCTGCTTCTTGAACTGAGGTGGCTACAGTGATCTGTCACGCCACATTAAAGAGCGTCAAAATTTATTGTTTGAATTTTGTGATTAAAATGGCCTGAATTCGATAGCTGTGTTTTTGTTTCTTATCAAAAGTAACTATTGGATGGCAGGTGTGCTACAAATTATGTTTCAACTGAACATTCAAAATGAAGAATGATAAAAATTGAGAAATTGTTACTGTCAACTCAGCCCTAAAACCGTTCTGACCTTTCACCCCATTAACAAGCCCTCTTTCACCCCATTAACAAGCCCTGTTTATTGATGAAAAACACACTTTGGGTAGAACTCCAGTCCAAGCAAACAGATCTGTGACTTTGAAAGACAGGAAGTGAATGTGCAAATATTTAAAACAACATAGCTAATTTAAGAACCCAATCTGTCTGGAAAACAGCTGATCCTATTGAAGTTTTTATGAGAGCTGCAATGATGAGCGAAGCCCAACATCACACAGCTATCCACAGCGAGCTAGAGCAGAGAGGCTGAGGCAGAGTAGAGGAGAATTAGAGAGAAGGGAAAGAGAAATGAAGAAGAGAGAATTATGAGAGATTAAGAATAGTCTAGCCCCTTAACGCCTACTGTCGCGAATTTGCAACAAACCCCTTCCATTCAGACTGCAGGCGAGATAGCGTGTGTTTTCCCCCAATGCCTGTTTGTGCACATTCGATACATACCTAGGAACATTTTGCACGCACTGGTTTATCGTAGGAGTGGTCGGAGTGGGAACTACATCCGGTTCACCGAAGCTAATATTTTGTTTTGCAAAATCCGCATATCAAGTGCGCAAATGTGGAGAAATTTCCCAAAATGAGTTAAGTTGTGCTAAGATAAAAATATGTACCAGCTTATTGATTGCTTCTATAGCTATGTTATTCATATAGACTTCATGTGACGAATATTTTTTACGTACTTTGTAGATTTCTGTTTGTAGCAAATTTGCGACATTGGGCCATAACGGCTGGATTGGGCTAATGGCTACATATTATAATAATGCTGTATTTAGATGGTTTCAGCCAAAAAATTTTTTTTTTTTTTTTTCCACAAAAAATAGAATGTTAGGATATAACACTATAAGAATATATAATGTATGCACTGGAGAAACAAGGAAAGAGTTAAACAGAGTGTAACATGGAATGTATAAAAACTACTGTCAATGTTAGGGAGTAGGAGAGTGTTTTGTTTCTTGCTGTTGTCAAGATTCATTAATTTGTCAAAGTTTATAAGTATAAAGTTTATAAGTTCTAACAACTTTGTGCCATGAATAAAATCTACATTCCTGAGATGGGAAAATGTGTTTTATAAATTTTTCCATTTTGTAAAAAAATACCCTAAATGCCCACTGTCGCAAATTTGCAACATACCAAAATTACCCTAAATGCCTGTTGTCGCAAATTTGCAACATACCAAAATTTCTATTTATTTGTTGTGCAAAAGTGAAATTGATAATCTCAACATTATTTACCATCTACCTAAAGTCAAAAACACACAGAATTTTTTTTTTTATATACAGCTTTATAAATTCAGGCGTTAAGGGGCTAGTATGTGTCCTGCTGTACACTCTGTACACTTAGTAAATTATTAACTTAATAAAATCTCTGAATATCATTTATTTGATTGTTTGAGTTGAACATACCAAAATAATTGACTAAAAATCCAACAGTTAATTGTATCTAAAATTTACAGTTATATTTAAGTTTTTTTCACTAAAAGAATTTAGTATTTGACTAACCAATTATTTGTTTATAATACACTTAACAAATTTGTGAAATTTCTATCAAAATATTTGAGAATGGAGAATGGAGAACTGATCTGTTTCATTTGTGTATGGTTTTATTTTATCTTTTATTTTATAAAATCATTACTGCGCTTTAAATCATTTTATTCAATGCAAAACAACATACTGGGACGCAATGTGAGTCACCTAAACAAGTGTCACTTCTGTCTTTTCCAAATGCCTGATGGCTTGCATAAAACACACAACTTATACACACAACTTAACGCATATCGTCAACGTTTTCGAAATTACTTTAACATTGAAAAGCACACGTTTGTAGAGTTTGCTCTGGAAAAGGAGAACATGTTTTATAGGTGGTGTGCTTCTAAGCAGGTTGAGACTGAAGAACAGCTCAGGGACTTGGTTATTTTAGAGGAGTTTAAGAATTGTGTCCCAGAAGACCTGGCTACTTACTTGAATGAACAGAAGGTTTCCAAATTGAGTGACGCAGCAATCATGGCTGATGAGTTTGCTTTAACCCATAAAGGGTTATTTGAAAAACGTGGCCTAGAAAGAAACTACTATCCAGGTCAAAGTAAGTTGGCTATGGCAGGATCTAGTTCTGTTCCAACCTCTCCTAGTAAACATGATTCAGTTGCTGCTAGGGCAAATATTATTATTTTTTATTGCAAAAAGTCAGGGCATAAGATATCTGAGTGCTTTGTTCAGGAATACAATTAAATGAATTAATTAGAGTAAGAAATATCCCACATCCTAAGAAAATATTAACAAAATTATAGTTTAATATTGTTTTATATACTGATGTATCATGGAGTATGAATACTGTATTAAGTGTCTGAAGTTGGGTGACCAAGAAGAAAATATTGTAATATTACACTTGTATAGAAACCAAATTTCTACTCAAATAGTAATCAGGAGAATTGTGGAAATACATTGAGGCACTGAAAAATAACTAGATGTACCGCATGGCGGTACAAAATATGACCGCCGCTCAGGCCTGCACTGGCTTTCCACAAAAATAAATGACGTGGAGCAATTTGGCTGTATTGCGTGTTTATGTATATACCTAAAAAAAGTAGTAGTATGTGCATTTCTGTCTGTGTGTGTGTGTGTGTCTGTGTGTGTATGTATGCGTGCGTACATGTGTGTGCGCGTGTGAGCGCGTGTGTGTGTGTGTGTCTGTGCATGTGGATTTGTATGTGTGTGTATGGGTGTGTGTCTGTGCGTGTGGATGTCAGTGTGTGTGCATGCTTGCGTTTGTTTGTATTCCTGCATGTGTGTGTGTGACAGTTAGGGTTGCCAACTTCAGAAAAGGAAAATGCGGGACAATCGTGGTTATTTATAGGAAAATGAGGGACACTCAAAATATTTGTACTGTATCACACAGTGTACGTCATTTCAGTGTCTGCAGTTAAGTTTGTGTTTAAAAGGTTATCAGACATAAACACATTTGTATTGCTTAACCTATTTATGTATTTAATTCTAAAAATAATTTTAATGTCATACATGAAAAAAGTCACATTACAAACAAACCACAGTTCAAAATAACAGCATTTATCTAAAATAGAAAGCTTTTTTAACATTATACAATAGGCTTACAGTTCAAAAGTTTGGGGTTAGTAAGATAATTTTTTGGGAAAAAAATAAAGAAAGTAATTGCCTACTTTTATTTAGCAAGGATGCATTACATTAATCAAAAGTGACAGTTAAGATAATGTTACAAAAGCTTTCTATGTAATTTCTAAAAGCTTTAAAACATTAATAATAATCAGAAATGTTTTTTGAGCATATTATTCCCTCAGGTAGATTACATGTTTTCTTGCGTGGCTGGATGTTAGACTCATGAACAATAATCAAGTTGTTTGCATTCGCCAAAATTGATTAGCCGAAATCAAAACGTGGACAGTGAAAGGAAATTACCGTTAGCGCGAGACGAGTCCGGCTTGCAACCGGCAAGCGACCAGACGGCAGAGGATGTTCGCAAATCAAACAATGATTTGTCTCAAAACAGTGATTAAAAAAAGCTGTGATTGGATGATGACAGGTGTCGGTGATCATTCTCAAGTGTCGTGGTCAGCACTGCTGCTGTTGCTGTTGTATCAGTCAGTGGTTTATCAGCTTGTCAACAAATAAATTAGGCCCAAAATACGGGACGTCCCACCTAATTCGGGACAGTTGGCAACCTTAGTGACAGTATCATCCTAAACCAGCAACCCTTCGCTCAACACCACCATCTACAGGCCGATGAGTGTACAGTCACTAAATGTGCACATAAATGAATTTATTTTATACCCCCCCATGGATGAAATTCTACGAAACTTAGCAAACCCCCAGAGGATGTCAAGTTAATCATACACATGAAATATGGTGCAGTTCTGAACATCTCCACTGAAGATAGGGGCGATTAAAGCAGAATAATATTGCATTTTCATTGTTTATGGGAGGGGCGCAAATCACAAATGAGTGATTATGGGCTAGGTTGATGTAGGCCCTTAAGACCAACATACCAGAAAAATGTCTTCACCCTCGGTGTCACGGTTCAGGTAGTTATTTAGGAAAAACTGAATTTTTTGGGTTTGGGGGGGCCCAGCGCGGGGGGGGGGGGGGGGGGGGAGTGGCCCCCAGGGACCAAACGAAATTTTTCCGTAAAAGTCTAGTGGGGCTACATGCCCACCAAATTTCATGTTCCCCGGTGTTTCGGTGTCCCTGGTATCGTTGACGAAAAATTCAGTAGATGACAAAAAAAAAACAAAAAAAAAAAACTTTGACAATCCCTATATGACCGCTTTCGCTAGCGGCAGTCATAATAATATCACAGTCACTACTGTTTTTCTGCAAATAACTTGCTTGCTTTTCATTATCAGTATCGCAACGGTTTTGTTTGTTTTTTCTATATTTTGGAAAACAGAATTTGCTTATTTTCACAATCATTCTAAAATTGTGAGTCTATTTCTTTCTTTTTCTGCATCTTGCATAGAACATCTTGCTTACTCTCACTCTCAAAAAAAAAAAGATTGTGAGTTTCTATCTTTTTTCTTTCTGCAAAGAAGAATTGCTTAAATAGAATGGGGAATTGCTGTGGTAAACCAGACGTGGTCCCTGAATCGAGGTGACCCTTAAAAAAAAAAAAAAAAAAGGCAATTTGGGAATTTGAGTAATGACCAAATTGAACAGATACAATGGTGGTCAAAATTGACAAAAGGGTATTTTGACTCATGTGGTTCTCTGAGTGTTTCAATTCTAGAATAAACCAGAAAGCAGTTGGAGCAGTTGCCTTTGAAGAAGCAAAAGCAGGTAGACTGGATCCTGTTCATCAAGTGGGGGAGAGAGAGGGGCAGAGCAACAAAAACAGCAAATCTGCCACAGAACCTGCAGCCCTTAATGCTGTATAAACTACAAAGCAGAAACAGTAAGAGGAAGATAAGGCCTGCACAAGTCATTGCACCCTCCCTACAGAATTTTGACTGATCAAAGTGTCTAGGCAGCAGCAACTGAGGAAGCAAAGGTCCCTTCTGCCCCATCCATGATGAGGAAAAGATTAAACCTGATGACAATGACACAGAGACTGATAAGCCACCGGCATTGGAGGGAGGTAAACAAATTGTTTCAAATTACAAGAGACAATTCAAAGAGACGTTCGTTTTATCCATGCCTTTCAGATAAAAAGGTGTCACAGTGAGGAACCTTGATGAAAAAAATAACAAGATCCAAGACCAGACTGGGGAGTCAAGCAGCCCTAAACCCGCCGATGCTTCAGTTTCCTGGAGAAGGAGGGCCCATATGGATGGAGTGACCTTGGAACTTAGAGGAACTCCGAAATGTGGCTGCTGCACTTCCGGACCCAGAAAAGGGGGTGAAACGGTTCATCAGAGCAGTGGAGAACATCGACGCCACATACAAACCCACAGGCCGAGAGTGGGCAGCTATTTTCAGCAACAAGCTTGGTTTGAAATGGACTGAGGTATGTGGAACTGGTGAAGATGGTTTTAACCCAAGCACTATAAGAATGAATGCTGATGCAGGTGCAGAGGGAACTGACTCACTCCAGGATGGCAGACTGTTTGGAACAGGATGATTGGCAGAATGAGGCTGGCATACCCCACACGTCCTGACTGGGGAGCAATCACGAACACAAAGCAGCTGAAGGGAGAGATTGCGTTCGTGACAGTTGCGCCTACCATGCACGACTAAAAGCAACTGTCGAAGAAAGATCTGGACTTCCAGAAGGCACTGATAACTCAGGCATACTAAAACATCATTTTGTGAATGGACTCTTTCCTGATTTACAAAAAGCAGTAAGACTGACATGCATTGGTTGGGAGGCACAAACTATGGAGGTAGTGTTACAACATGCTAAACACACAGTGCTGAACATTGAGAAAAAGATAACAGAGAAGCAACAAAAACTAGAAAATGCCCAATATATGTTCTATCAGTGCAGCAGCAGACCAGAGTTCAAAGGCCAAGGCAGAGGTCGATGGACTGGGAAAAGAAGAGGAGGCCACAACCGTCAAGAAGACCGTCAGTGTGTGCCATCTCCAGGAGGCCATCAAAGAACATCACATCAGTGGAAAACTGCTGCAGATCCATGTCTGTGGTGAAAAAGATACTTGGCCAAGGATTGTCCAAGTGAGAGGAACACAACATCTCACACATGAACCATCTACTCCTCACAAAATAACCATCTCCTCTTTCCCCTAACAGCTCTTGGTTTCCATTAAATGTGAGAGACCATGAATAGGATAAAGGACTTTCCTTACCTTTTTGGTGGACACAGGTTTCCTTTGATCACTGCAGAGACCGCTCTAAAACAAACAACATATGGTTTATCTGGCATACCATTGGTTGATAAGTTGACTATATCACTGAGGGTAACAAACAAGCTGAAACAAGTGACAAATTCTTTCCTGGATTCTGAAACATGCCCTGTAAGTTTTTATTGGTAGCCCAGCAATACCCTGCATTCTCTGTTAAACTAACACCTGCTCAATCTGCTCTTTTTCATTAGACACCAGTCCAGCCCCACATTTCTGTGGGAAAGAAAGAAAACCAAGAGGGGGTAAATGTGTATCCCGTAATGCAGGCAATCGAGGTTTACAAGCTGTGTAGCAAGGAGAGGACACAACCCAAATTTGATTTTAAAAGTGTTTCAGAGGAACTTTCCAAAAATCTAGAAAGGTTTCCTTCCCCAAAGGGAAGTACCCTAAACTAGTAAGTAGATGAGTTAATGCTGTGTTCTCCCAACAAAACCACCTGTGAAATCGATATACGCGCATTACTGGATTTTAGCAGACAATGGGCATGAAGTGTAAAAATCAAAACTACAGTTAGTATCGCAGGAAGTTAGGTACCTTGGTCACCTCATTTCAGCAACTGGTCACGCACTAGGATTTGAACAAATTGAAGAAGTTCCGAAAATTTTGAAATCCGTCACAAAATCCCAAATGATGTTATTTCTGGGAGTTACGGGATATTGTAGGACAGGGATCCAAGATAAAGCAGAAATTTCAAATCCTTTACTAACAGCAGCTCATGAGCAGAAAGCTCTAACTGACAAATTGGTATGGACTGACAGGATTGGACTGAAAAGGAATGACAGGTTGCATTTGAAAAATTTCAATTGGCTTTCTCAAATGCACCATGTCTGACTATTCAAAATCTTTTGAACTCTTTGTTTCAGAAAAAAATTGGGGTTCATGTCCGCGTTTATAACACAACCCCACGGTGATCGCCGTCGACCGATCACATATTACTCCAAACAATTAGACACTGTTGTAAGTGGAATGCCACAGTGCCTTCGTTCGGTAGCGGCCTCAGATTAAGTTGTTTTAGCGTACTCGGTTTTGGTGGTATTCCACCTTTTTAACTGTGTTTATTCCACATGCAGTGCACGCTCTGCTAATGCAGTTACAAACGGCTCATTTAACTGCTACCCATTCGCTGCACTGGCAGAATGTATCGCTGATTATGTCCAGTGTCACATTGAAATGGTGCACCATACTAAATCCATCCACATTGCTACAGTACCTGAGGATGACGGAGATCCTCATGACTGTACAATGCATTAATAATGTTGCTCAAAAACCTACAACTTACATCAGAAATTAAAATCTGTAAATGCGGCACACAAGAAAAAGCAATGAACAGCAAAGGATGCTGCACTTAAACAGCCAATCGCGTTAAACCGCATTCACATCTCTGGTGCCCGATTATGTTCAGCTCTCACCAACATTGATCGAAATTTTAAACATGGCTACCGATCAGGAGAGAAAACGTTGGTCAGAGGGGGGTGCAAAATGTAAAGATGGGGCATGGAAAGATGCAAAAAACAAAAAGCCTTCCCTGCCAAAACAATTGTATCCAAATTTCACAAAGTGGTCTCACGAGGCAGACCACATCTCAATTGGCAATGAATGATCAAATTGGAACTTCCTGGGAGGCCCCATGATTTACAGTTGTGGCAGAGAAACTCTGTCAGAACTGTTACATTCGTCTTCCTGCCCACCCCACACAAGAACTTCCTTTTCAGCACATCATGATGGATTTCTTCGAGTTGACACCATGCCGAGGTTATATGTATTGTCTTGTAATTGTTTACATGTTTTCAAAGTGGGTTGAGTGTTTCCCAAATAGAAAAGCTGATGCTATGGCTGTAGCAAAAGCTCTAATTGGAAAAGTTATCCCAAGATTGGGAGTACCAAAAAGATTGTCAAGTGATAATAGAACACATTTTGTAAATAAATTAATCACAAAATTAGCAAGCGGATTGAGAATAAATTTGAAAACTCATCTACAAAGTGGAGGCTCAGTGGAAACGACAAATCAGACTGTAAAAACCAAATAGACTTGATGGCCACGAGAGCCCGAAAAAGGACCAGGACAGCCCTCAGCCCACATTAAATTCTTACAGGTTGGCCTATAGGCATGGGAATCAAGCCTCCTCCCCAGGAGGACCTTGCGGCGGTCGATGAACAATTGAGAAAACATATGATGTCTTCAACTAAAACTTTAAAATATATCCAAATGCAGGTGAAAGCTGCCTTGCCAGTTTTAGGTGACGAACCCCAACATTCCTATGAGTCAGGACAGTGGATCTTGGTCAAAGACTTCCCGAGGAAGGCATGGCATTGTCCAAGGTGATTGGGGCCATGAGATCATCCTGACAACCAACACTCCCTTCAACATTCCAATTTCAATTTGAGCAATATGAAGGCTAATGATGTCCCAGACAATGGGTTAAAGGGATAGTTCACCCAAAAAGGAAAATTCTGTCATCATTTACTTTTCCGTATGTTGTCCCAAAACTGTATAAGTTTCTTTCTTCTGTTGAAATAAAAAGAAGATATTTTGAAGAATGTCTGTAATCAAACAGTTGACGGTAGCCATTGACTTCCATAGTAGGAAAAAAAAAAACTATGGAAGTCAATGGCTAACTGTCAACTGTTTGATTACAGACATTCTTCAAAATATCTTCTTTTGTGTTAAGCAGGAGAAGGAAACTCATACAGGTTTGGGACAATAAAAGGGCAAGTAAATTATGACAAAAGTTTTATTTTTGGGTGAACTAAGACAATCAGGCTGTGAGTAAGTGAAAGCTCCTGTTCTGAATCCTTAGCTTTATTCTGCATCTGCCGCAGCTTTGCTTTATCTGAAGAGTGATCCGCAGCTGATGGAGCAGTCCTCCTCGCTTCTTTCTAACACCGTTAGACAAAGAGATCTCAGGTGACCCGAGATCCATCTGCTTCGTTGCTGTCTGTGCACGTCTTTGAGATTTGTATTCAAAGGTGCTTCCTGCCCCGAACCTCCATTTTAATAGATATCTCTCTAAATCATATGCATATCATCCAAATCATATTTACTGTCACTTTTGAGTGTTAACATGAACAGCTGGATGGGACTTGTGTGCTATGAGAACAGGGGCAAATTTTTTTTTTTTCTGTATTATGTAGTTTCTTCTCTCTTAGTTACCATCTGATGGGGTTACACAGGAAGACATTGCTGGGTTCACTTATTATGCCACCACTATGATTCTGTAAATTGTTAACTAAAATTCACGCCAACTTTAAAAGAATAATTTACCATTCAGATCTTATTCTTCTGACTTGAGTACATTTCAGCATGCAGACATAGAGATAAATGTTATTTTGTGGGTGTTGCTTGGTTCGCAATGATACAGTATCATGATTACATGATTAATTAAGTAATGAACGATGCAGGGAAGTGAATTTGTGCAAAACACACTGTTTCTACCTTTTAAAAGAATAAATTTCACAGTAATAAAACAGCTGGTTTAATGATAAAACATTTTCCACTTGAAGAGAAAACTTTTCACTTAATCTATGGAATGTTTATTAAAACAGACTAAAAATGTCTGAAAGATATATTTGAAGTATTTTGGTTATTAAAGGTAAACAAAATTAAAGTGTTCTCAGTCCCACCAGTGATGGGAATCTGAGAGATGGAGAGAACTTTTAGTCTAGAGGTCGGTATGTCTCGGCCAAATTTACATTACATGGTTTAAGTGACCCAATTTAGATTCATTCAATTTAGTTCTGTTCTTAGGCTACATGCTCTATAGTGAGTGAGTCAGGCAAAGGTAACCTAATGTAACTGTCCTGACAGGTGTCTCACCAGAACCATTGGCTCAGGAGCAACTGCTGCTGTCTCTCCCTCATCAGGCTCAAGATTAGGGCTACTGCTGCTGGCAGCACTATTGCCAGCACTATTTTGCATTTTGTAGCATCTGTCTAAGGACTTTATTTTCTTTTAGCTTCACCCAACCTCCTTTATCTTTAAGTTTTTTGCTTGCCATCATGAGCCCACTTTCCTTCGCGTCAGTTTCGGTAAAAAAAAAAAAAAAAAGGTGACCTTTTTGCCACCTTGGACGGACGGCCATTCTGGACCAGAACATCCAGATGGCCAGTCCACCCCTACGCCTGCCGATGGTCATGATACGTGTGTTATCTGTCTAGGAGTGAAGCACGCACATTCAGCCCTCGAGGGGGATGGATGCATGCATTGTGATTTCTCTCTGTGAAAGCTCCGCTCTCGTCTGGCGCGCTTCATGAGTAAAGAGTGTCAAGCCGCTAACCCTCACGGCTAGAGCTCTGCGCTTGCCGAGGCAGCGCGCAGCTTGCAGCTGTGGGGATCTCAGCCGAAGCTGCTTGAGGATCGTGAGCAAGTTCCCCTCACTTCTCCCCCTAGCTCTGCTGTCCTCATGCCTGAAACAGAAGCTCGCTCTGAGGTTTCTTCTCTGGAATACGAGGACTCATTGCTCACTCATGATTCTGATGATTCAGAAAGTGTGGAGTCAGAAGAGACAGACATGTGTGGAAGATTGGTTTCCTGCTCCATGCAGAAGAATGCCGAATATGATAAATTAGTGGAGCAGGAGATCGCAAGCAGCCGCTTAGACAAGCGATATCTGCACTGCTTCGGTGAGCCTTCCATTTCTTCCAGACCTGCACACTGAAGTGTCAGGTTCGTAGGAACATCCATTATCTGCTTGCGTGGCCCATTCTGCTTCAAATTATTCTAATGTAGAAGGGCTAAGTAAGTGGGCTTATTGGAGGATGCCGTGGGTGGAGAGGAATTTAGCAAGTTCTCTCCCCAGGGACATCCTCATCGATGAAGGCTCCCGTTTTGCCCTCTAAGCCATGTCAGATGACATCGAGATTGGTGGGCAAAGCGTATTCAGCGGTTGGTCAGCCTGGGGAATCTTTGCATACCATGTCAGTATTACAAATTTACCAGGCAGACCTGCTTAAGGACCTGGATCAGGGGGAGGGATTAGAGAGGCGCGGGTGCAGTCGGCCGCCTTTGGGAAGTTCATTCCTCGCTGAGTGTCCCTTTAAGTCCCCTTGTCATTAGAGGAGAAAAATAACAATACCGTATTGTTCCAAATATAAGACAATGTTTTTTTCTTGGAAATGCATCTGAATATAACGTCTTATATGCGGGTCAGTAATGTCAATGTCAATAATACAACCGCAACAATAGGGAGTGCCAAATACGTGTAAATATGAGTCATCAAACATCAATATGAGTCATCAAACAACTCTCATTAAGCAGCCAAGAAATACAGTGTCAGAGTGTAACGTTAGAAGATGGCGAGCCTAAAAAGACGCAAACCAAAAGCTTCCTGCAAACCAAAAGTGGCCGTTTCGAAGAAACTGACACGCAAGTTTGTCAGTACGTATAGGCAAAAAAAAAATGAGGGGCTGCCCATAACCAGAGCCATCATCCAGCTGAAGGCACTGGATATTTGACAAAGAGCTGAACTTACCCACCAGTGAGGCCCATCATTTTACGTACTAACATACTTTCCTGTCAATATCTTCGAAGCAGCCGCTTTGATGTGGAGTATGAATAATGCAGCGTAATGGATTAGTGCTTGCCCTCCGACTTCAGGGAGAAACTGTTTTTCAGTGCTATGTGATCGGCCTAAGCAAAAAACATTCATAACCCCCCTGGATCAGATAGGTTACAGGTAAAGCAGATCAAACACCTTTTTGACATGCCCGCATCTGTCACTGTACATAAAAAAGGTGAGAAATCAGTCATAGTGAAATGTACTAAATGAGAACTAAATGAGAATCAAAGAAAAGATTTGATCTTCAAAAGGCCTTTTCCCAAAAGGTACATCTTGAAAATGGGGGTCGTCTTATATTCAGGGTCGTCATATATTCAGAACAATACGGTAATAATAACATTTAAAAAATGGGAATGGCTGGCATCAGGTTGAGCTGGCACAACGTGTTTGGCTCCCTGATAATATATTTCGGAAGTAAAGCAAACAGATGTTTAAGATGATCGGCTATGATAATTCTCTTCTCTGCTACCTTCCCCGTCACCTTCCCCATGTATCTGGGTATTAAGTGAGTGCCGGCACATCTTCCTTCAGACATTTGAAGCTAACGATGTGCTTTCAGTTGCCCTTTTTATATGCAGGGAGCACCCTGCAACGTCATCACTGCGTCCGCCATGATTGGCTAGTTGGTACATGTGCCTCAGACACCGGGTCCTGCGGGACGCGTCCCCATTGTGTCATCTGACGCAGCGTCTCATTCCTCTCTCAGGGAACCATGGTTACAACCTGAGACGTTTCCTATATTTCTATATTTTAATAAATATTTAAATGTAATTTATTTAAATTACATTTAATTAATTAATCAATTAATTAATGTAAATTCAGAAAAGCTGAATTTTCAGCAGTCATTACTCCAATCTTTAGTGTCTCATGATCCTACAGAAATCATTCTCATATGCTGATTTGGTGCTCAAGAAACATTTCTTATTATCAGTGTTGGAAATGCTTTTGCTTCCTTATTTTGTGGACACTGTAATAGTTTTTTTTTTTTTTGCATTCTTTGAATAGAAAGTTCAAAAGAACATCATTTATTTGAAACAGAAGTCTTTACTGAATTAATTTCTTTCAAATATATATATATATATATATATATATATCATACAGACCCCAACATTTTGAACAACTATACACGTATATAAACTCCCGTTTAAAAGTTCACTGCTCCTCCCACTTTTTCTGGGTTTACCTCAGAGCTCTAGTGGTTAATAAACAAACACAAATTATCTGAGGTTTCCCACATTGTGCCCTTGACCCTTGGGCAGATGATGTCCACACTTGTGGTCCAGGAGCGCCATCTCTTGTTGAACCTGGCCGAGATGAGGAAAGCCGACAAAGTTTGCTTTCTTGACTCCCCCATTTCTTAGGCCGGCCTCTTCGGTGACACTGGCGAGAACTTCATTCAGCAGTTTTTGGCAGTACAGAAGCAGACGTAGACGATAAAACACATCCTGCTCCGGCGGTTTGCTGCTGCTTCCACCACACCGCAGCTGGCAGTCCCCACGCCTGCTTGTCGCCAAGCCCCCTTTTTAATCGTCAGTAGGCAGGAGGTTCGAGGACGTGATGCCTTCTCAACGCATCTCATGCCATTCCCTCATGGAAACTGTGAAGCCAGGTAAGTGTTGCACTGCACACTTCAGATCCCACTCCGGGACGCTATGCCTTCCAGGTTGGTTCCCTGCCCTCCACCTTGCTGCCCCACCGTGGGTACATCTGTGGTCCCACTGGTTCCGCTTGCTCGATGTCTGGGAGCCTGGCTAGCGCTTCCCAGTCCGTCACGCTGGCTCATTCGGACGATCAGTGTTGGAACTGTCGGAAGTGTTCACCTCACTGTCAGAAAAGGATACTCCTGTCCTGCGTGCATAAATCGCTGTCCTACTGGCAAAGGACGTGAATCATTCATCCATTTTCCAAACCGCTGGTCCAATGTGGCTACAGCGTAATATCATACAGGCATACATTCCATTTTAAGTGATTAATAAATTGTTTAATTAAGGTTTATACATCATTCCATGACAGTTTGCAATGTTTCAAATGATTATTAAACAGCAAGCACAAAATGCTAAAAAAAATTAAGAAGGCGTCTGAAAGTTGTGGTTGGTGGTCAGTTAAAAATAAAAATACAAATAATTTGCAGCACAATAATGTCCACTATTTAGCAGCCTTATTAGGGGGGTAATTTGAATAGACAAAAGACACCATGTCTGTTACAGATAGTTGACTCAAAATGTTTCACCCTTTGACCATCTTTATGAATCACCAGTGATACAAAATAAAATTTATTTCTGTAATAAAACATGTAAATGTACTTTGTCATCTAATATATCACAGCCTTACACAGTAATTACTGAAGCATGTCATCACTAACAAGTGAATGAAATTCTTGACCATAGTGTGAACAAATATGATAGATCTGTTTTTGGATGTTTTATTTATTTTTTGCTCTTGCTGTGTTTCCTTATTTCTTGTAGGAATGAAATCTTGCATAACTGAACATTGATATTGTTGTATCAAGAAAATGCAATTACCTGCCTCCCTGTTCATTATAGATGCCTTTTTGTTACACATATTTAGCCAGTGTATTGGATAGAATGCATTGCATTCAATGTTATTATTTATTTTGTTTGTAAAAGATGGCTTATATTGTTTTGGCATAGATGTACAGTAATTGGTTATGTATGTGACTGTGCCAACCCATGTTGAGAGGAGCAGAAAAGTGTGATTATTTTGTGCTAGAGGACTCCTAGAACTCAGCCATCTTAGTTGAGTTTACTGTAGTTCAAGGACATGAAGAGATGGACCGCTTGCACCTGCCTGGAGAAGGATCTGGGAAACTTTGGAGGAGTGTCAACCTAACGTCTGTTGAAAACAACAGGAGTATAAAAGACTGAATGAACTGACTGCCTCTTGGGATACTGATACGCCAGAGCCCCCGACGCCTAGAAGCCCAGAGCTGAGGACAAGAAACCCCAAGCAGAAGATGAGATGCCCAGAGCTTACTACACCTTTGATTCAAAGCGTGATTATTGTATTTTATACTTAAACGATGAAGTTTTATTTGCCTTTATATTTTTGTTTATTATAAAAGAAAAGTAACCAATTAAAATAAATTTAATTGATTACAAAATCTGCCTACCGAGACTTAGATTTATGATGCTGGAAGACTTTTAATGCGAACATACCACAGGGGAGTCTTCTGACCAAATTGTAAGTACTTTTTGAATGCTTACGTTTTAGGTCAGATTTGACTTTCTTTACCTTACCTGAGAATAATAAATAAATAGGTAAAAGGTGTTAAGATTAAAGTACACACCGTAAAACATGGCGCCCAACGTTTTAGGGGCATTGATCCATCGACCCCTGGCCACGGTCGATCGAGCAATGCTTGCCCATTCGCTTCCGCACTCGTACGCTTGAGTATAGGAGTACGAACTTTGAATGCTAGTAAATTAGCAACTAAAAGGCAACCTGTAAGACCCCAAAAATGTTAATAATCTAGAAAAGATTATTTAAAGGAACAACCCAGAAAGGTTTAAAATAAAAGACGTCTAAGAGAAACTTCTGGAAAAGATAGTATTTAAAAATACAACCCAGAAAGGGAGAATATTACTGTTATAATAAAGCCCAGAAAGGGCAAAGATTAATATAAAAATAAAATTCCGTGAGAGTGGAAAATATAAAAATAAAATTCCGTGAGAGTGGAGAAATGAATGCTCTAATGCATACCCAGAAAGGGCAAAGATTAATGTAATAATAATAAAACCCAGAAGGGTTAAAACAAAAGTCGACTAAGAGAAATTTAGCCAGAAAGTAATAATCTAGAAAAGATTATTTAAAGGAAAATCCCAGAAAGGGTTGAACAGAGATTATTTATAGACAGCCCAGAAAGGGTTGAACGCGCGTAGAACAAATAACTTTATGAGCGAGAGAGCCGTAAAGATTGAGAAAGCCGTGAAAAAGGAGAGACAGAAAGTCTCAAACGGCTAGCCTCAGACAGTAAGAGGCAGAGACTGGCTAAAAGATAAGACCTGTTAGTGGAGGACGCTTCGCTTATGACAGGGCAAGCAGTAAAATCCAGCAATCTAGATATTTAACATGAGGAGATTCTCATGTATTAAACTGAAAACTAGCCTCCCAGGCAGACACAACGGTTCTAGAAAATGGAATAGTAGCTTCTCTATAGAGATAGACCAAAAGGGTTAAAACTTAAAGACTGAGGTAGGTCTAACATGAAGTGGAAAAATGTGTACATGTAATAACATTACAGAATAAGACTTCTAGACAAGGAATAATGGTTAATACTGATTAATGACTGTTAACAAACAGCTAAGAAATGTTTTTCTAAATATTACGAATGATAGAGTGCTAAAAAGAATTTAAACCACCAGACCTGGATAGACAGGCTATATATCAAATTGATGATAATATCTTTAAACAAACAGAAGAAATGCACCTATTGTCAGATGACAGTTTTATGAAGTGGAAATATGCAGGCTAAAAGTACTTACAGTATAATCTGTAACAATATGTGTTGGGAAAAATGGGATGTTATCTGGCATATTAAAATAAAAAATAAAAAAGTGTAATGAAAGTATAATTATTGGTCCTGGAACAGCCAGGATGATTTTATTGTAAAATAGGTGTAACGGTTAAAGAGACAGAGTCTGTGAGCATAGCTCAGTCTCGAAAAGCCAACAGCGGTGCGTGCCAGATCGTCTCCCACACTGTATTACAGAGAAGAGCTCGTGCTTCAGAACACTAGAGGCTGAAAGACCTGTAAAACGATAATTATGAAAACTTAAGGGAGGCACTGACAACAAAATAAGTCAGGTAAACTTTATTTTATTGTAAAGTTAAATAATAGTTTATGATGGAGTGAAAATGGTAATTGAAGGAATATAATTGCAAATAACAAACAATGAAGAAAATGGGAGATAAACTATTAACAATAAACTTGTTAAGTAACAATGCAAAGAGTAACAACTTTAGAAACGGGAAAAGATGTCCCGTAAGGACTCTCTCGGCTGTCCACGCCTCTGTATGAGAGTTTTACAACAGAGTCAGGGTGAGTTAGAGTCCAATACCTCTGATACACAACACAGAAAGTGAAAGCAGGTAATCAAAAGATATTGTGTTAAATGTAGCTAGTATATACTTTTAATATTGAATGATTAGTCAGAGGTTAATGTAGTAAAAACAGAGGACTTAATACAAATATTCCGATAGAAAGAAATAAAGTAGGATGCTATTAAGAGGAAAACAATAAAAATAATTAAAAATAAAAATAAAAATAAATGGTGCCTATAGAAATTTTACTTACAGAGATATAAAGACAGCCAGTCTAAAATGGGAACCCATTACTGAGGGTTTAAGTAGAAAAGTGACTAAATATTAGAACAAGTAATAGTGTCATTAAACACAAAAATTAGTTTCTGAAGCGAGACTTAGGTACCATAAGAAGTTAGTAAGAACTTCAAAAAACAAGAGAGTGTTAATATTGGTAAAGAGAAGTTTCAGAGTCCAGAAGAAGAGATGGAAAAAGACACTGGGACTTTGACTATGCTAGTCTGACTTTTAACCCAAAATTCAATGAAGAATAGTTTATAAGCAGGAATATTATACTTAAATCATGTCAGGTCATACTGCAAACATAAGTAAACAGGTAGGAGTTAAAAATTACATAACCATATAGTGCCTATGCTGGCAGGAGGTTAAAGCATTAGAAAATGCATAAAGGTGAGCCGAGATTTCGCTATAAGACAAATGTGTATCTGTCTTAGATATAAAGACAAATATAATGACCGATTACTGAGAGAGATATTCCTAGATCAAAAATGAAAAGATAGTAATAACTAAATAATATGAATAATACGAAGTAATAAATACATATGTAAATTACATAAGTGGACAAAACAAACAAACATAAATAGAATATTTTATATTTTATAAGCTACTTTAGTCTTGAACAAAATTTTAAATAATGACTACAGCAGAGAAAATGCAAAATATTTCAGTAACTTAGGACAGGGCTTGGTACGCTGATAAAGGTTCAAAAATGGAGATGTGACTGAGACTGAACTATAACGGGTTTTCTACAAGAAAACTTTGCTACTCTAAGGTAAGAAAATATAATTTATTTAAAAATATGTAATTAAGGGCTAGCAGCAAGAAATTGTTAATTAATTTATTAAAATAACAAGATAAAGCAAGGAAAAGCAAGCTTATTTATATAGCACATTTCATATACAATGGTAATTCAAAGTGCTTTACATAGAAGAAAATAAAATATTCAAAAGAAATGAGAATATTACAGTTTAGACAAAAATAAAATAAAATACTGTATAAACAATCGGACGAACAGATAAGCAAGAAGGATGACCTATAATTAGTAAAAAGTTATTATAATTATAACTATACATGAAGTATGGATTTTTATACAGAAATTTATACAAAAACTTATATTGTAAACTTCTTAGATTAGGAGAGCTGTTAAAAATAGTAAATTCAAAGAGTATTATTAAATGGAATGTTTAAGTTAGGGACAAGATACAATGTTTTGGACTGGAGGAAAAAGACTGATAGATGTTTTATTAACATCTGAGAAACTAAGAATAATAAATGGAAAATTGATCTAATAAATACGTTTAGATAAGAGAGGTCTATACCAATTGAAGAAGTTGTGAAAGAAGGCAAAGCTGTTTTTATGTATATATAGGCTATATATATATATAATTTTTTAATATTATTATACTAATGGCAGAAGGTTTTAAAGGAGTCGAAATGCCTACCATTCCAGCCGCTCAAGATAGCTAAGGAAACACCCTGGACAGTGAAATTTAGAATTAATAAGTTGATTGAGGACTCAATAAAGCAAAAACTGTTTAAAAGCTGTAGAAGTTGTGTTAAAATTGCCTAGGAAGTCAAGTTTGAGGATTTAATGAGTATATATACAAAAGATTATTAATGTTTAACGAGTTTGAGTTTAAGAGTTTTAGATTTTGGAATTTGAAGTGGTTTATACGCATAAAATGCATAGCTTAATGGGATACATTAAAATATATTATTGCTAGCAAAGGATGAAGCATAGTTACATACTAGAAAAATAAAATGTATTAAACTAAACATGAATAAGCTGAAATGTTAGTGCAATTAAAGCAGCCATGTGAAAGACGTCGAGTTCTGTAGAGAAAAAAAAAAAGTGATTGTAGTTTGTGCCGAATGTTGAATATAAAACCAGCTTTACCCAAGTATTAATGATAATACTTTTATTTTATATTGCACCTTTAAAAGTTGCTTTCTCAAAGCGCTTTAGTTTGTTGAGACAAACTTTAAGTTGGCTTGAGAAAGCCGGACCAGAGAGTTTGAAGTAGTTAAAAGTAATTAAAAGTTTAAAGTAGTTAGAAGTTTTAAATAGTTTGAAGTTTAAAGTAGTTTAAATTTTGATTGATAAATTAGGTATAAAGAAAGAATAGTTAGAAAGAAAGAAAGAAAGAAAGAAATATTAGAATTGATAAAATATGATATCAATTAATAAAATAAAATAATAATAAAAACATACCTTGCTTCTGAGAAAAAGTTTAGCAGTTCTGTGCAAAAGATATTCCAAGTTGGAATTTTTGACCGAGGTCAAAAGATATGCTTCATTTGACAAACAACTACAGTTAGAGAGCCTCAAATGTGGAAACATTGCAGTGAGGAAGAAATATAAAAATAAAAGCAAAACATTATAATAAAAGGACGATTGATATCTTATGTTGTAACAGCTATTAATAGCCAAATAAAAAGTCATAAAAAAGGAAAGAGGTTTCTTAAAAAAGTACAATTGTTTGTAAAACTATGTGCACTGAAGACTGAAGATTTCAGTTTGAAGTCAGAAAAAGAAGTATATTAGAGGGAGTAATTTTTCTCCTGGTACAGCCTAGCACGTAGAGCTCACGGGAGTATCTCAAGGTCGCTCGACAGGAGTTTTACCAGACATCCCAGTAATACATGGAGAAACAGGGTTTGATTTAAACTGTTTTGAAAAACGGGAAAATAGACTGCCAGGTAAACTAACTGATTTAGCTCTAAAGCTTTAAAAAATGTTGGGGGGACTTAACCTCTTGTATAGACTAAACCTTTTTTCTGAACCTTTTAGCAGACAATTTTAAAGAAAACACAGTGATATGATATTAATACAGCTGATAAGGTAGCTTGACTTAAAGAAAAGTAGAGAAACGGAAACAGAATGTATAATATATAACAGATATTGGACCAAATTTAACACCTTAGTGAGAATTTAATCTTTGAAGTTTTGACTGATAACAAGATACATGTTCCTAAATGGGGACAGGCTTTATAATATTACTATTGTATATGTTAAAGATATGCAACATAATGGAGTTATTTAAAAGTCAAATATGGAGGTTAAATATAGTGAACAAGAAATAAGATATTAAAATAATTAAGTGGGTTACATCTTATAGTAGTTCATGGATTTTTAGGAAGTCCTAGCGACTGGTGTTGCATGAGTGCACTCTCAATGCTGGGTCGCGCAAGGAAAGGAACTTGTTGTTAACCCCAATGCCAAACAGATATGTGGATGATCCACTGTGGTGACCCCTATAACGGGAGAAGCCGGAAGAAACATAGAGAGAGAATGTGGATGGATTGTCGGAATGAATTTAGACAAAATAATAATAATGATGAAATAATAATGTACATAACAAAAGTAAATGTATAATTATTACTACGGTGAAAGAGATAGTGACTGCTTTAGACTGACCACATAGTTTTAGGATATTTAGAACAAAGACAAGGTTTGAATATTAATTAACTTAAATTAGTTTTAATATAAAGTATTAAGATATGCAGCAGAGTGATCAAGATGCAAGAACAGCTGTTAATAGCCTAATAATACAAGTTGCAGGCAAGATGTGATAAATTAAATTAATATTTTTCATTTTACAGCTATTTAACAAACTGAAAATCAACAAGTACTGCATACAAAGTGACTGTAAGAAATGTCTGAATAAGCTTACATGGAGATTAGCCATTTACAGATGTAAAAATAATAATAAAAGTGAGGATAGTTGACTAAGAAACTTGGAGTTATTAGAACATTTCCTCTGATTTAAAAGGAATTTGATCCTTGCTATAAAAAACAAGGTGACAAATGAAATTAAACAATAAAAGTATGATTAAGATAAAGAAAAGCTTCTTAAGTTAGAGATAACTAGAGGTATTATCAGGACTGAGGTTAATTTAATGATAAACTGAAAAAGAAGATTGTCAACAAACAATGAGAGAACCTAGTGTGTTGTTGTCTGCCAGGAATGTAGGATGAGTTATCCTCAAAGTAATAATGAATGACCCAGTGACTATCGACGAGCACATGGATGTATAGGACTGTTTATGTAACAGGGTTGCAGTGGACTAAATGCGATGAATGTTTGAAAGACATTAACCAAAGTAATTTGCTGGTATATATGGAAGGCAATAGGCATTGAATTTGGGGCATGGACCTTTGGTGATTTAACCATTTAAGGCAAAATTACGGAACAAAGGTGTACAAAGAAATCAGACTTGGAAACAGCTGGGTATTTCTAGCGTCGTAAATATGGTCATAATGTATTGAAATAAATACAAATGACGTACAAAGCAAGTGGCTGCTGGTTTTGTCCCAGGAGACTTGGGAGAAAACTAGAGAGCCTAAAATCTTGCTTTGAAGAAGGCAAAATATTCCAACCAAAGTGAGAAATGGTTAATGGAAACAATTGCTAAAAGCTATTTACAATATAGCGTAAGAATTGATCACAATAAAAAAATCTCCCAAAAAGGGGGAATGTGATTAAATGCATAATATATATTTTTTTTTTTTAAAGAAAGAAAAAAAAAAAAAGTCCCAAATACATGATTGAAAGGCAGAGCTGATCCTGTGTGCCAGTGAACTTCTGGAAGGGGGAGAGCCTGCTAGCAGAGGTTCACTCAGCACCACAGGCTGGTCTTCAAGGAAATAGTGAACAGGACCACCAGCAAAGCACCTCGATTGTCTGTGCCAAGAGAAAGAGCTGGCACAAGATTAACAAAACAGTAAAATATTAAAAGTTTTTGATGTGGGTTGAGTGATACTTTGGAATTTACTTATCAAAAACAATTAAAGGAAATAGTCCAAAAAGAGGAAGAATAATGCTGAAATATAGAAAATCCTGCTAATATAAATCAATTGCTGTGGGTAAATGAAAATTATTGATTGTTTAAATTATTATGAATGTAGCAGCAATTTGGAATTTTGTTGATTTTATTGTAGCCTAACAGTAAAAGCGATTTAAGTGAACTAAAGCTTTTTGTGAGTGAAGACTAAAATTTACCGTTTAATGTTATGTATTTGTATTATTTTTCTTTATTCATAATTTCATAATGTATTTTGTCAAGCCAGAGTTGTATCTGTGTTCAGTGCATGAGAGACTATAGATAGAATGAACCATGTGAAGATCATGTCACATGAGACAGGTGGATGAGCTATATTTTGTAGAGGGTGTGTACAATGTACATGTGTTGCAACTGATGCAGATGTAAGCAACAAAGATATGTTCTTAATATGGAAGTGAATTGTGCCATATGTTCTATGACATATACGTTCCATTTTTAAAGCTTAAGCAACATGTTTGTTACCTTAAAAGGAAGCTGCTCTGTAATGTATATAAGCTCAACTTTACTGTACCACCTCAGAGAAACAGAGGTATGAGAAACAAAGGCATGAGGCAGAGGCAGAGAAACAGAGAAACAAAGGCAGAGGCATGAGAAACAGAGAAACAATGGTATAAGCTTAGAGAAACTTAATGGCAGAGAAACATAAAGCCAGAGAAACCATTTACATCTAGCATGATGGGATGAGAAGATTAAGAATGGGGAACGGAGAAATCTGGAATGAAGACCTCTCATGTAGCCTTATGTTCTTATATGCCTGTTTCTCTCTGTCTGACACATGATACATAATAAATTGAATGTCTTGGCAAAGGTAACTGGTGTAGCTTCCGTGATTCAACCATAATGGGGAAACCATGATTTTTAAATCTACAGTGAGCAAAAGAAAGCAGGAAATTGTGCTATAAAGCTAATGTGGAAAATCTACAAGTATAAAATATAGAAAGTGGAAAAATATATTTAATAGTACATAAAGGAAGAACATTTGAATAGTGCACTATAGAACTACTGAAATTATGGGATTCTAATATCTGCATAATCTTGCCTCCACCGTATAAAGCACTAGAATATAGGTGAAGTAAATTAGGGTAAAAAATTGGAGGAAAAAAACCCAATGATATTAGTATTACAAACAGAAAGAACAAGATGTTTTAAAGTGAATGTCCTGATAGAAATATTTAATAGGAAGGTAAACAAAGATTATTCACTGTAAGGTGAATATACCCTAAAGGAACATTACAGGAAATTAAGATTTTGACGATAAGAGAGAAAAGTAGACATTTGGTTAGAACTGAAATATTTGGGAAAAATGGAAAGAGATCAGTAAACACTGCAAAAGTATAGTCAGTCTTAGCAAAGTTTAAGAAGAACATTCATGGACAAACTAAATATGAATTGTGTAAGAATGTAATTTAGAAAATGGCATAGAAGGAAATCCTAAAAGTCTTCATACAGTTATGGAGACTTATTTGGTGATGATGAAACTAATATTTTGAAAACTATTAAATGATGTGAAGAATATTGAAGAATATTCTAGCATTGGCTAGAAGGAAAAATAACCAAGAGATAATGTTAATATATGATAAAATAATACATGAATAGGAGACTAATTCCTTCTACTTGTAGTAAGAGTGAGAAATGAAAAATGATATAAAACATGGGTTATTTTTAAACATCATCCTAAATATCATGATAAAATTAAAAATGAAAATAGACAGTATTTCTTTTTAGAGGGAAAACAAATAATGTGTGCACGTACTTGGCAGCAGAAACGAAGAGTGATATTAAATCACGAATACATGATGATAGCATATGGAGCATGTAGGCCAATAATATTTAATGAGAGTCACATAAAATAGATTAGGATTATGGAAAATATTGCAGTATCTGTTATATTAAAGTATTCTAATATGCAGAAAGAAGACTAGGAAAAATTGGGAGAGAAACTGGACAAGGATTGTCAATCAACTTGTATAAGAGTGGAGAAAACAACTTAAAGTTAATTTAGTTTGTTTCCATAACAAACAAAAAGAAATGAATAATTGAAAATTAGCTCATTATGAATAATAGGTGCTAGTAGATATATTGTAATGTTGACCTGATTGACACTCCTGGATGCAGGTGTTTGAGAACAGCAAGAAAGCAGATGAGGACAAACAAGCTCTCATTATGATCCATGCAAGAGCACCAAATGGCCTTGACTGAAACTGGAACCCTTCCAAAGAAGGGGGTGGAAATAGCAGAAGAAGTCCTAGTTTGTATGCCTCTTATTCAGTCACAAAATAGACTGTAAAACAAGATAGACTGTAATAGCAAGAAACGGCCGCTCTGCATCCACCAGCACTGAGACCTTAGCTGGGGTCAGTTAAACCTTTTGGGAAATCCTGGTAAATATTATTACTTTATTATTTTAATGATTTATAAAAAATAAATAAAATAAGAACCGTAGAACTTAAAGGATTATTATGAAGTGGGTGTTTGATATTGTAAACACGAATGTACTTACTGTATGATAAAATGTAATAATTGTATGTCATCTATAATGCCAAGTGTTTATGGTTTTTACTGACTGATAAATACATGTTGATTTAAGAAAACGAAATATATTATTGTAAATGAATAAATAATATTTTAATTGTATTATGTGAAAAGGTATATACTATAGTAACAAACAAATCTGGGGTTAGAAAAGATTATACCTTTTAGATTTAACTAAGGAGACATTTAGGGTGATAACTCCTGATAAGACGTTTTAATTATTGGGTTAATTTTTGAGGATTTAAAATGTGTGTGATGCCACCAAATACTGATGTAACAAAGTGTGAACCTTATAATGGGGATGTTAAGATAATTTATAGTAAGAAATTACTGAAAATGATGTTGTTGTTTTTGCTTTTGAAATATTCTTACATTTTTATGAATTAAAGAATTCATTGGCTTGAGTGGGCTTTGAATGTATATAAAATATTAAGGAAATTAAAATATATACTATGCTAATTAAAGAAGAAACTCTTATGACTGTAGGGCATGTTAAAAGATGAACTTGTACATGTAATTATAAAAGGGTTAAAGATGGACATTATTAACTTGAGAGATTGTTTACAAACTTTAAAATGGGAACCTTATGTATAACAAGGAACAAATTGATTTATTGACTTATATAATTTATGTTTGAACATATATAGTGTTCTCAGAAATTAAGGGAAACATTAGAAGGATTACTCTGGATACAAAGATTTAATTACTGTATTGTTCTGATTATAGTAAATGTATGAAATGTAACCATAATTAACCAGATAAATAATTGTAGAATGTGATATGTTTATGCAACAATTACTACAAAAAGGGTTTTGTTATATTTGATGGTATATGATATCTGAGAATCTTTTAATGCTTAAGAAATGATTACTGGATTTAGTGTAAGATATTTGAATGACAAAATGAGTTGCTTGAAAATATTTGACCCAGAGGTTTGGAACTGGACGTTTACAAGCAATAATAAAAAAGAAACCTTGTGCACTGTTTGAACATTGAATACATTTCAAGACTGGTTCAAACCAAAGGGGAGGTTAAATTTTGTAGTTGGGGCAAGAAAACCCATCATACCCCAGATACTAACTTTGTGCCCTAAAGACCCTAGGAGATGTAAGCGGCTCACGTTTCCACGTTTCACCTGGAAACGCAACCGCTAGCTGGGCTAGGGGTGGAGCCGCGACTCTTGGGGAAGACCGGGTGCTTTAAGTAATGGATTCTTTTTGAGATCCAAATTGGCCTAATACATGATAAACAAGCAGAGCACAAAGTTTTGCCCCTTGATAAATAAATAATTTTAATACCATTACAAAATCAATATAATTGATTATTTCTGTTATGGGAACCAGAAAACAAAACTGGGTGAAATATTGCATGAACTGTAACAAACCAATCTATTTAAGAATGATGGACAAATGTTCATGTTATTGGTAAAGTTTGATGAAGTGAACAAAGTTTGTGCTACAACTATGAGAATGAAGGATAAAGAGTCAGGATAATTGCATGAAGGGGGTGTTGTATAATATCAAGAAAATGCAATTACCTGCCTCCCTGTTCATTATAGATGCCTTTTTGTTACACATATTTAGCCAGTGTATTGGATAGAATGCATTGCATTCAATGTTATTATTTATTTTGTTTGTAAAAGATGGCTTATATTGTTTTGGCATAGATGTACAGTAATTGGTTATGTATGTGACTGTGCCAACCCATGTTGAGAGGAGCAGAAAAGTGTGATTATTTTGTGCTAGAGGACTCCTAGAACTCAGCCATCTTAGTTGAGTTTACTGTAGTTCAAGGACATGAAGAGATGGACCGCTTGCACCTGCCTGGAGAAGGATCTGGGAAACTTTGGAGGAGTGTCAACCTAACGTCTGTTGAAAACAACAGGAGTATAAAAGACTGAATGAACTGACTGCCTCTTGGGATACTGATACGCCAGAGCCCCCGACGCCTAGAAGCCCAGAGCTGAGGACAAGAAACCCCAAGCAGAAGATGAGATGCCCAGAGCTTACTACACCTTTGATTCAAAGCGTGATTATTGTATTTTATACTTAAACGATGAAGTTTTATTTGCCTTTATATTTTTGTTTATTATAAAAGAAAAGTAACCAATTAAAATAAATTTAATTGATTACAAAATCTGCCTACCGAGACTTAGATTTATGATGCTGGAAGACTTTTAATGCGAACATACCACAGGGGAGTCTTCTGACCAAATTGTAAGTACTTTTTGAATGCTTACGTTTTAGGTCAGATTTGACTTTCTTTACCTTACCTGAGAATAATAAATAAATAGGTAAAAGGTGTTAAGATTAAAGTACACACCGTAAAACAATATGAGGGGAGAACAGAAGGCCTTATGGTCTGCAGGAAGGCAAGAGTAATAACCCCCTGTTGCAAAAGAGAACTTTATCTACTACAAAATATGGTCTTTCAATGTCTTCCAAGAAATAGTCAAATGGCTTCCTAAAAGATAACTCAATGGTTTGGACTAAATGACACTGTAAGCTGTTTTCCACTGAGATGTTTTCCATGATATAGATCAAGAATACATTAAAAAAAGCCTCCTCCTCTGATAGTGGAGGTGTGCCATTGTGGTGCCCGTATACTATTTATAATAGACAGCAACAGCACCTTCTCAAAACAGCTGATGTGAAGGATCTAATTTGAAACAGTGACGCAATAAACCCTCCAAAGATGTGTTATGCTATTATAATGGCAATAATTAATATAATAGAGATAATGATAAGGAAATAGCTCTCATTTAGACCCAATTTTACAAGATTATAATGTATCATAGCACAAAAAGACATAATACCAGTATTATAATATAATTTTACAAGATTATAATGTATCATAGCACAAAAATACACACATTCCCTTTTCTCTGCTTAAAGACTGATGATTATCGATAATGCTTGAATTATTACTATGTCCACTCATTTAGTTTTGTTGCACCTAATTTAAACGCACATGGGTAATTGAAGGGCAGCATTATTGGACTGTTTATGTGCTATCTGGTGATTGGTTTAGGACTAACTTAGATAATTTAGATAAACTTAGATAAATCTAAGAAGGGTACTTTCAGATTAAAACCTTATTTGTTATGCTAGCACACTTACGGTTCAGTTCCAGAAACCTGAACTTGTTCTGTGCAATGACCTGTCTTTCTTCCTGAGTTTCTCTTTGTATTTGCTCACATTAGCAATTTCATCCTGACGTGTGTGCAAGTGTGCTTGTCTCATCATTGCCATGCAGCTACTGGGTTTTAATGAGGCCTTTAGTAAGCAGAAAGACTATTGTGCCCAGTTACTTGGTATTTATAGCTAAAGATCAATAAAAATGGTCTTTATTGTTGTTTATCTCCAGCGTTTCTTGGCATGGTTTTGTGCAAGCGTGGAAAATCAGCACTTTTCAAGAAAGTAACTTTACTGGTACAAAAGGCTGTCTCCTTAACCCAGAAGAGAAATAAAACGTTTTGAAGCCTCAAATAGCCTTTGGTAAGTTAGATTTGAGCAAAACTGGTAAATATGTTAAAGTGGTTTTCTATGAGATTTATTTCTCACACTCCAAATGTTGCAGCAGAGTTTCAGTGCGCAGCTTTGCCCTTGTGTGTGTCCAGTCATCTCGTCTTGCGGGGATCTCTAAAGAAATATCATAGTTGTGATGACAGATATTAAATATATGTGCTCTTGCATTCACAGCTCGTAGCTAATTACATTTAATTAGGAATATTTCCATAACCAGCGTGAGCTCCATCTACACAATACCTCGCCAGTTTTGGCGTACTGAGGACGCAACGACAAACCCAGATACATAATTTTCCATGTGGTGAGGAAAGATATGAAGAGAATATTAAACTTGGTTTTTAAATCTAGCTTAATGCACCATGACATTCATGTACAAAATAAATAATGGGTCAATGACAAATAAAGCTTCATTAAAGTGGTCATATGATGCGATTTCTTGTTTTCCCTTTTCTTTAGTGTTATGTAGCGGTTTGTGCATGTATATGATCTGCAGAGTTACAAAGCTCAAAGTGTCAAACCTAAAGAGATATTCTTTATAAAAGTTATGGCTCAGCCACGCCTTCCTAAAACGCTTCGTTCAAACATGCCCCAACAAATCTACGTCAGTGTGTGCGGGCAGAGTTTCATAACACCACCCATTTGTATACGCAAAGAAAGAAGGCGTAACTTTTATTCTTGCTGTGTAATTGTTGCCGCCGGCGCCGCCATGTGTGGAGACGCTGTGTTTTTCGTTGTGAAAGCCAAACTACTTTGTTTGGCCTTCCAAAAGAGGACAAAATTAGAAAACAGTAGGCTACAACACTGTTCCAGAATAGTACAACAAAAAATTTTCGGAGGAGTGTTTCCAGAAGCTACAAGAGCACAAGGCCGGCTGTGCACAAAGGCTGATTCTAAAAAGTGGGGTAATTCCATCTTTGCATGTAGCCTATACTTGCGCTTCTCTCACAGACACAGCCTACAGCATACAAATGTTTTCGTATAATAATGTGCTACTGACTATTCAAACGTGAGTTTAGCAGTATAGAGTTGCCTTGCTTGTTGTTTATATGATCACAAATGCAGATATGGTTTTATGTTTACATATTGTTTTTAGTTTTTTTCATTTCAATTACATAAAAAATTAAATTCAAGTGTTTTAGTCAACAGCCTCAACTGAAGTAAAAGTAGTAAATTGATCAAAAACAATAAGAGTTCACGCTTACATAAATTAAACAGAGTAAAGATTATGCGTGCTGTCCAGGGGGAGGGCTCCGAGCTCAGAATTTTTGCCCAAACCCAGAGTACTCACCCCAATGTTGTAAGCGTATTTAGGACTAGAAGTGAGAGGATGGGGTGGTGGAGGGATGCTGTTAAACTGTCAACGAACGGTGGTAAGTTTGCTGTATATGTACACCTCTTAACTCGTTGATTGGGTTGATTTACAGAGTGTGCTCCACTCGTGTCTAATTAGGTTTGATTGTCTGAATGTGCTCCACATGTGTTTAATTAGGTTTAGTTATCTGAACGTGCTCCTCCCGAACTTTGTTAATAAAACATAATATTGTGTGACATCACATACGGAACGTAAGATCTGGAATAGGCTACAGTGTAGAATATTTAATCGATTGTGACTGAATAACAACAAAGTCATATTTTATATTGGTACAAAAATAATCAGCTTATTTGAGGATTTTAAAGTAAAATATCAAAAATGCATTCATCAAAATGTCTAAAACATCAAATGCATAGCAACTGGAATGGAAATTCGGATTCATCACCTTTCTATTCTTTTTGCAAGATGGTTCCCTTGCAGCCAGATCCTTTTTAATGTGCAGTCCCACTTTATATTAAGAGTCTTTAACTACCATGTACTAACATTTAAATTAATAATTTCATACAATGCACTTTTTGTGTACATATATGTTTTACATTGTACTTATATACAAAAAAAAAACAAAAAGATTCGGCATATTAGGCAACATCTGTTATTCATTTCTGTTATGACATCTATAGCCGCTTTTCCACTGTCAGGCTGAATGGTTCACAGAATGGTAAGGAACGGTTCCAGTTATATTTCCACTTGAGCTTGGCTTTGGCACGGCAAACCGCTCTCGGCCCAGAACCATGCTGGTAGAATGTGTGTAGTGACGTTGCCACTCAGGATTGGTCACTTGTCTGTTGCTTGGCTGCCAGTTTCTCTGTAGCTGCCTGGCCGGGCGTGTTATTTGAGTGAAGTTAACGCAAGTTAATAATAAAATGAAAAGAAATATCTGATAATCATTCACAACGCGGTTGCTATTTACACCTCATATCATCTGTAAACTGTTGTGTTACCAAAGCAACGACTAATGCATTTGATTTTACATTCCAAAGAGCTTCGTTATCACAGTGGAAATTGAAAACATATCCTAATGTAACTGTAACGCAGGAGTTTCCTACATCACCTCCATTACATCCACGCAGGGAACCGTCTCCTGAGTATTAACAACTACAATTCCCATCATGCAGCCTTTCTGGATTAAACACACTCACCTGTTAACCACTGATTGCCCTCACACCTGTATCCCATTTGCTCTTGTATATAACCAGCTCTCTACCCTCATTCAGTGCGAAGTATTGTAATTGCCCTGGCGTTCTTACTGAGCATTATCTACGTGTTTTCTCTTGCTGGTTTAGATCTCGGACTGTTTGTGGATATCCCGATCACTCTCTGGCTACCTTGACCTTGGACTGTCTCCCGGCTTACGATTATACTCTGGCTCCCTCGATCCTGGACTGTTTAACGTGTTTGACGAATCTCTGCCTGGCCTGGGCTTCTACGCCTGTGTATTTGAGTACTCTTAGCCTAGCCCCTTCTACTATTGTCTGCTTAAATCAAATAAAAGCTGCAAATGGATCTTACCGACTCTGAGCAATCCTTACAGAATACTTCGCCAGACCCAGGTCCAGCAGCCGTCTCACAGCTGACCACTGAAGTAACTGCGCAGGCTGCCGCGCTAGTACAGCACAAGCGTCAGTTGGAGCACCTTACAACGCTCACCGATGAGCTCGTGCACGCCATACGAGGTCTGCAAGCATCAGCGAGCAGCGCCACCACCGATCAGCCCTCAGGGGTTTCCCCGTCAACTGCGAGCGCCACTGTCAATCCTCGTCTCGCTCTTCCAGAGAAGTTTGACGGTGCGTCGGCGAGATGTAAGGGTTTCCTACTCCAATGCCGTCTCTACTTTGATCAACAACCAACACTACATCCCACAGACTCCGGGAAAATAGCGTTTGTGTGTTCGCTCCTCACCGGGAAGGCACTGGAATGGGTGACTGCCATCTGGAGGACGGAGGGATTCCCCTTTACCACGTTTGCGTCATTCACCCGGGAATTCCGCAGCGTTTTTGAACACCCCACAGAACAGGGTGATCCCGGGGAACGTCTCCTCAGTCACACACAGGGGAGAAGAACCACCGCTGATTACGCCCTCACGTTTCGTACCCTTGCTGCACAGACCAATTGGGTTGAGGACACTCTAAAGACTCTGTTCAGGAAGGGCCTTACCAATGAACTACAATCTGAGCTGGCATGTCGCGACGAGGGGAGGTCGTTGAACGAATACATCAACCTGGCCATCGAAATCGACAACCTGATTCGCTCTCGACGCACTCCTCGAGCCTCCTACCGTGCACGTTCCGACGACACGCTCGGACCAGAGCCCATGCAGCTGGGATTCACTAGCCTCACTCCCGAGGAACGTGAGCGACGCATGCAGCAGCACCTTTGTCTCTACTGTGGTCAGTCTGGTCATCGTAGACTCACCTGCCCAGTTCGTCCGCCTTCTCAGGTTCAACCGGTGAGTGCATCGGGTATTTCAAACCATCAGTGGCCCGGTTTCATTCTACCTGTTCGTCTCTCCCTTCGTGGCAGAGAGATTGACACTACAGCATTGCTAGATTCAGGAGCTGCAGGAAATTTTATGTCTCATGAATTCATTGTTCAGCACAAACTCCGAACTAATCCTTGTGACTTTCCCCTCACAGTGGAGGCGCTAGACGGTCGGCCCTTAGGAGAGGGGAGGATTCACCGTCTCACAGAAGAGGTAATTCTACACATCGGAACACTTCACTCCGAGTCTATCAGGTTTTATGTTATCCAGGGCTCCAAACACCACATAGTCCTGGGTCTTACATGGCTGCGCACACACAATCCTCAAATCTCCTGGCGCGAGAATCAGATTGTCCAATGGGATCTTTCATGTCACAGAACATGCCTGACCAAGGTCAACCGCACTCTTAACCACACCCTCCAGGTTTCCACGCTCGGGTTCAGCGATCCTAATCTGCCTGCCGAATACTCCGATCTGGCCGACGCCTTCAGCAAACACAGGGCTGCACAGCTTCCGGAGCACCGTTCAAGTGATTGTGCCATCGAGCTGTTACCCGGTGCCACACCGCCTAAGGGCAGAGTCTTTCCCCTGTCACAGCCTGAGTCTGAAGCCATGAGGAAGTACATCGAGGAGGAATTAGCCAAGGGGTTCATTCGACCTTCGACTTCACCAGCCTCTGCCGGATTCTTCTTTGTTAAGAAAAAGGATGGCACTCTGCGTCCATGCATCGACTACCGTGGGTTAAATGAAGTTACAGTCAAGTTCAGGTATCCACTGCTGTTGGTACCAGCCGCCCTCGAACAGCTTCGTCAGGCCAAGTATTATACCAAGTTGGATCTCCGTAATGCCTACAACCTGGTTCGAATACGCAAAGGAGACGAGTGGAAGACGGCCTTCTCCACCACAAGTGGCCACTATGAGTATCTCGTCATGCCGTTCGGGTTGTCCAACAGTCCTTCGGTCTTCCAAGCGTTCATGAACGACGTCTTTCGGGATATGCTGGAGAAGTGGGTGATCGTCTACATCGACGACATTTTGATCTATTCCTCAACCATGGAGGAGCACGTAAAGCACGTCAGATCCGTTCTCCAACGACTTCTCCGCTACCAGCTCTTTGCCAAAGCCGAAAAATGCGAATTCCATCGCACAAGCACGTCTTTCCTGGGATACGTCATCAGTTCAGAGGGTGTGGCAATGGACGAGAAGAAGGTTCAGGCAGTCCTGAATTGGCCAGTTCCTCAAACTGTCAAGCAATTGCAGCGGTTCCTGGGATTTGCAAACTTCTATCGTCGATTTATCAGGAATTACAGTACAGTTGCCTCTCCATTGACAGCCATGACGAAACGCCACAACCATCGCCTGAGCTGGTCACCCGAGTCCTCCAAAGCCTTTGATCTCCGAGCTCGCTTCACTTCTGCTCCCATCCTGCGGCACCCTGACCCCACGCGCCAGTTCATCGTCGAAGTGGATGCTTCCAACACTGGAGTAGGAGCAGTTCTGTCCCAGCGCCAGGGCATGCCTGAGAAAATGTATCCTTGTGCCTTTTTCTCCCGTAAGCTCACCTCCGCGGAGCGCAACTATGATGTGGGGAACCGTGAGTTATTGGCCATGAAATTAGCTTTAGAGGAGTGGCGGCACTGGCTAGAGGGAGCGCAGGAGCCATTCATCATCCTCACAGACCATAGAAACCTCGAGTTCCTCCGTTCGGCCAAACGCTTGAATCCTCGTCAGGCTCGGTGGGCTCTATTCTTTACCAGGTTCCAGTTCACCATCACATATCGACCGGGTTCCAAGAACACTAAGGCCGACGCTCTCTCTCGACAGACCGAGGAGACGACCCAAACAACGAGTACCGAGAACATCCTTCCCGAGAGTCTATTAATCGCCCCGGTGCAATGGGACATCACCACAGAAATCGAACTATTTAATCAGCAGGAACCTTCACCTACAAATTGCCCCCCGAATCGCCTGTTCGTGCCTGCTTCCCTACGCACTCGCCTCATAGACCAGGTTCACACGGCGCCCAGTTCCGGTCATCCTGGTATCACCGCCACCGTTCACCTGCTCCGCAACCGGTTCTGGTGGCCCACTTTACTCGCAGACACCACCAACCATATCCAAAGCTGTATCAGTTGCAACACTTCCAAGACACCTCGTCAACTACCCGCTGGCCTCCTGACTCCATTGCCCATTCCCCAACGACCATGGTCCCATATCGCCATAGATTTCATCACCGACCTCCCGGAATCCCAGGGTAACACCACCATACTGACCATCGTCGATCGCTTCTCCAAGGCATGCAGATTGGTGGCACTACCCAAACTGCCCACAGCACTCGCCACGGCCGAGATCCTGTGCAACCAGGTATTCCGATTCTATGGTCTGCCTGATGACATCGTGTCAGACCGAGGGCCGCAATTCACCTCTAGAGATTGGGGAGCTTTCTTCAAACACCTCAATGTAAACGTCAGCCTGTCCTCCGGATATCATCCTCAATCCAATGGGCAGACAGAACGTCTGAACCAGGATATCATTCGGTTTCTACGCACATACTGCCAGCGACAACAAACCGAGTGGAGTCGATATCTGTTCTGGGCAGAGTATGCGCAGAACTCCCTGGTGAAACCCGCCACTGGTTTAACTCCATTTCGGTGCATTCTGGGCTTCCAGCCACCGCTTTTCCCTTGGTCTGGGGAACCCACTGAACTCCCTGCCGTTACCGAATGGCTCCAAAGGAGTGAAGAGGTCTGGGATCAGGCACATACCCACCTGTTACATGCGGTTCGGCGTCAGGAACGCCACGCCAACCGGCATCGTCGACCAGCCCCTCAGTACCGTCCAGGCCAATGGGTATGGTTGTCCACAAAGGATCTCAAGCTTCGGCTCCCCTGCCGCAAGCTCAGCCCCAGATATGTCGGTCCATTCCAGATCCTGAAACAGGTTACTCCAGTTTCGTTTCGCCTGAAACTTCCTGCTAACTATCGCATCGCTTCCACATTCCATGTTTCCCTGCTGAAACCTGCTGTCCATCCCGAGAGAGAGACAAGAGATGAACCCACAACACAAAACCCTCCTCCAGTCCTGGTAGACGGCGAGGAGGCGTATCGGGTAAAGGAACTGCTTGATTCCAGGCGCAGAGGTAGCGTCCTACAGTACCTAGTCGACTGGGAGGGGTTCGGTCCAGAGGAGCAGTGCTGGATCAGGGCTAAGGACATCTTGGACCCCACACTTACCGAGGAATTCCACCAAGCACACCCCAGCAAACCTGCTCCCCGACCTCGTGGAAGACCCCGTCGCCGATTACCTCCTCGCGCCAGGAGTCGCTCGCAGGGAGGGGGCTCTGTAACGCAGGAGTTTCCTACATCACCTCCATTACATCCACGCAGGGAACCGTCTCCTGAGTATTAACAACTACAATTCCCATCATGCAGCCTTTCTGGATTAAACACACTCACCTGTTAACCACTGATTGCCCTCACACCTGTATCCCATTTGCTCTTGTATATAACCAGCTCTCTACCCTCATTCAGTGCGAAGTATTGTAATTGCCCTGGCGTTCTTACTGAGCATTATCTACGTGTTTTCTCTTGCTGGTTTAGATCTCGGACTGTTTGTGGATATCCCGATCACTCTCTGGCTACCTTGACCTTGGACTGTCTCCCGGCTTACGATTATACTCTGGCTCCCTCGATCCTGGACTGTTTAACGTGTTTGACGAATCTCTGCCTGGCCTGGGCTTCTACGCCTGTGTATTTGAGTACTCTTAGCCTAGCCCCTTCTACTATTGTCTGCTTAAATCAAATAAAAGCTGCAAATGGATCTTACCGACTCTGAGCAATCCTTACAGTAACTCAAACGTTATTAGAAAAAGAGTCCTGTCAGAAAAGGGCTTATTATTAATAAATGCTGCACAAGTTTTTTTTTTTTTTTTTTAATGTTAACGAATGTAGTTGATTGTTGTAAATTGTTTAATATTTAAAAAATTATCTTTTACATTTATCTTTTCTTCCAGAGTGTAAAAAAATACTTAGCCTATACTTAGAACCAGATCCTAGTCAACTATCTGTAAACGTCTTGTCTTGTTTAAAGGCATACCTTAACTTTGGATATAAGCAGGTCCTTCACCTCTGTGGTAATGTCTGAATGGCCACAGACACTCTAAGAATGTTTCCCCTACACCTTGTGACTTTGGGTGGTTCTGTACGTGTCTGCGTATAATATTTGAGCACTTAACGCTGTAGCCTATGTAGTGATGGTACCCCACAGCGAAGCCCTGAGGCTGATCCTCTAATCCCTCAGGCAGCACACACACACACACACTCAGCCTTCTGGCCAAGGACACAGAGTATCTGCCATTTACACTCCTTTCCGCATCTCTTCAATACGGGCTATTAAACTGCTAACTGCCCTGGGGTGCTGACAGATTTACCCCTGACTTTGACATGCAGGACGGGGCATATGGAATGTAAGTCATCCCAAGAGGCAAGGAGAAAAAAGAGAACTGCCTGTCTTTTTCTGTCAAGTTTTAGCATATTTAGGCTTGCTGTAGGGTATCACTTTAGTTGTACATTTACGTTTAAAAATTCACACGTTGATAAATATAGGAGCCATTTGTATTAGGCAGTTCACTTAGAACTCTATAACTTGTACAAAATGAATGTGTGTGTTGTAAAGCAAAGTTTTTATAAAAGGGTATAGCAGACTTTCAGAAAAGTGCTCTGGCTAAGCTCAAACACTTGAACAATATTTATTATAACTTACTATTAGTATTTTCATGATAACAAGAAAATGAACTGTACCATACAGTTCAGGACAGAAATAAAGAGCTAAAGTTAAAATAATTTATACCACAAAACATCACAGAATTCATCAAATAGATGGCTTATACTTGTTGATGTTTGTGCTGTTTTCTCGCAAAATTCACATAAATGAAAGGTGAAAGGTGCATTTAATAGTTGAAAGGTGCATTTAATAGTTATTTATCAAGCTTTAGCATTGCTCTTCTTTGTGCACTTCAAGTACAATTACCTCAATGTTAAATGCTGCACTGCCATCTATTGATGTGGATCAGCATGAGTTTTATGCAAATTACAATGATACTAGAGGGTTTTAAAGAGCGGTCTGCTCAATGGTTAATTCCTTTAACTGCCCAACAAAAAAGAAGAACCATGGGCATAACTGCTCAGAATTTTCTCTGTTATCAAACCTTTCCACCTTGTGCATACCATATTGATGTTTATGCTTATCTTGTGTCTATCTGTCTTCTGATTTAGACCCTTTTTCTTCTTTGGCTGGTATCTTTTACTGATACAAGTTGTAAGTGTTAGTAAGCTTTGTCTCTGAAAGATATGTGTTTTACATTGTCTAATTTTTGCTCAAATTCACATCACCATTACTAGCGTGTCTACGGAGGCGGTAGCGAGTGAGCGTGAGAACTCTCTCCAACGTTTAGTTAAACACAGCGGGTCACGTTCTTTTAACATGGTAAAGTGCATTGATTTATAGACAATTATTATGAGTACAGTTTTATTCGCATATGAGTGTATACCATTTAGATGACTAACACAATTAACACAATTTATTTCTTAATGTGCAAAACTTTTAAAATTAGCATTAAACTACTGAATGCATTTGATAAAACTACATTTAATTTACGTGTATACATTTAGCAGAGGCTTTAGTCCAAAGATTCAGGGTGCACATTTTACCAGTTCTTGCTTTCCCTATACCCAGTTTTACCCATGACTTTGCTGTTGATAGAGCCATGCTCTACTATTTGCACTACAGGAAGTCTATTTTTGTATGACCTTGTTGTTATATTACAAAAGACTAACAAAATGGAAAGTGAAACCTTGAAAACACAAGGAAACCTTTAAAATGATCACCAATTAAAACAATATGTTTGATGGGTTAATAACTATTAACCCTCTTTGCCTCTTCAGTCAGAAATGACTGACGTTTTGAAAAGCTTTTTTTTTTTTGCTTCATCGGAATGGGATGACACTTGGTGAGTTTTGATGCATTAGCTATGTGAACACACTCAAAAAATCATGGACATTATTTGGATAAAAAAAAGTAACACTTAGCTCCATGATCAAAAATGAACAACATAGCAAATGAACAGGAAATACAAAAAAAAATGTAAAACTCAGAGAATATTTTGATGGTACAAACTACAACTCAGCCACTGTGCAGGAAAAAAAAAAGTGCACAGGAATCAAGGGGTGACACTCAAGAGTAAAATATCAAGAGTGCAAAATAGATACAACACAGAGAAAGTTTTTGCAAATGTGTGAAAAAAATTAATTCAGCCACAAAGTAAAAAACAAAAAAAAAACATGAATAGCAAGGAAGAGTTTACACAAGATTACAAAACAGACACACACACACACACACACACAGCACATTTATACACACACAAGTTAACTGGTGTGGCTGTAACAATATGGTAAATTTGAGACAAAAGACTCAAATAAGAGGTTGAAATCAGATCAGACCTAGATTTATTAAGCTGTTATAAAGCATACCTGTTTATTTTTGTTAATTTTTATTGAATTTTGATGTTACTTGAAACAAAATGTCCTCCTCTATGTTCAGGTTTGACTGTAGTAAAATTAATGCAAAAACTGACACTTCAAAATAATAAAATAATAAAAATGTCTGTCTTCTTTTTTTTTTTTTTTTTATAAAAGAAAATCCCCATAATGTATATTAAAAACCAAAATTCAGAAAGTCCGGACCGGAGAGAATTGTTAACAAATATAATCTATTAACATCAAATAACCACTTTTGGACAGTGATGAGATAAGTGCCTTATTCTACTTTTTGTTGTTGAAAACTGTATCATCTGCTCATCTTTGTTTCTGACTTTCTTTGTAACAAATGACGTGGAGGTTACAAAAACCTCAAACTCGCAAAAAAAGCCAAGAGTCAAACTGCCCAACTAAAGGAAACACTGATCGCCATAATGGTGATCAACATTTTTCAATAAATCGTCAACATCTAAACCTCTGTTAATTCTCAATAAGACCTTCTGTAGACGTATGACACCAATTAAGTCAATCTGTGAAGCTGTGTGAAGCTGTGTGAAGCTGGTAATGCTGTTTGTGGAGTTGTTTAATCCTCCTCTGCTGAGATCTTGAGAGATTTAATGTCTTTTGTCTTCATTTGATTTCATCTAAGGCTGTGGCTGGAAGTCAGTTTTAGTTCTTGTGTTTCTCTTTTTTCTGTTCTTGTTGTTTCTCTTTCATTCAGTGATTCTGCTTGTTGACAGCAGGTGTTCATCATTGATGCCCAATCATCACTTAATTAATCACTTAAGTATCTCATTAACTTTAACTCTGATTCAGAGTTATTTTAACTCTCTGTAGAGAGGGACCAAATGTTCTCTGAGCAGAGTTAATTTAACTCTGGGGATTTTGCTGTGTACAACTGCGGGGATATCACTAAATTGCAGATGCATTGTCTGATTTATTTATTAATATCATTACTGTGATTTGATGTAAAAATGTCCTGCTTCAAATTAAATCATTAACTTATTTCTAATTTGATTTATTTTCTTACTTTTATGCCGGGTCAAAAAATCAATGAGGGCTTGTGTCAAATAATTATTTGTACAAATGGCCACAAAATTCAAGATATATTGCAAAAAATATAGATATCTTGATTTTCTATATTACAACATGATATAATTAAGCAATGTCACAAGAGCAAGAGAGCTGTTTTCACAAATATGAGCAGGATTGCAAACATGTTGATTTTGTGCAAACGTACAATAAACAATTTTATTTCAAAAACAATCTCAACATTATTTAGGATGTTGTTACTGTACCGATTCAGATGCAACTTATGTGCCACCTCTGCAAGACAAGTCAAGTCACCTTTTTTAGAACTTTACAGATTGTTTCAAAGCAGATTTACAGAACAAAAACAAATCAATTCAACAATGCAAATAGAATTAAATTAAAAGCAGCTCTAAAAAGACAATAGCAAACAGTCTTTATTCAGTTGAAATCATTTTAGTGTTGATTCATTTCGGTTCAATAACTTTGTAAAAGACATAAATTATGAAATGAGTTCAATTCCGCTATAAAGCAGCAGAAAACAGTGAAAAGATGATTTTTTTTTTTTGTCAGTGATTTCATTTTTATTGGTAACAGCTCTATGTGTCTTATTATTCTAATTGTATTTATTGATTAAATAAGACATTTCTCTGGCAGTAAATGAGGATCTTTCAGATTAATTTGAGGAGTGTTGGTCTGGTGTTGGTCTTAACTCAGTCTCACCCTGCTATGGTCTTGGTCTCGTCTTGGTCTCAACCCCTCAAAGACTTTGTCTAATTGTCTTGGTTTCAATACACACTGATCTTGGTCTTGACTTGATCTCGGTTTAGGTGGTCTTGACTACAACATTAATTGGTTTATTAAAACAAACAAGTATGTTATGTGATTTGGAAACCATCCTTTTACACCAAAGAAAAACTGTTCCATAATGCTACAGTACTTTTTTTTTTTTTTTAAATTCATTCCTGGTCATGTCACCCATGACACCAAATGACACAAACACATAGAATGCAGTACCAATATTTTATGTTAAAAATGTACATCTTCTGCTGTCTCTCTTTCTCTCTGTTTGCCCCTCTGTTTTCTCTGTGGATGTCCCTCCTCCGTCTTTCAGTCTGTCTCTAGCTGAGACTGTTTATCCATACCTTAACTCTCTCATGCAATTCAACTACAGATTTTTCTGAGCGTGGGGGAGATAGACAGGACATTGATAAAGACAGACAACTTTTACTTTTTAGGTTTCTTTTGTATGTCCCTCGGTCCCATTTAAAAACTAAGGGTGATAGAGCTTTTTTAGTCGCTGCCCCTCGTTTATGGAATCACTGGAATCACCACTGAATATCCGCCTGGCACCTTCTATTATAATTTTTTACTTTTTCTCCGCCATTGAGGGAAATTTCTGTCATTTGTGAGAAAATGCTTCCCTGCCATTGACAGAATTAAATATAAAAGATAAAAGACATTCAAGTGTTTTTTTGTTTTGTTTTGTTTTAAAGCAGAGGCTCTGTTCTTTCTTTTGATATATTGCATGATCAGATATTCATTCAAAAAAATATTCTACGGGGCATGACATTTTTGTAAAAATGGTCAAAAACGCTGGCAGTGGCTGGCAACTTTTTTCAAAAACGCTGGCGGGGAAAGAGTTAAAAAGAGGCTGAAAACGTACTCGGTTACCTAACGTAACCTCGGTTCTCTCTAGAAGAGGGAACGAGTATTGCGTAAGTTGCTTACGCTACGGGTAAAGTAATCTTTTCTCAAGATATGAAGCCAAAAAATTATCCTTAATTTTGTATTTATTGTCAACGCAGTGCAGCAGCTAGCAGACCTAGAGCAAGCTATCTAGCAAATTGGCTGCCCTGCGGCAACTGCAGCAGCCTACCACTGAGCCCTGCGTGATGTCACACCCAATGAGGGCGCTTCGCGATAGCGTCCACTATCCATCTGGACAGACTGTGTTTCGAGGTGGCGAGACCCTTGGTGCGCCCACCAAACGAAACAAAGAGCTGCTCCGAGCTCCTGAAGGCGGCAGAGCGCCCTGACAGGGCAGAGGAGGTTACCGTCGACCTCGCTACCGGATGATGCCGGTAAAGCCGATAGAGAAATGACCTGCGTTCTGAAGGGAGTGCCAATCACTTTGGGGACATAACCATGTCTCGGTTTGAGAATGACTTTAGAGTCATTAGGTCCGAACTCGAGACACGCGGCGTTAACAGATAACACGTCACCCACGCGTTTGACTGATGACAGGGCTATCAGAAACACGGTTTTGAGCGAAAGGTATTTCAGATCCACGGTCTTTAAAGGTTCAAAGGGATGTGCTTTCAGGGCGTCCAGGACCAAAGAAAGATCCCAAATAGGAACCGACGGGGGCCGCGGGGGATTCATCCTCCTGGCTCCTCTAAGGAAGCGGACGATGAGGTCATTCCTTCCTATTGACTGGCCGCGCGTCGACTCTGCGAACGCTGCAATAGCCGCAACATACACTTTGAGCGTGGAGGGAGACCTGCCCATATCCAGCAGCTCTTGAAGGAAGCAAAGCACCCACGAGACCCCACAAGTTTGTGGGTCTAGATCTTTGTCGGCGCACCATTTGGTGAACACAGACCATTTAGACGCGTAGAGCCTTCTAGTAGAGGGAGCTCTAGACTGCGTGATCGTGTTCACAACCCCTTCTGGCAAGGCAACGGGTATCCGTTGATTATCCATACATGCAGAGACCAGCGCTCTGGATGAGGATGCCAAATCGAACCGCCGGCTTGAGAAAGGTCTAGTCTAAGTCTGACAGCCGCATCAGCTCTGGAAACCAGATTTGATTCTCCCATCGCGGGGCTATGAGGAGCACCGAGTGGCGCGCTTCCCTGATTCTCCTGATTACCTGTGGTAACAGTGAGATCGGAGGGAAAGCGTACAGCGGGCAGCTGGGCCAAGCTTGGGCCAGCGCGTCCTCGCTCTTCGAAAAGAACCTTGGGCAATGAGCGTTGTCCTTTGACGCAAAAAGGTCAACTTTCGCTTTGCCGAAAAGGCGCCACAGCAACTGGACTGTCTGAGGATGCAGGGACCATTCTCCCAGGGGAGCGTTGTCCCTGGACAGTCTGTCTGGGCCGTCGTTCAGGTGGACAGGCACATGCGCGGCTCTCAGCGAGCGCAGTGAGTGCTGAGCCCAAACGAGGAGGTCAAAAGCGCGGGGGACGGCGAGCGAACTGTAGCGAATAGCCCGCTTTACTGTATTCAGCACCCACTCTGACACACCTGGAATAGCTTCCCATGCTTCTGCATGCATAACTAGGGGTAGAATGGCCTCTGGGTTCCGATCGCCGCACTGCGTGGGGTCGAGAACCTGAATCAGAGGTATCGGCGCTGTGAGCGCGCTCTCGATGCTTGAATACGGCGGCTCGCTGACAGCGATGGCTGGCCGTTTTACACTCCATGTCTCGGTCGCCTTGGACGGAGAACATTTCGTGGCGAGAAAACCGGGACGCGTGAGCGGCGCCGGGGGTAGAGTGTTTATCAATAAGTGTGAGCGCTCGTGAGCGGGCACGGGACTTACATTCGCAACATGACCGGTATGCGGCAGCTTCAAGGGTTCTGTCCCCTGGGAAAACCGTGTAACAGAGCGGGCAGTGAGTAGGTGTGGGCACAGTATAGTGGGCACATTTCCTACATTTAACACTCGAGCGGCGTGCGCCAGCTTTATGAGAGTGGGCTCTGTGGGAGTGAGAGACACAGGCGGAACCGTGCTTGTGTGTAGGGGTGAACACTGGGACGTGGGCACATTTTCTACACTCAAAACACCATCGGCGTGAGCTGGATAACCAGACATTATACTCTTTTTGAGATTTCTCTGGGTCGCCGTAAAAACGGCGTTTGTGCGCAGGCGAGCGGGTTGTACAACCGGCTCGTTGGCTGCAGTATACATTTCTGCAGTAGTCTTTTTTAAGGGGACTGACAGAGCGGAGCGTTTTGATGGCGGTCCGGCCGCGGCGGGACTCAACCATCTTTTCCTCTTTGCGGCTGCTAGGAGGACTTCGCGGGCTCAGGTTTCAACGCGATCTTAGGCCGGGGTCCCCGCGAGGGAGGCGGCCTGTGACGGCTGGAAGAGCGCGATCTAGGGCGGTCGCCCTGTCGTCGCTGCGAAGACGGAGGCTGGGATGGACGCTGGGTAGAGCTTCGTGCAGGAGGCTGAGCTTGAGAGTGGCCTGCAGCTGAGCTCGAGCGTCGAGGCAGGAAGAGGTTCATGGCCTGCGTAGCTTTCTGCACCTCCGAAAAACGGTTGACAATCCCGCTTACCGCTGGGCCGAAGAGACCGGTGGGGGAGAGCGGGGCGTTGGGAATTGCGAGGCATTTTTAGAAAAACGCCTTGCGCTCTTTTAGACAAAGAGTGTTTGTCACGGCAGCGAACACACACAGCAGAAGCAAAAGGATACTGTCGCCGGATAGCGCAGCAGGCACGGATGGCTGAAGGCGGCGAAGACGACCGGCTTCCTCAGACGCTGTCCTCTGCTTGCTAGTCGCTTGCTTCGACGGCGGCGGCTTCTCTCAGGATCCAGCGATGCGAAGAGCTTCGCTGAAGAGATGAAAATCGGGTAAGCAGAGCCCGTCCTTTTATACGCTAAGCCACCCTTATTCTGTCGGGCTGTGACGCGAAGCGCCCTCATTGAGCGTGACGTCACGCAGGGCTCAGTGGTAGGCTGCTGCAGTTGCCGCAGGGCAGCCAATAAGCGCGCTAGATAGCTTTCTCTAGGTCTGCGAGCTGCTGCACTGCGTTGACAATAAATACAAAATTAAGGATAATTTTTTGGCTTCATATCTCGAGAAAAGATGACTTTACCCGTAGCGTAAGCAACTTACGCAATACGAGAGAACCTCTCGTAAGAGAACGTATCTCTTCTCCTGGGTGTTTTAATCTAATTTTAGTATTGTTTTATTATGTCTTTTGTTTTATTCTGTTTTTCTATTTAACTTTCCCTTAAGTTCAGCACTTTGGTCAGCTTTGCTGTGTTTAGATGTGCTATATAAATACAAATATAAATACAATTACTTTTATTAATATTTATTTTATTACATTTGCTTCACTGCTTATTAATATTGCATGTGGTGCAGAAACATGGACAAACAAAATATCATAGCAAATATAATAGGTTTGTGATTATCCGAACATTTATTTCTTTATATAAAAGTTTATCAAAACCATTTGAAACCAATTTTGCACATCTTAAACTATTTTTTAAAAGAGATGGATGGATGGACGGATGGGTGGAGATGGATATGTGCATGGTTGTAAATGTGTGCTTGCTTTGCACTAGATTCCTGAAAGCCCATCTAATATCATGACCCCTGAAAGGGAGTATGCATTTATGTATTTCAAGGACAGTCAGTCAATAAGTGCATCACTTCCCCCCCGGCAATGTGCAGGTATCAATAATGTATGCTTGGGCAGAGAATGTGTGTCTGTATATCTCTCCATATCTCTGTGTACATTTCTCATTAAATTAGAGGTTGGTCACCAATGCACTGAAACAAAATGGGCATAATATGAATAGCAATTAGTTTATTAGCAGTCGGTTTTGGATTGAGTCCTCTTTTACCAAGGGATGTGGATTTGGAGCAGTTCTCCTATTTTGCCAATGAGTGAGTGAGAGTAGGAATCACTTCAGTCAGGGAGTGTGTGTGTGTGCGTGAGTGAGAGAGAGCAGCCTGTGAGCCTGAGCTTTGAACATAAGCAGATTTCAAAGGGATCTTATCTGCCAGTTTGTCTGTGTGAAGCTACATGCCAAACTTTTCAATGTGCAATTGCATTTTCCTGCAGTGCTATCATCAGGCAAGTTTTCCAGGTAAATGTCAGCTAATAAGCTTTGTCACAGTCTGGATGTGGACCAAATATGAAGGTCATTTGGTGAAACGTCATTTTTATTGGTGCTCTGTGTGGCGCAGCAAGACAAGTTTTTCTTTATTTATTTTGGAGGGAATGTTTACAGGTTTCCTGAAAGTGTTCTCTATTATATAGCTTTGAAGCAACATATTTGAACAACCAACTTTCAGATCTGCCAATGTTGACTAAGCAGGCTTGAACTGTGATGGCAGAGAAGAGATGGAACTTACGTGATGCTTGGTGTAATTTATTTTCATTTTGGTGGCATGCAACTAGATTGCAGCTGCTTGAGTGGCCTGGCAGTGTGAGTGAAAATAACTTTAGTTATTTAACTAAATTTATGAAACCCATTTAATTCAAATAAATATATTGCAATTTTCAATGGCACTTGGCTGCATATGTTTAAAGAAAAAAGAAAGGCTCACAAGGTTCAATACATTTTAGAAATTGTTGCAGTTAACTTAAAAATTTTAAGTGATGTATTCTATTTGAATATATTAGGAACAGTCGATATTAACTCAGTTGTTGCAATGACATTTGTCTCATGGTGTTGTTATGCATTATGTAACACATGTAATCATTTGTATAAAAAAGAAAATAAGTAAGAATCTTAACAGGGTAAGTTTGAAATGATATGTTCCCACCAGTGACATAATGCATGATGTGCACACCAAGTTAAATATTGACATAATTACATAAAATCTGGAGATTCAAAAGTATAGCCCGATCACAGTATCTGCCAGTTAATACAGAAAAAAAGAGTTTATTACTGTCACGGGGAGTGATGAAGCAGACAAGTGAGTATAATGTAACGGAAGTTTATTATGAACAGAAGCACAGAAAGTCCAAAATCCATCCCTTCTTAAATGTCCGCGCCAGCGATCGCGTTGGCCGTTTAGTGAAACTGACGCAAATAACAGTTTAAATAAATAAAATAATTATTTAAACTATGTCTTACTTATTATATAAACATTTAGATTAAATATGCCATTCAAATTAATGGAGTTAAACACTTAAACATGAAATCATTACTGAGAAGTTACAACATTTTTTTATATTCAATCAATAGTTATTTGTTGTGGATGCGATGTTTTTGAACACTTTTCCTGTGGCGTGCTGTGTTTTAATGTTTTTAACCACAGAGATATTTTGCTTATCATGATAATACCAGATTATCTGAGAAAATAGTTTTGTGCAAATAATGCCCAAGGCCTATCTGTTTCCATTAAAAAATATAAATCAATTAAAAATACAATTCGGCCAGTGGAAAAGATTGAGAAAAACTTTCTCTGAAATGTATTTTACACTATTTGATTTATGTATTCAAAAACATGGCAAGGATAGGCACCTACTTGATTTGTATTAATGTAATGTGTCTTGTACCGTTAAACGTTATCACGTGGATGAATAATCATATGCAAATGATATGCAGATGAGGATCTGCATAGTAAAACTAGGCGTTGTAAGCTCCATATATGGTTATTTCGGGGTGGAGACTCATGTGCGCACAATCTTCCGTTGACTGGGATTTACAAAGTGAATTCTGCGCAGGTTCTGGCGTACGAACGGTTTTATAAGTCTGAATATTTTTTTGCGTACGCCATTTTTGGCTTTCGGGCGCACGTACACTTTTAGTAAGGTTCCTACCACAGTTTTATAAATGAGACCCCAGGTCAGACAAAGAAGAGTGGTGCAAGTGAATGTCTATGACGAGGTACAGGTGATTAGTAATCAGGGGAGCGTAAACGAGTGGGTGGAGTCTGTAGATCTGGTGGAGCCGTGATTACATTTATTGCATGTTACAGCTGATACATCCAATATTAAAAACAAATTCCATGCAATAACTTGTTGAAATAAATTTGATGTGTAATATTCCTTAAAACTTTATCTTGCCTAATATGCATTCCTGTAATCTTATTCTTATATTACATTATTCTTATTGCATCACATTGTTTTATTACATTAAATTATTATTATTATACAAATAAGGAATGAAATAAAACAAATTATATTATAATACTGCATGTCCCATTATGTTGTTGTGATAGTAAACTGACATTGTTTTTAGAATAAAAAAAAAAACTAAAAAACATTTAAGTTAAAGTTACCATTTAAGTTCAGTTAAACCATTTTTCTCATTCTTATTCAATATATCACAATATAGTGAACAAAACAACATGTTCCATAAACCATAACTGTACTTTACAAAGGCATTAGCCAGTTTCGGGTTTCTTGCTTTAAGTCAGACTGACGTGTATCAGCCCTCTTACTCATCTGTAAAAAGTTAAATGCCTAATTCAATTCTGCTCAGCATGCAGGCTATTAGAAATGTGAAGGGAATAATTTAGCACGCTCTCCTATCCCAACATTCCTCCTCTAGCTCTTGTCAAGCACACACAGCACACACTCAAAGAGAAAGAAAAAGACACTTGATCTGTTTTCTCTAATCTAATGTTTACTGCTGATTCTAACACTTTAGCTCTGTCATGACATCATTTATCAGTCAGTACATTATGTTTGGACACTATGATGTGTTCTCTGGGCTTTATTGTTGTACATTACATCCAGAGAAGGTCATTTCAGGCCAAAGAGGTGGTGATTAGAGGAAGACCATGACTTCCACATTGGACACAAAAGTAAAGTTGATGAAGATGTGTATTTATTTTATTTAAGATGTTAAAGAAAGTAAAAGTTTCTGTAACGCTGAGCAGACTCAGAAACGGGAGAGCTGGATCAAAATGCAGTTGTAGGGGTTCATTAATAAAATGACAAAAATGCACACAACTGAGAAAAAAACTAAAAACTAAAACAGAACAGTCCAAAGGACACAAAGATTAAATCCACATGGAACAGAACAGAACAAATCCACAAGAAACGCAACTAAGTCATAACCAAAATACAGCCACATGACAAGACCTGACAAAGAACATGGGAAAACACTGGGGTTGAAATACACAAGGTAACGTGGGGCTGACAAGGAACAGGTGAAGGTGAACAAACAGGGTAGGAAATACAACAAGGGAAACAGGAACTGAACACAAGAATAGAATACAGAAACAATGGCGACAGAAAAACACTTACACATAAGGGTCATTTAACACTAGATGGGAAAACCGGCTGGAATCATGACATACAAGATACAACAGGAAGCACAGAGGATTCAGGGAATGCCTCCTTAGCCAGTACAGAATTTGCATATAGGGGAGAGCAGGGCACAACCTAACACATTTTGGTTTTGGCTCAATTATAAAAAAAAAAAAAATTATAAAAAAATTCAGTTAGATTAATCTTCTTCTTTTTTTTCACAAGCAACATACACATCTGCTACACATGAACACTTAAAGTTTTTTTTAGGACCTACCATTGTCGTACAGTTGCACTGAAAGTGACAGAAGTGCAAATGTTACAACTTACCCCATATGCAGAGTTAATTGTAACAGATAGAGGGGTTAATTGTAACACTTGTGTGTAACACATAATTCAACACTTGTGTGTAACACATAATTCAGTACTATTGTATATGTATAGTTTGAAATTGTTTGTGCATCTGTATAAATAGATATCCATACAATGCATCAAGTATGTCAATGCATAGTAAACAAATCCCATAGCCTACAAAGTGAATAAAATCATACTTTGACATTTAAATTCCAACATTGTTTGTGAAAGTCCAACAAAGTTAAATGTGTGGCTGTTTTGATTTCATTATCGTTGTACACTTGGCGGCTTAGTTGTACCATTGTGCTACAACTAACCCCGCTGTGTAAACATATTTTAAGCCAAGCTAACAGTTGCTTGGAGTTGCTGACATGTTTCAAAACGGTGCTGTGTTTTAGCCAACAAGACAGTGATTAAGGTCCCTTGGTTAGATTTGGTGATGTACACACCCAACTCAGAAACGTATGATGAAAAAATTAACTTGCATGGTGTCAAAACACTCTTTGTCCAGTATCTTCACAAAATCTTATCAAAACTTTCCACAAATCCACGGGAGATCGTCTTCTGGCAGAGAGAGAAAAAGAGCGGAAACACAACCTGCTTGAACCTGAGTAACTATGTAAAAGATCCATGTTACATTTAACCCCGCGTTAGGTTGTGCCCTGCGCTCCCCTAGTTCATAGGTGGCCTCTGTGGCCATGTCAGAGCAAACTGAGAGTTCACATTCGGCCTCCTTGGCAATGATAAGGCAGAGAGAGAGTTAGGACTACCGGAATTGGATGCACAGGGACCACCGGAATTGGAAGCGCTCAGACCACCAGACTTAGAAGAGCTGGACCAAACTCCACGGCCACCAGAGCTTGAGGCACCCCCAAACATTGGTCAGTCAGAGTGATTAAAAATATATTTTTAAAGATCCCTATCCAGTAATTACTCTAGACTGAAAATGCAATGTAATTAAATTCCGTGAAAATTCCGTCTGTTGTGCTGTTGAGTTTATGGTTTCACTGTTCTATGCATTTAGATTTCTATGCATGGCTCACTCATTATCAAGGCTTTAATCTTCATCCTCTTTTATTATATTCACTCTGTGGTCCACCACAGGGTTCATATATCTGTTGAGTTCACAAAATGTGCTTTGTGGAGCATGTGATGTCTAAACAAGTTAACTCACTATTAAATATAAATCAAAGTTTTATTGATAAAACTACAGATAAGAGAATATTGAATTGAAAAATATTAGTTTGTCATTAAATATCCACAGCTCTTGGCCTTTACTGTTTTTGTTTGTCTGCTTTCACCATAACTTACAATATCTAACTTCTGTAACACTGCATTCATTAACACTGTTTATTAGAGCCAGACTTGTATCAGGATAACTTTATTGTATTGTCAGTGCCAGTGGCTTTTAAAAGATTTTTTACACCTTTAATAGACATAATTCACTGTTTCTTTTTGTGACTTTGATATTTGTAAGAATGCCCCCTTGAGCATTGCATTTCTGCAAGCCACAATAAGCAAATGTATGACAATAATCATGTGAACTTCTTTGTACAAAAGATCAGATTTCCTTGCTTCCAAATTTTTCAAATCTGGCTGGATAGCATGATTATCATGTTTTGCACATACTTATGGAGTTCATGTGAACTCAAATGCTACTGTCATTAAAGCAAAAGACAGACATGCATTTCAAATACTAAGAAATACTAAGACATAGTTTATAGTTTAATTAGTAATTTTATAATACTATATAATACTAAGTTTTATAGTGTAGATCAGCTCGATAATTGATGGTTGTGAAAACAACTTGAATTTCAGGAGAAAAAAAAAATGTATATAGTTTCAGACTTATGGATCCTACTAAATAGTGAACTTCGACATTGCATCATGACGTTGATGCCATGGGAACTTTTTTGCATGAGCAGGTGTCTGAATCTGGTTGGGCGAACTAATGGATGTCGTAACGTAGCATAGCACATGTCCATAAACAGACACCAGAAAAGAACGTTGACAGCTTCTTTGTCTACAGAAGCTGGACGTTTGTTGAGCGCATGTCTGCCTTCAATCCTGTGTGTGTAATATAAGTCACATATCTCATCTAAAACCTCTGTAACAATGCATATCAATTCCACTTACCAACTCCACTGGCAATGAGAAATTCTGATTCCATAGGCAGACCTCAGGAGGACAGAAATCCCCCGAATTTTCCTGAATGTCCTGTACAAATGGAGAGAAGGTAGAAAGAGAGAACAGAAAGAAACCCCCAAGACTCATGGATTACATATATTGAGGCAAAAACTAAACAAAACTATCACAAAGAAACAGTTACTAAGTTCAGTTAAGGACCATTTTGTTTTTGGTTCTCCAGTGTTAAAGTTAGTTGATATGTCTAGAATACTGAATTTATTTTGCTTGCTAAATGCTTAGTCATAATTTAAGTTAACGCAACTTCAGGAAAATATATGAAATGTAAGAAGTCTGAAGTCATTACAGGCTGATGACTCACATCAAATGTTTATTATGTGCATGGGATAGGAGCATGCAGGGTCACTCCTCGAGGGGTCTGACTGTGAGCACCGTGAGCACTTTACAATCAGCAAGCTCCGATCCCGCTTGGCCGTTTTCTCAAGGGATGAGGACTGAGCTCCTGCACCTTGAGTTAGTGGAGGCAGACTTTGAGATGAAAGAGAATAACCTATTTCTCACGCTCTCTGTGGACTCAGAGGACCCTCTCCTGGATCTTGAATCTCGCTGAATCCAACAGTTTGGATGCAGACTAAACCCAAGGACCGTGAGTCCTTCAGGGTTGATTCAAGTCCAGTTTGTGCTCAACAAACTTCTGTGCTTTTACACAGCCTTGTGTGCGTGCACTGTTACCTTGGGTGTGCCGACTTTGGTATTGAAGTTCCCATATCGTCAACACCATGACCCGGCGTTAATGTTCCACTTCGTAGGGCAATGTCTTAGATTATGTACAGTATGTAATACGGTTTCCTGAGAAGGGAACAAGGCACTTCGTCGCATTGCCACACCTCGGTTACACCCGTGCTTCTTTTTCAGACGATTAGAATCTATTGACGCTCATTTCTGCCGTCTATTTATGGATTGTATTTATACTCTGTCACGATGTCCATACATTTGGCCAAACAGATTGGCGTGTGCAGACACATTCTTCAGACACCGGCTCACGTGGAACTGTGGAAGTATTCCCATAGCGTCAACGCTATAACGGAGCGTATCGTTCCCTTCTCGGGAAACCGGGTTACATACGTAACCTGAGATGTTGTCTATGAGTCAAAAAAAAAAAAAAAATCCTTTTGGATCTTATACTCAATATTATTGAGTCAAGGAAAAAGTCAATAAAGAGCAGGACAGAATGGAAGAGAAAGAGAAAACATGAAGAACTGCAAAGAGATGGAAATAAAAAGATTTTTAGACAAATAAAACTGTACTGTTAATTCAACTTTTGGCATGTATGTTGAAAGCCTTAGAGGATGTTCATATTCTTTTTCATTTATATGTGACTGAGTAAAATGGAAATGTTCTCATTAGAGACCGATAGACTAAGTTAAGACCTTGTTTCTGTAGTCCTTCTCATAATTAGGTAGCAGATCGATAATTAAGCTGGCCATTAAAAGCAGTTCATCTGGCTACCCCCAGTGCTAGGATTGATTGACAACCAAGAAGCTGTGACTTAGGGTTAGGAAGGTCCATTACTGGTCTTTGATGGAATGCAAAATCAGACTTCATATGGTGCATGGCTTACTTCCTGTTTAATGAGGTCTTAAAACATGCTGTCATACTCGGAAAGTCACTGTTACGCACACACATTTATTCAACGAGACCCTGAAGGTCGTACCCATAATGCAGTGCATAAGTCTTGACATTTTAGCCCCTGGTTGTCAGCCCGACTGAACCACAGGTTCTAATTACAGAGGAATTAAATGCCCTATTTTTTCTCTCTCTCCTTCCCTCTTTCTCAGTGTGTGCAACAATTCTCATCACTCTGACCCTCATTTTGCAGGAGGGTCAGCTTTTTCATTTTGTCCCAAAGACTACATTATTTGTCCCGCTTACACAACCTGGCCCATTTTTCCTAGAAACGTTACTCCTACATCTTATTATTTAAACAAGCTATTTGCTGAGGATGGGGGCCTGATAGATGAACACACTCAACAAAAAATATATCTGAAACTTTTTCCATGAATAATTTGGGAAACTTAGATTGGCTTTAAATTGCGTAACGCTTGGTTTCAGAGTTTGAATACTGTCATTGTCAACTTTGTCAGAGAGTTTCTCTGCCCTCCTCAATTATGTTCCTCAGCTCAAATGAAGCCTTTGATTCTCCTGAACCATCTATCACAAGTTTCTCATCTATAACAGTGACATCCATCAAACACTGAGGAATGTGCAAGCTCCAATAAACCTCACTTAATTTTGTTCCACTTTCTTCATAGCCTCAAGTGTATATGGAATTACTTTGTAAAATTATTGAGCAAAAGTTATTTTGGCTGGACAGTTCACAAGGAATATATTAAAATATGTGCAGTGTGCAATCTATGAGGAGTTTTTATTAAAAGTTAAATTTAAAAGCTGTCAGTGTCTTTCTGTTTTTTTTAAGGGATGGCTTTTTCTTGGTAGCTGTGATCCACACTGTAAAATACTAACTGTCTCAATTTAGACATGTAAATGACTTTAAAACAAAGCGAAGTTAGGACATGAAAATAATAAGCACTATTTCTGGACATTTAATCAAATGCATGCACATTTTTGACATTGAGCATCAAATGTTTTTGAACCCCTTTATTCGCAAAAGTTTGATTTCATTGGTTTCTTAGAATGTTCTTTGGACTAGAACTTAGATCAGGTTTGGCACAAACTTGTGGAGTCTATGCCAGCTCAAGAACAAATACCAAATACAAAGAAAATGCATTTTCACTCAAAAAGTCTCTCAAATTGTTATATTGGAGATAATAAATAATTTGTATATATATTTTTTTTTATTGAATATCAAAAGAATGTGGGAGGGGTGGCATTTTCACTAGTGCGCTCAATTTTGGACCCCATGGTGGGTTCAATGTCAAACTTGATTTCATGAGAAAATTTAACTATTAACTAAATGTAACTCACTACAAGTGAGATTTGCAATGAATTCATTCAAATTGATTTGTATGAAAAAAATCACAAAGGTCCACCCCTTAACCAAACCCTCAGTGGGGCATAAGCTGATCATACAAAAATGTATGAATGGCGTATGAATTCATATAAATTCACAACCTCCAAAGAATATGTGTGTCAGGAAATACACACTACAGATGTAAAGTGAATCCAGACAAAACTTAATTGTAGGCACACGGCAAACACAGGGTGAACATATGAGATGATGATATTTACAGTCTCTTTCTCTTACAGGTTTCTCTGAGTCAGTACAGTAAGGATTGAGCTTATATACTCCAGTGAGGGACTTAGTTACAACTTCCTTGCAAGCAAAAACATGTTGCTTATGTTTAAAAAGGAAAGTATACCTCATGCTTACACATGGTACAATCCACTTTCTATATTAAGAAACTATCCCTCGGTGTATACATTTGTGGTACATTGGCATCAGTTGAAAAACATTCCTTTCCTTGTAAAGAATATGCCAACTGTACACATTTGAAGTATCATCATCATTGGAACATGTACCATTGCTCATACTTCTAAGCAAAATATAGCTCATCCCATATTTCTCCTCAGCAAACATGTACAACATACTCTGACTTCACAAAATACATTATGAAATTATTATGAAAATGAATAAATAAAAAAAGTATAAAAAAATAACATTAAACAGTAACATTTTTGTCTTCACAAGGCCGGACAAAGGCCCTGTTTACACGTACATGGTTATTTTGAAAAACTGAGACATTTCCCTTCGTTTGTGCCCTTCATTTACACGCAAACGGAGAATTCGCGTCTGAAAACGATTCTTTCTAAAAACTCCGGCCAGAGTGGAGATTTTGGAAAACTTTGTTTGCACGTTTGCATGTAAACTGAGAAAAACTAAGTTTTAGGCAGCTGACGTCACAGTATGTGACTATTTTCGGGATTCTGATTGGCTAACGTGGGCTTGAGCTTCTCGTTACACTGCCACCTACAGGTCTGGCATGCTCTTGACGGCATATACACGGGTTCGTGTAAACGAACACTTTTCTGAAAACTGACAGGTGTGCACAATGTTATTTTTGAAAACAGAGAGGGGTGAAATGTCCGTTTATGAAAATAGCCGGCCACGTGTAAACGTAGCCAAATACTGAGGCTGAGGTGTGTTTTCATGTGGAGCTGATGAGGTGAGTAATTGGTGGCAGGTGTGGGTGATGGAGTCTGTGCAGGTAGGAGCCAAGAGGGATTCTGGGAAATGTAGTGCTGGTGACTGGAGATTGTGACAATGTGTTCCTCAATTAACATCAAAACATATATTTAAGTGTGTTAAAAGTGACAGATAATAAAGAACAAATCTATTGAAATGCATGGCGTTGCTGGTTAATAAATGTTCAATTCAACTGCATGTAGTATTTGTGACCAATATTAAATAATTTTGCTCCCGTGAAAATTACATTTGAATGTTAAAAAAAGTTTCTTGAATGAGTAACATCTATATGAGTCTTAACACTAAATACATCACAATCCACAGTCTATCTCGGTATACCGGTGGACTCTCATCACAGAGAACATATTTACAGATTTACATGAAGAATGATTGTAGATTAAAAATATGCAGTAATTTCTGCAAATATTAGATTCATTAGGGTCTGAGCTTGATATCTGTACAAATGTTTCCTGTGACCTGGTATGGGTCAAATCCAAAGGTCAGCATTTATTTATTTTTTTTGGTATCTCTGTTCATATGTTTTTGTATAATGCCCTGCAGATGGTCATAACTATGGCGGATGAGCCAAAAAGTTAAGTTACTGAATCAGATAAGTAGTAATCACTGTCTACTTGTGATCGGATCACACATGAGAGATTAAGACGAGGTGTAAACGAGGTCTGAGGATTTTCTCCATGTATCATAATGAGTTAACTCTGACTCTTTTCATTAAAGAGCTGAAGTTTTATGTGCAAGTGTTTGGCTGAAGTTTTTGGCTGAAGCCTCTTTGCCAGTTTTGAGTATCTTCACTTTTCCCACTTTTCAGTCTTTCCTCTCATTAATGTGTCTCTGGATTCCTCTCCATTACTTTTTTACAGAATGCTTATGCGGCACAGTGCTATAGGTCTCAGTTTCTTTCATGTTATCTCAAAATAGAGTTCTATTCATTACACATACTCACAGATATCTCTCAAACATTTGCATTTCAAACTGAATAATTTTACATCTTTTCGCAGCCCATTTTGTTGGCCATTTTGTTGTTCTGGCACATTTTTAGTGCGCTGCCTGAGATAAGTTCACAGATTCATTGAGTTCATTATGGTGAGAAAGTTCTGGCTTTGTTCTTGCCATGTAAGGATTAAGTGTCACAGTGTCTGTTGTGTTTCCACTGGGTGTCCACTAGAGGTCCCTTCCTTCCTGTCTCCATTCATCCTGGAACCACATTTCCCATAATCCTTGTTTGTTCCCATCACTTGTGATTACACCCAGCTGTTCCCATTTATGTTGTTAGTGTCTGTGCATAAATACCCTGTTTGTGTTAGTTCATGTTATGGAGTCATTATTGTATGTCACTTGTCAACGCTAAGGTCTGTTTTCTAGTCTGTTCTCGTCGTCGTCGTCGTCGTCGTCGTCGTCGTCGTCGTCGTCGTCGTCGTCGTCGTCGTCGTCGTCGTCGTCCTTGCTTGTTTTGTTTATTCGTTATCTGACTGATTAAATTTTCGACACTGGCATGGATGACTACGATTCTGATTATTTGGACTTTGACTCTTGCATGGATGACGATTATTTGGACTGCCCTGATTACCATGTTGCTGCGGTTGGATCCACCCATTTCTCCGCTAGCGATCGTGACAGAATGACTCCGTCCACAAATGGATCCAGCAGCATGAACATTCTGCAGGCTTTTGCGTTTGTGGTCCGGCAAAGGGAGGAGGCCATGACTCTCAGGTTTTCCTAAAGACCTTTCGTCCGACGACAGAGTCTTTTAGAGGAGAGCGTCTGGCCCGATTTTCGGGGACCCGTGGAGCTCGCAGAGGAGGAAGCACTAGAGGTGAGCCCCGGACCCAGTCTCTACTTCGGTCTTCCTTCGACCATGTTTCAGTGATACGCAGCCCAGAACACCCTTCGCCACAGGTCCTGTCCTGAACCTGCACCTCGCCAGAAGGGACGACGGAGGAGGAGGAAGACTTCCTCCGTGACAGTTCCGGTGGTCCCTGTTCCGGTGGTCCCGAGTCCGGTGGTCCCAGTTCTGGTGGTCCGGAGACGGAGGAGGAGGAGAAAGGCCTCTTTAACGACCTGTCTGGTGGTTCCTAACCCAGAGACCATCCTGGAGGTGACTGCCATCCCTGACGCGCCGCCCAGACCGCCCGAACAGCCCGCTGTCTCCCTGGAGGTCGTCCCCGAACAGCCCGCTGTCTCCCTGGAGGTTGTCCCCGAACGGCCCACTGTCTCCCTGGAGGTCGTTCCCGAACAGCCTGCTGTCTTCCCGGAGGATGTCCCAGAACTCCCCATCATCAGTCCTGCCATGGCCAGGAAGGCTGTGTTCCTTTTTTATGTAGTGGCAGTTCTGCAGGCATGGAGGAAGCAGATGAGTTCTGCTGATCCTAAGACTGTTCATGTCACGCCTGTTGACCCAGAGATGGTTCACGTCACGTCTGTTGACCCAGAGACTGTTCAGTCCATGTCTGCCGATTCAGAGACTGTGGTCACGTCTGCTGAGCCTGTGTCTTCGGACAAGATGGCCGCCACAGAGATTGTTCACGTCAGGTCTGCCGAGCCTGTGTCTTCGGACAAGATGGCCACCGCCGAGACTGTTCACGTCACGTCTGCCGAGCCTGTGTCTTCGGAGAAGATGACCGCCGTCGAACCTGTGTCTTCAGACAAGATGGCCGCCGCTGAGCCGGTGGTGTCTGTTCCAGTTCCTGAGCCGGTGTCTGTCCCAGTTCCTGAGCCGGTGTCTGTTCCTGTGCCATGGCCGCCCGAGGGGTCGTCTCCGTCGTGGCCGCCCGAAGGGAAGTCTCCGCCATGGCCACCCGAAGGGTCGTCTCCGCCGTGGCCGCCTGATGAGTCGTCTTCGCCGTGGTCGCTCGAGGGGACGTCTCCGCCCTGGCCGCCCGATGGACTACCTGCTCCACCCTGGCCACCTGAAGGGTCGTCTCTACCCAGGCCGCCCGATGAACTGTCATCCCCTGTGTCCATTCCCTCCCATGGTTCTGGCCCTCCGTCCCTCCCCCTGATCCCCCACAGTTCCACCTCCCTCCTGGACTTTTGTCGAGTTTTGTTTGCTGTCGTGGAGCGTCTGGTAGCCGCTCCGTAGAGGGGGGGTTATGTCACAGTGTCTGTTGTGTTTCCACTGGGTGTCCACTAGAAGTCCCTTCCTTCCTGTCTCCATTCATCCTGGAACCACATTTCCCATAATCCTTGTTTGTTCCCATCACTTGTGATTACACCCAGCTGTTCCTATTTATGTTGTTAGTGTCTGTGCATAAATACCCTGTTTGTGTTAGTTCATGTTACGGAGTCATTATTGTATGTCACTTGTCAACGCTAAGGTCTGTTTTCTAGTCTGTTCTCGTTGTTGTTCTTGCTTGTTTTGTTTATTCGTTATCTGATTAAATGGTTTGACACTGGCATGGATGACTACGATTCTGATTATTTGGACTTTGACTCTTGCATGGATGATGATTATTTGGACTGCCCTGATTACCATGTTGCTGCAGTTGGATCCACCCATTTCTCCGCTAGCGATCGTGACATTAAGTGCAATGTTGTGTGTTCTTTGCATTGTACGTTTTGTTGTGTTTGTGTGTATACATATGTACTTCAAATATATATTGTACACACAAACTTTAGATTGTTATGTTGAAAATAGGATCAATGGAGGAGTAGAGTATCGTAGTCCTTTACAGCCTGGGAAACAAAATGTCAATGGGTAACGTGTGTATGCTTGCATCTACAGGGAAATATGATTTACTGATGTCCTTTCCTGTTTACTAAGTGCTGGTGGTTGGAGCTCTGTCTTTATAGTGTTTTGAGTTTAGTGATTATTTCAGCAAAATTTGTCCTTCTTCCCAGAAATAAATTGTATCCATTTCTATTTTATTTTTGTGTGTCTGTGCACATAGTGCTGTTCATATCCTTGTAAGAATATGGGATATATGTTCGTTTTTGTTTTAAAATATTACATTGAGTTTTATGTTTAGTGATGTCATTTCCACTTGCTGAATCGTCCAATCGCGTCCAGCTTAGAACAGTTTTGGATTGAGCGAGACATGTAGGCCTACAGTAATTTGCAAATGAGCTCTGAAGTGTTTATAATAGATTAAGTCAAGATTTTGATCCAAAAGACATGGTTTAATGCTGGACTGAGTCACTTAATGTGCGTGAAGGTTTTGTGTTAATGAGCTCTTAATGAGTTGGTTCGAGTTGCCGCCCGCGCGCCATTTTGAACGGTGGGTTTCTATGGTAATATGCTTCTTAAATATAATTAAAAAGGGTGGATTACGTTCATAAAATATCATGCAGTTGACTTTGCCAAAGTATATCGTCTTGTTATGTCTAAAACTGTGTATTTGAAGTACGTGTGTACTTAAAATGGTTTCTCTGATGCAGTTACAGTGTTAATGGGGGCAGGGGTTCACTTTTCTATCTTCTCACACTCTTCATAGGGACCACAGAACTGAGAGTGTGTTGATGCTTGTTAATTCCTGTCCTATCTTCAATAAACTGCAGGTATGTCATATTGCAACAAAAATATTACCACTATACGATCATATGTCATTGAGTGTGGATTGAAACGTAATTTGTTGGTATTTTCAAAGTATTATTTATATATTATATTATTGATATATATATATAGAGAGAGAGAGAGAGAGACATTGTAAAAAAAGTTTTATTAGTAAATGTTGTATAGAACAGCTTTGGATTTGAGCGAGACAGAGACCACAGAACTAAGAGTGTGTTGATGCTTGTTAATTCCTGTCCTGTCTTTAAAGGGGTCATGACATAAGAAACCAAATTTGCCTTGATCTTTTGGTATATAAGAGGTCTTTGTACCATTAAAACTTCCTGCAAGTTTCATAGCTTAAGACATCCTCCCCATTATAAACGAAGCATTGATTTAATCAAGCTCTAATTACAGCTCGTTGGGGATCCATGGTAAGAAGTGGCGTGGAGGTGACATGCCAGTCGTTTGCATATGACCACCTCCAGCGCAAAACAACTACGCCTCATTTCGCATCATCGCATCGTTGTCACGCCCACAGGTGTTCAGTCGACGTGCAGTGGGTGGGTCTGTTTACAAGAAGATTGCGATGCTACGCAGATGTGCTGTTCCTGGCTGTGGACAAACAAAATGTTCGAATACGCTGCCGAACGATCTAGACGTCAGGGAAAAATGGATGCAGTTTATTTTTTGCGGACGTCCCAGTCACGGCAGTGTTAATTTAATTGTGTGTTCTCTACATTTCAAGGATGACTGTTTTGAGAACAAATCGCAGTATGATGCTGGAAAACTTTTGCTTAAAGATCAGTCCGTGCCGACTATTCTGGGTCTGGGCCCAAAAATGACGCTGCAAACTGTAAGTAATGTATTTCATCTTAAAACTACTTATAGCCAATGACGTTAGCCAATCATAACAGTGGGCGTTAACACTGAACTCTTAAAGGGGAAACACCCCCAAAACAGACTTTTTGAATCAGAGGATGAGAAACAGGGTGGGAAAAGGTCATAAATCACTAATATTTTAACGTTTTTTGTCCAAAATACTATAGTAATACTATAATTTTACCTAAGGGAACATAATAAAACAAAAACCATGTCATGACCCCTTTAATAAACTGCAGACGTGGTCCCCTGAAAAGCCTGGTGTCGGTGGTTAATTTGTGGTGCTGGGTGATATCCGCTACATTTAGATGACACCAATCATTCTATTGCGCTGTTTTAGAAGGTAAATAACTGTAATTTGCCCTCCTGTCTTCTCTGACAGCTGTGAGAGTTCTTTGTTGTCTATCCTAATAGTTTAGTTTTATCACCATTTCCTGGACCAGTGACTCTTTAATTACTAAACCTAGCACCGAAGGTCTTTTTGTTGTTGTTGTTAAAGTACATTCTCTACGCTTTAAGTTAGTCATTCATACGTTTATTTTACAGAATAATGTAAACAATATGGCTCTGAGGGACTTCCAACAATGTTCTATTTGTCTGAGTTGCTCAAAATGCTTCTCTTCAAGCAACAAATTTAATATAATGTGAAAACAGTTAGTGAATAGTAATTCCATCCCATGTGATCAAGAGAACAAAATTGTATTGGGGATTAGAAAACATACACACATACACCTCCAGTAGGAACTAATAGTTCTCTTACGAGAGGTTCTCTCGTATTGCGTAAGCTAGCTTACGCTGCGGGAAAGTCTCCTTTCACGAGATACTGAAGCCAAAAATTATCCTAATTTTTTAAAACTTGTCAACGCAGTGCGGCAGCCTGTAGACCTAGGGCAAGCGAGTCGCGTGCCAATTGGCTGCTCTGCGGCAACTGCAGCAGCCTATGGCTGAGCCTTGCGCGTGACGTCACGTCCAATGAGCGCGCTTGGCGCGCTTAGTGCGTCACAGCCCGTCATTAGGGGTGTGGCTTAGCGTATATAAGCAAGGAACAGAGGCTGCTTCGCTGATTTCTGTCTCTTCAGCGAAGCTCTTCGCATCGCTGATCTCCGAGGAAGCCGCCGTCGAATCCAGCGACCAGCACGCCGAGGATCTCAGCCTGAGGACGCCGGCCGCTCGCCGCCTTCAGCCTTCCCTGCCTGCTGCGCCATCCGGCATATATATCCTTTTCTGCTCTGTGTTTGTGTGTTTGTGTGTCCGCCGCGACACACTTGCATCTAAAAGAGCGCGAGGCGTTGTTTCAAATGCCTCGCACATCCTGTGGCTCGTGCAGAGCCTCGCTCAGCGACGGAGACCGCCACGTGCTGCGCGCTCTCTGCCTGGGTTTTGACCACGCTGTTCGCGCTCTCTCCGAGGGCGGCTGCGAACAGTGTGAGGAGTTACCGATGTCGACCCTACGGGCTCGACTCGCTAACTTTGAAGGAACTCCACCTTCTCCGGCCGCTTCTTCCGGGCCACGAAAGAAGAAACGTCGCTCTCAAAGGCCGCCGGAACTGGACGCTACAGCTGAGCGCTCGCCGGAACCTCTCCCGCGAGCCTCGCTCTCTCCTTCCCCCCCACCCTTCACCGACGCGCAGCGGCCGGCCACTGCCCGCACTGCCGTCGCCCTGGGGGACGATGCAGATGATGCCGCTGACAGCTGCTCTCTGCTCGCGTCCGACAGCGAGGAGTGGTCGGGCTCTCACCGCTCCGCCCCCTCGACTCTGGAGTCTTCTCGAACCCGCGCTAGTGTTGACGCAGAGCTTCTCCGCCTCCTCACTTTAGCGGTCGAGAGAATGGGACTGGATTGGTCCCCACCTAAGGAGCCGGAGCCCAATCGCCTTGACGGGTTTTTTCTGCCTAGCCGCCGCCCTGCGCCTGCCTCTAGGTCAGCACCCTTCCTGCCTGAGCTCCACGCCGAGCTCTCTAAGTCCTGGAACGCTCTGTTCTCCACCAGACTCCGCCCGCCAGTCTCCTCGGCTCTCTCCCAGGTGGACGGAGCCGCCGAGAACGGCTATAACGGCATCCCCGCCGTTGAGGATGCTGTGGCAACGCACCTTTGCCCGCCGTCTGCTAGATGGCGCTCAAAGTCTGCCCTGCCGTCTAAAGCCTGCAGGACCACCTCAGCTCTCGCCGGCCGCGCTTTCGCCGCCTCCGGCCAGGCTGCTTCCGCCCTGCACTCAATGGCTATCCTTCAGATCCTTCGAGCCGACCTCCTCCGTGAACTGGACGAGAAGGGCTCGGATCAGTCTGCCTTTACCGATCTGCGCAGCGCTACGGATCTCGCGCTGCGCGCTACCAAGACCGCTGCTCAAGCCATCGGCAGATCCATGGCCGCGCTCACCGTCATCGACATCTATGGTTGACGCTCGCGGACATGAGTGAGTCAGAGCGCGCTGTGTTTCTGAACGCACCACTCTCGCCCACCGGCCTCTTTGGCCCTGCGGTCAGCGGAATTGTGGATCGGTTCTCTGAAGTGCAGAAGGCGTCGCAGGCGATGGACCTTTTCCTGCCCCGCCGTTCGAGCTCAGCCACAGGCCGCCCTCAAACGCAGCCTCCTGTGCGCAGCTCTAACCAGCGCTCTTCCAGGCCCCCCAGCGCTTCGCAGCGACGCCAGGGCAATCGCCCCAGGTCGCGCTCGACCAGCCGTCACAGACCGCCGCCCCCACGGGGCCCGCGGCCCAAGATCGCGTTGAAGCCCGAGCCCGCGAAGTCCTCCTAGCATCCGCAAGGAGGAAAAGATGGTTGAGTCCCGCTACGGCCGGACCGCCATCAAAACGCACAGCTCTGTCAGTCCCCTATGTTCAGGCTACTGCAGCAGCACACACCGCAGCCAACGAGCCAGTATTAACACTCGCTCGCCTGCACTCAAACGCCGTTTTCACGGTGACCCAGATAAATCTCAAAAAGAGTATAAGTGCTTTAAGTGTAGAAAATGTGCCCACACCCATGTGCTCACTGTCTCACACAAGTACAATCCCCATGGTAACGCGCCCAGAGCGCTCTCTCATAAAGCGGCCTCACACCGCTCGAGTACTAAATGTAGTAAATGTGCCCACACTTCCGTGCTCACAACTACTCGCTGCTCGCTCTGTCACTCAGTTACCTCAAATTGCCACGGCTCAAGCCGCAGGAGTATTAAGTGTAGAAAAAGTGCCCACTCCCGTGTGCTCACTGCCTCACACAGACCAGGTTCCCATGGCAACGCGTCCAGAGCGCTATCTCTTAAAGCGGAAACTTTCCACTCGAGTATCAAGTGTAGGGAATGTGCCCACAGCCCTGTGCTCACACCTGCCCACTGCTCGCTCTGCCAGACAGGTTGCAAACCTCATAAAGCCCCCAAACACTGGCCGTGTCATAAGTGCAAATCCCGCGCCAGCTCACGAGCACGCGCGCCCACTTTCAGACACCATAATCCCCACGCCGCTCTCGCGCCTGGGTTGTTTGACAGCAGTTCACGCTCCATCGTCCGAGATCGAGCTACTAAATTCTGCACAGTCGGCCAGCCCTGTTCTTCTGCCCTCGTGTCCGAGCATCGGCGGCGCGCGCGCCGCCCCGTCTTCTCTGATACAGGTTCCCCATCCCGCGCAACGCGGCGATCTGAACCCAGAGACCATTCGACCCCTAGCCATGCATGCAAAAGCATGGGAGGCTATTCAGGGCGCGTCAGAATGGGTGCTCAACACCATAAGACACGGTTATTCGCTCCAATTTGCTCGTCGCCCTCCGCGCTTTCTAGCGCAGACGGAAACGAAAGTGAGTTTGGAAACAGCACATCTGCTTCAAGCAGAGATATCAAAGCTGCTGCGAAAAGGGGCCATAGAACAGGTGCATCCTTCCCTGAGCGAGTCAGGCTTTTACAGCCGTTACTTCCTCGTTCCCAAGAAGGACGGAGCATTAAGACCTATTTTAGATCTGAGACATCTGAACAAGGCTCTCATGAGACGGCCGTTCAGGATGATTACAACCAGACAGATCCTCGCGCAAATTCGCCCAGGAGACTGGTTTATCTCTCTCGATCTGAAAGACGCTTATTTCCAGATCCAGATAACTCCCCGTCACAGGCCATTTTTGAGATTCGTCTTCGACGGTCGAGCTTATCAATACACAGTCCTGCCGTTCGGCCTGTCTTTAGCACCCCGTACATTTACGAAATGCATGGACACGGCTCTCGCTCCCCTGAGGAGTCAGGGAATGCGAATTCTGAACTACTTGGACGATTGGCTCGTTCTAGCGCAGTCAGAGACAGAACTTGTGTCTCACAGAACAGCGCTACTCGACCACCTGGAGGGTCTAGGCCTGGCGGTCAACTGGACCAAGAGCTCGCTCTCGCCCCGGCAGTCGATTTCCTTTCTCGGAATAGATCTGGACTCGGTGGCGATGACGGCCAGATTGTCGGAGCAGCGCGCGCGCCGCATCCAGCGCCTCGCTGCATCCTTCAAAGAAGGCGACCGGGTTCCCCTGAAGGCATTTCAGCGCATTCTGGGGCATATGGCCTCAGCTGCAGCAGTGCTTCAGCTGGGTTTACTGCGCATGCGCCCGCTTCAACGCTGGCTGAGAACGCGCGTATCCCATCGAGCCTGGGCGACCGGCGGCTCGCTAATCAGAGTGACTCAGGTCTGTGTCTCAGCCCTGCAGCCCTGGCTAGCAGCCGAATGGTATCACACGGGAGTGAATATGGGAGTGGTTTCACACCGGAAAGTTGTCTCAACAGATGCGTCCAACCTAGGTTGGGGAGCGCTCTTCGAAGGCAGACCGGTCTTTGGCCACTGGTCAGACCAGGAGAATCTCCTACACATAAACTGTCTAGAGATGCTCGCGGTCGAGAAAGCGCTCATGCACTTCCTCCCTTTCCTCCATGGTCACCATGTTCTAGTCCGCACGGACAACACTTCAGTAGTGGCCTATGTGAACCGCCAGGGCGGTGTCAGATCAAAGCAACTCTGCGCCCTGACGGAACGCCTCCTCGTATGGGCTCAGCACTCTCTGCACTCTCTGAGAGCATCGCATGTGCCTGGCCATCTGAACGAGGGTCCCGACAGACTGTCCAGGGACAACGTTCCCCCTGGGGAGTGGTCTCTACACCCCCAAACAGTCCAGTCGCTGTGGCGCCGCTTTGGCAGAGCGAAAGTCGACCTCTTTGCGTCAAAAGACAACGCACACTGCCCAGCGTTCTTTTCGAAGAGCGAGGACGCGCTGGCCCAGTCTTGGCCCAGCGGCCCGCTATATGCGTTTCCACCAGTCTCTCTGCTGCCTCAGGTCATCGAGAGAGTCAGGAAAGCGCGCCACACAGTGCTCCTCATAGCCCCGTTCTGGGAGAACCAAGCTTGGTTCCCGGAACTCATACAATTGGCAGACTCAGCCCCTTGGCCGATTCCGGTGCGGAGAGACCTTCTCTCTCAAGCCCGCGGCTCGATTTGGCATCCCCACCCAGAGCACTGGTCTCTGCATGCGTGGAGCCTCAATAATTACATGCTGATCTACCAGAAGGGGTGATGAACACGATCATACAATCTAGAGCCCCCTCCACGAGGCGGCTCTACACGTCTAAATGGTCTGTGTTTAACAAATGGTGCACTACCAAAGGGCTCAATCCACAGACATGTGGGGTCTCGCAAGTATTGTGCTTCCTTCAAGAGCTACTGGACGCGGGCAGGTCCCCCTCCACGCTCAAAGTTTATGTCGCGGCCATTTCAGCGCTCTCTGTTTCAGAGCCGGGCCGCGCATTAGGAAGGAACGAGTTTGTCATCCGCTTCCTTAGAGGAGCGAGGAGGATGAACCCCCCGCGACCCCCTTCGGTTCCTATGTGGGATCTTTCACTGGTCTTAGACGCACTGAAAGCACATCCCTTTGAACCCTTAGAAACTGTGGATATGAAATACCTCACGCTCAAAACCGTTTTTCTGATAGCACTGTCTTCAGTAAAACGTGTGGGAGACCTTCACGCGTTATCCACTAACGCTGCGTGCCTCGAGTTCGGACCCAATGACTCTAAAGTTATTCTCAGACCGAGGCATGGGTACGTCCCAAAAATTTTGGGCACTCCCTTCAGAGCGCAGGTCATTTCCCTTTCAGCCCTGCCGAATACTGGCTGCGAGGCAGATAGTCACCTCCTCTGCCCAGTTAGGGCGCTGAGAAGCTATATTTCGCGCTCCGCCGCCTTCAGGCGTTCAGAGCAGCTTTTTGTTTCGTTTGGCGGGCGCACCAAGGGTCTCGCCGCCTCGAAACACACCCTGTCCAGATGGATAGTCGATGCCATCGCAGCTGCTTACGCATCTAAAAACCTGCAGTGCCCCTTGGGCATTCGGGCACACTCCACCAGAGGCATGGCCTCATCGTGGGCGTGGTCCAGTGGGATTCCCATTCATGACATTTGTGCAGCGGCAGGCTGGGCCTCCCCCTCCACATTTGTTAGGTTTTACAACCTGGAAGTCCCCGCTTTGCAGGCCAAAGTGCTATCAGTCTAAGTCTCGCGTAAGCCAGCCCACTGTCTGTGCGCGGGCTACGCTGCTGATTTAGCTCTACTGGTTGAGCTACACTATATGGAAGTGTTAGTTGGACCGGCTGTGCCGCTCCCTGCCCCATATTATGTGCTTATGTACTGTGGTATCTTGGCCGCCCAGCTCCGCTTCGCGTCCCCTGGGCTCCCCATGGGAATTCATTCAGGATGCTGGGCGCGCGCACGGCGTTGACAAAGGTGTTCCCGCAGCGTAAGCTAGCTTACGCAATACGAGAGAACCTCTCGTAAGAGAACGTACTCGGTTACTAACGTAACCTCTGTTCTCTCTAGAGAGGGAACGAGTATTGCGTAACCCGCCGTGCTCTCGCCACGAGCTCATTTTCGCTTCATGCGACAGAAACCAGCGAAGCAGCCTCTGTTCCTTGCTTATATACGCTAAGCCACACCCCTAATGACGGGCTGTGACGCGCGCTCATTGGACGTGACGTCACGCGCAAGGCTCAGCCATAGGCTGCTGCAGTTGCCGCAGAGCAGCCAATGGGCACGCGACTCGCTTGCCCTAGGTCTGCAGGCTGCCGCACTGCGTTGACAAGTTTTAAAAAATTAGGATAATTTTTGGCTTCAGTATCTCGTGAAAGGAGACTTTCCCGCAGCGTAAGCTAGCTTACGCAATACTCGTTCCCTCTCTAGAGAGAACAGAGGTTACGTTAGTAACCGAGTACGTTCCCCTATAATGTCTGATGAAATGATATTCACAACCCTTTTTACTTCCATATTATGGCATGATGTGGTGAAATAGGATATTCAACAAGAAAATGTATTGTAGAGTGCTTGGTGATTTCAGTCAAGTAAATGCAAGCGGTGAAAGTTATTAGTCTATATGTTATTACTGTAATGTGCATTGATTATTTACAAGACACATTCAACACACTCTTATGGTAATTTGTAACTATTTTACGTTTTGGTGAATTGGTATGAAATCGTTTGTTTTCGCATGATCTGCTTATGCCCCACTGATGGTCTAAGGGTGGACCCTCATGCTTTTTCCCTCTAAAAATTTTACGTGTCCGTACAAAATCTCCACCTCACCACCCCAAGTAGTTATATTTTCTCATGAGATTGGGTACCACATATCAGGAATTTGTATAAATAAAAGAATATAGGCTCAGATTTGATTCCATGTTGATTTCAAGGTCTTCCTATTTTTTATTTTTAAAAATTCCCGTTTGTTCAGCTGTTTCACGTAAATCTCTTTAATTTATTTAGCATCCAGGTTACATCGGAAGTTATTCCAGGACAGAACTGTGCATGCAAATGGTGTGTTTGTGTGTGTGAGGGGGTGTTGTTGGGATAGGAATCGAATCTAGGCTGTGTTTGACAGAATTCAACTCAAGGACAAGCACTGTAGCACACATGAAAAGAAGAGGGGAGTGGAGAGAACAAAATAAATAAGAAATATCATTGTTGTTTGCGGTGGAGGGTCGGAGAGATTAATAAAAAGGTGCTTAAGGGCTAAAAAAGGAGGACGGATGCCCAAAGAAATATTTTATTGCTCAGATGTTGCTCTTTTATTGCTCAAATGACTTGACGAAGTTCTCCCTTTTGTTTCACTCAAGTCTCTCTAAACTTTCTCAACTGTATAGGCAGAACACTGCATCTGTGAATTTCATAATTTCCTACAGGTATGTAAAATGTTTTTATGGACCAATATCCATCAATATTGATATTTGAGAGATTCATAAATGTTCTGAGATGTCTGTTCAGTTTAAAAGTGATGTCAAGGTTTCAAATGATTATTTTATTTGCGATTCAGTCGATGCAATTTCCAGTTGAATAAACAGTTCAAAATTCATGATACTTGTAAAAATGTGATGTGTAAGGAAAAGATGTGAAAGAGTCAACTATATTCCCTGTGTAATCTTGTTCAAATTCCAAGGTTTGAGCTGTATAATGTGCTATATTGGGTTTACTCACTCCATTTTGTTATGTGGAAAAGTTGAAACGTAAAAAAATGGTGGTTTATCTAAAAAATGTACACTCCTATGGGTTAAAAGAGCATGTCTACTTCAAGTGAGACTGTTAATCACTATTAATTGGTTATTCCATCAAATTTATTATGTTTGTTGCATCATTGTACCGAACTTCACTATATCTAAAATAGACAAAGTGAAATGGTAAAGTGTTGAGTGAATACATATGGTGATGGTATGAAATGTTTAGTTGTATCCAGATGTTTTTTGGAGTTGCTTAAAAGTGTAATATAGAAGAGAAATGTTCAGATTTCTGGCATATGGCCCGCCTATATGCCTATATATCGCCTATATGTGATTGGTGCAGCTCAGATAGAGGGGCATATTTAAAGAGCATCATTACTCGACACCGGAGTAACTTGCTGAGCAAATTCAACTTGTGCTCTCGCGAGAACTCTGGATTACCAGGGTAACAGAAATGAACACTACAGGCAGTAAAACAGCAAGCACTTTTAATTGTTTTCACACACAATTATGACCACAGGGGCAGATTATGGATTAATAAAGACTTGTTTTCACACGGCTCCTTGCACAATTATGTTATGACCTCAAAACACGTTTTACCATATAGTGCATGATTTGTAAACGAATATATTTTGGAGTTTGCAAAACTTAACCTGCTCCACATGTTCAGTTTTACTGATGTACCAAGCTTGCTCGGTAGCTCAGCTGGTACAGAATTGTACTTGTGATGCGGAGAGCTCGGGTAGGAATACTGTGAAAGATGAGTCATGATAAAAGAGCTCAAAGACAAGAGTTAAAAAAGACGAGTAAAAAAAAAAAAAAAAAAAATGCCATGGATACGATTGCGTTCCCTTTCGTTCGGGAACTCCTACGTCTCGTCAGAGGAGTTTCCAACGAATTGGGATCACGCTAGGGAGACCAATTGCCTTCGAGTGAAACTAAACCGAGCCAATGAACATTGGCATGCAACATTTGCATTCCGCGTCCCGCCTGCCAGCGCGGGTATAAAGGCGGAAGCGAGCGCATACACAAATCGCTTTCTGCTTCGGAGCCGACCGGTTGTGTCCTCTGAGTGAATGAGCGTTTGGATTGTGTTTTTCCGTGAGAGCTCAACGAGTCTGCTGTTCAAGACCTCTCTGTGTTGGTGTTACGGCGCGGCAGTGATCTTCGCGATCTCCCGGATATCAACTGTCACTTCACGCGATCTGCTTTTTTCAAAAGAGCTGTTGTCACAGCTGGTATCTGGTTGAGTGCACACAGTGGGCTTGCAGTTTCCCCGCTGTGTTGCCGTGTTGATCCCTGCGTGCTTCAGCACACTAAGTTCTCTGAAAGAGCAACACGAGTGAAGATCGCATCCTTTTCAGGATGACGTTTCACCCGTGTGTTTCTGGATGTGGTCAGTATCTACCACCGGTTGATGGTCACGATCGTTGCCTCACGTGTTTGGGCCTCGCGCACGCTGAGGCAGCGTTAGTGAATGAGTCATGTTCTCATTGCGGGAACATGACCATCGCGACATTGAGATCGAGACTGAGATCCCTCAGACGAGGGGGAATCCCTTTGGTGATTCCCCGATCTAGTTCTTCTTCTGGTTCAGCTCAGAAGAAGGCTACTTCGGCTAATCCCACTGGTGGTCTGAGGATTATTGTGAGGAATAACCCGCCGGGTGAAAGACCCCCACGGGCTCCTCAATCCTCCGTGTCGCAGCCATCGGAGTCTTCGATCGAGACAGCCGGGCCATCTTGTGTGGCTCCAGTTGTTTCTTTCGGAGCTCCACCGGAGGACCAGATGTCGATCGCTGCATCGGAGGGAGAGCGGTCATCTTCTGGGGATGACGACTCGGCTGCGTTGCCCCCTTCGGGTGTGGTAGCGTTGTCCGAGCCGGACCCAGAAATGGCCGCTATGCTTGCCCGGGCGGCCGCAAGTGTTGGGCTCGTGTGGAATCCTCCACCGTGTCCCAAACCCTCGCGGCTCGACGATAGGTATCTCGGGGCGGGCCGTGCTGGTTCTCAGCGCGCCACCCCAGTGCCATTCTTTCCGGAGGTGCATGAGGAGGTGACGAGCCCCTCTGGCGGCCCGACACAGGTCGACTCCCTCCTCCTCCCTCACCACTCTCGATGGCGGGGCAGTGAAGGGATACGAGGGCATCCCCCCAGTGGAACGGTCTGTGGTGATGCATCTGTGTCCCAAGACCGCGTCCACCTGGCGGGGTAACCCCACGCTCCCCTCCCGCGCCTGTAGGTTCTCTTCCAGTCTGACTGGAAAGGCCTATAGTGCGTGTGGAGAAGCTGCTTCTGCCCTGCATGCCATGGCGCTTCTCCAGGTTCACCAGCGCTCAGTGACATGCAGGAGGGTGGTAACGACCCAGGGGTGCTGCAAGAGATAAGTTTCAGGAAACTGCTGGCTGAAGCTTAGGCAGGGCGCTGGAAGGGGCCAGCACCATGGCATTTTATTAGGGATCCCAATTCGTTGGAAACTCCTCTGACGAGACGTAGGAGTTCCCGAACGAAAGGGAACGTCTCGGTTGCGTATGGTAACCCTCGTTCCCTGAGTAGGGAACGGAGACGTCTCGTCCCGTCGCCATGGTTGCTGTACCTTTGCGGAGGACCGGACACCGTTCGGCTCCTCAGCGTAAAGCGATTTGTGTATGCGCTCGCTTCCGCTTTTATACCAGCGCTGGCAGGCGGGACGCGGAATGCAAATGTTGCATGCCAATGTTCATTGGCTCGTTTTAGTTTCACTCGAAGGCAATTGGTCTCCCTAGCGTGATCCCAATTCGTTGGAAACTCCTCTGACGAGACGTCTCCGTTCCCTACTCAGGGAACGAGGGTTACCATATGTAACCGAGATGTTTTTATGTCTCATTTGCTTTTGTAAACACTATCGGGTAGGTTTAGGGTTTAGTGTTGTTATTTTAAAATGGAGCATTAAGCTTTTGGCACCACTCACTGGACATTTCAATTCAGAACTGTGGTTATACGTACAAACTCGAACGTGATAAAACGTTGCCACATTCATGTTCATCTGTTCCGGAAAAAAAATAAACATGATGTTGGCGCCACTCACTGGATATTTCACTTTTAAACTGTTGCGAAACATGCACGACGCAGCATATTTTGCGTTTTGCAAACATTTTGCCACAGGTACGTTTTTCTAATGAGCCTGGGCTGCATATTTCCCTGTTTGAGACCGGTAACATATTTTATCAGTTCATACATTCCCTGCAAATCACACTAATGACCTTGGTGTTTCAAGTCCTATACTCTGGTGTTTGAGCTGCAGGAACACCACAATTGTTGACTGATGAGTATAACTGTGGGCATTGATCTAGGCCTGAAAACTGCACTATATGGCTGAACTGTGTGCACAATGTTGTATTAGTCATTTAGGTATGTCGTATGTGAGAGTGTCCATGTGTGTTTCTGTTTTCTAGCAGGGTACAATAGATTTTCATGAAAGCATGACTGGATGCAAAGTGTGAACACAGACCAGCATACAACTTTCAGATACATTAAGTACTTTACATGTGATTTAGTGTGTTAGTCAACACATTAAAATAAGTGTAATTCTTTAGAGAATTTAATAAAAAAATTATGATTTAAAATGTAAAACTTTTAATTTAACATTATTACAAAGTGCACTTAAGTATGTTAGGTGGCCTTGCATTTCATTATTCAGATCATATTGTTTACAAGCATAGTCTTTAAACATACATGCAATTAACATTTGAATTACACAAGTGCATGTTCAATACAAAAAAGCACACTTCTTTTCCACAAAGGTTAGCCTAAAGGGGGTCGCACACCGGACGCGCAGCTCGGCGCCGCGCCGCGCAGCGCCACGTCTTTTAAATTCGAACACATTATTCTCTATGAGAGTACACACACCGGCGCCCAGCAACGGCTCAGGACCGTGTTCAAAATCCTGCCGTGCCACAGAGCGCCATTTACATAGTTTTATATTAAATTTACATATATGTGTCTCAAATCGTAGTTAATGTATATACGGACTTAACCCTGTGCTGCAATATACATTTAGTTTTATATTTATTTACAGAAATCAGAAAATTGCTGATGTTATCGGATTTTCAGTGAGAGTTGTCCTAGACGTGGCGCGGCGCGGCGCTGAGCTGCACGTCCGGTCTGCGGCCCCCTTTAGGGGCCGATCAGGGCTTTTTTCAGGTTCGAAAACGCAAGGTGCACAGCACTGCCCCATCACACAGAACGAGCAGTGCGCTGCGTTTTTTATGTTGCTAGGCAACCACTGAAACAGCTGTCCTGTCAGTCAAATAAACGTCAAATCAGCCTTTTATTAACTTTATTTACTTTCTGTTAACATTGTGGTAGTTACGGTTCGTGAAGTCGTTAAGCTCCTGGTAACCCGCGAGAGCACCACAAGTTTATCCTCCATCATCGCACTCTCCGGGCGTTCAAGCCATAGATATCATATATAAACGCTAGATGTCTTATGGCGCAGTCACTTCCGGCATCATCGTTCGGCCATCTTGTCACAGTGCTCTGTGCATTAAGGTGAATGATCAGCATGCACACAAATCCTCTTATCTCGCTGAAATCTTGACGGATTTACAAACGGTTTGGTTTCTTACAAACGTTATTAACGTGGCTATAATTCCGAATGCTTAAACATGTATGTTATAATTTTTCATATGTATGCAGTGTCATAACTACATCTCTGACGTTTATAACAAACCAAACCGTTTGAAAATCGGTAGAAAAATGAGCAAGTTATGGTTATTTAAAAGTACATGCACCATTGAAGTAGTGAGCGAGTACACTGTGGCAAGATGGCCGCCACGTGCGGACGTCGACCTCCATTGGCCAGCAGTGCGCACGAGACATCTAGCCTTTATATATGATATCTATGGTTCAAGCAACTGTAGCTTTCATCACTAAAACGGAAGGCCCGCCTCTCCATTCATTCGATTGGACAGTGGAAAAAAACGCGATGACGTTGGGCGCTTTTTCCGCTTGGAGTTGCTTTTTTTTTCAACTTCAAAAAGGCGAGGCGCAGCAGGCGGTAAAACGCGAGGCGCAGCAGGCGCATAAACAGCACGCAGAACGCTCACTGCCATAGGAAAACAATTGAAAATAGGCGCCTCTCACTGCAAAAAACGCGTCAGGTGTGATCGGGGCCTTAGAATACAATCTTCTGTCTAACATTTAGCAAAATCAAACAACTGTAGTTAGCAGAGTTTTATTTCAAAGCAAATTTGTAGGTCCAAAGAGAGGTTTAGACAATACTGTTGGAACTATTTTACCAGTTTTCTGTAACCTGTGATGCTTTTACATGAAGACATGGGGCATATGGTAACATTATCCTTTGTTATCAGAGTCCAACAAGACCAATAAACTTGGGGTAATTTGCTTAAGGGCAGAGTTGAGATAAAGTCGGAATATTTATTTTAGGTTCCAGATCACTATGATTTGAATCTTAAATTGTGTCATTAGCCATTGAGCTACCTATTTGCAGTCCCTCGGTACAGAATGTACATAGACGTGTGTGTGTGTGTGTGTGTGTGTGTGTGTGTGTGTGTGTGTGTGTGTGTGTGTTATCTCGCCTGAGTCGCCCAGAGAAACAACTGAGCCAGGATCACCGCCAATCTTATCAACCAATCTGGAAATCTTTTTGTGGCAGTTTTCTGACCACCAAGATCACATTCCCTTGGCCTGAAAATCCCATTTTAAATTGACTGTCACCTTATGTACACCCACATGTGAGTACACATCAGGAAAAGGACATTTAGTGTAACAAAAACATAAAATTGAATACAGTGCACAAGCTTGAGTGTGTTTGTGCATTACACAATGAAAGCAGTGACTGTATCAGGGCATCAGGAGATTGTATGACTAAAGGGCAGTAGGTTAATAGGATTGCTTTATTGCTTCTGAAGATCATCCGCAAGGCTGTACTGTTTTTGAAGGCCTTGCTCTGTGCTCATCATTCAGGACTACCAATACACACTCACACAAACACAGGCTCAAAGAAACTTTATTCCCACACAATCCTTGTGATATCAAATCTTTCATAAACCATTACAGGAAATGCTAACACTCAAATGTCCTATGTTATCGTTCTGTATTTATATCCATTAAGAATTAAGCCTGGTTTGTGTGCCTGGGTGTGTGTGGCAGTTGTGTTTTGGAGTCGATAAGAACGTAGTCATGCAGAGGATGGAACAGCAAGGCAGTGGGGCATCAGATTAAGGCAGGAAGCAATTACAATACTGTGTGTGTGGGTGTGTGTGCTTGTAACTAAGTTGTGGCTTATAGGTTGTTTCCTAATCCCAAGCATGCTGAATATTTTCAAACATGACACCCGTTACCCATACCAGATACCAGTGAAAAATGTACATGTCGTAGCTGTTTAATATCTCTGACCAGGAAAATAAATGGCATGGACATCATTATACAATTTTCAGTGTAACAGCTTGATACTTCACAAACCTTATTTACTGGCATTGGTCATGCGCTACATGAAATAACAAATTTCTTGCAGTCAATCATCTTTGCTGAAAATGCTAAAAGTTATGCTGTGTTTGAACTCACATTCCTCTGAGAGTGAAGGTTGTCTTGGATGCAGATGAGGGCTGTTCTCTGATGTTCTTATTTCTTTCTAATTAAATTACTTTAAAAACACATCCTGTCTCACCAGTCGTTCTCAATCAGCTTGCTCTAATTGCTTCCAGCAGTAGAGCCTTTAATTTTCTTCTGTGGTATCAAGTACACTGTGTAGGTGCAAAACTTTTAATAACTTTTAATTACAGTTACTGGCCAACAGCTCACTTCTGTATAAATCAAACACTCAAATCCATTTCTACAAGTGTCCTTGTTTGACAGACACAAAGCAATTTATATCTAGCCACCATGACACTGGATTTAACTATTATATTATCGTCTCAGTAACTTCTCACATTATCGTGTGAATATTGCCAGTGCATGTGCTCAATTACATTATATATAACATATTAGATTGATTTACAATCTAATTTACAAGATTGAAACAGGTTGGCTGTTTGTATTGTATATTTTATTGCAAAATATAGCACAATATTGCACTTTACTGTATAAGAAAAATTAGGAAAACAATTTTCTGTGTTTTAGACAGGTTCACTTAATTTAGCATTGATTTTTGACATTCCACTTTCAGCCCTAATAGAGGTGTTTTACTATCATTAGTTTAAAAAAAAAAAAAATTATATATATATATATGCTTGTTTTGGTGATGATGTTTATTATTGAATATGTTCTGATAAGGCTAAAATGTTTGAGGTGATGCATGCTATATTAGTACCATATCGGTTATCAGATGATATTAAATGTTTTAATCTGTATTGGTCCATATCAGTGTTATTATCATTAACTAAAAATACAATAACACTATACTATATAGTGTTCATTGAATTTTTGTTCATTGAATTCAAGCTGAAATAAAATTAAATATGAATATTAGATTAAAAAAACTTAAACTTCATTCAGTTAGTTGCCAAAACAACATTTTTAATGTGTGTTTAGTTTAAGCTGAAGTACTAAACTTAGAAACTAAAAAAAAAAAAAAAAACTGAAAAAGAAAATGCATTAAAACTGTTTAGAAATATTTATAAAAACAAAACAAAAAGCTAATAACAAAATGACTAAAAATTAAACAAACATTAAAATGAAACCTGGAAATATAAATATGAATACAAACTATAATAGTATATAAATAATACTAAAATAGCCCTGGTCTATATTGGATAATTAATTGTGCATATTCAATTCATATTTTTATATTTAGATTACTTTTTTATTTTAATAACAAATTCAATTCTTGTTGGATTTCAAAAAAAAAAAAAAAAATTCTAGTCTGTTTAATATTTTATATTTTTAGACAAAATAGTATGCAATTTTTATCAGTCCTAAATGGTTAAATTGGGATTTTGGAGAAAGGGGAGCCCACAAACTCGTAGCCTCAGAAATTGGAATGGTTTGGCAAAGAAACTTATTTTTTTTAATGAAAAGTGCTGAATTGCTATCTTGTTCATCCTGAAAAAATCTAACCTCTCCTGCAATGTACACTCTAATCTCATTGATAATCTGGCATGGAAATCAATATCAGATCCCCAGTATCACTTTCCTAAAAGAGATTATTACATTCGTAATAATGTAAATGAGAACGATCTGGAAGGATATTGATTAGCGGAGGACACCCTTTAAAGGGCCCTTATTATGCTATTTTAAAGTTTCCTAATGTTGTTGTGGAGTCTCCTACAACATGTTTACATGCATCAAAGGTAAAAAAAACAAAAAAAACCACCTGTTTAATTTCCTCATAATATACATTTGTACATCATTACATTTTCAATGACTCTCAAACGACTCGTCAAATGAATCAATCTCTCTAAATCCCTCCTTTCCACGAGCTTCTCTGCTCTGATTGGCCAGACAGCTCAGTCTGTTGTGATTGGCCTACCGCATACAGCGCGTCGAAAACAAAACCGCCCATTGCCATAACAACGTCAGCTCTGCTGCTTCCTACACCGTAAACTAAACACACAGTAACGAACGATGACGTCAATTTTACCATATCAATCCGAGTGCGAGTCCGATGATGAAACATTGGAAGAACTGTTAATCAACCCGAACCTCCATCGCAAGGACGACTCGAGCAGGACTCAGTGTTTCTCAGTGATACACTACTCAGTTTGAGGTACATTATATGAGATGTTGCAACTGTAATTCCTCACCATCAGCATTAACAAGTGCATGTCCATCAACAAACCGATTATTTTACTTGTACTAATTTATTTACTGAGTATTTTTCTAATATATTGCGGTGAACACGCGGAAACTGTATCAATAACAGTGCATGTATACACAATGTATTAGCCTAGCACTAGAGTGAATGATCTGATGTAACATAAATGTTGGTAAAACAAATATTTCCTCAAAGTAGTGAGAAGAGAACGACAGACAATCTACATTAATAGACACAGTTATAGGTAATCGTGGCCCACAACTGATTAGCAGAAGTATTTAAGTAAGACAGTAATAACGTGAGTTAGCCAGAAGCAGGAGACCTACACAATATAAAATCAAAACTAAGGATTTTGAACACCATCTTTCAAGAGCAAGCGGTTTGTGAATCCTGCATTGAACCGAAATTTGAGAAGCAGTCTTCAGTAAAATAAAGGGAACACAGCAAAAGTTTAGGATTCTACTGCTGTGATATCGTGGTAACTTTAACCACTGATTCTTCACATGCTCGTCCTTGGGCAGTGAAAAAAAAAACTGGCTTTACCTTCACATTATAGCATTACCTTCACACAGCGTCGTCTTCTTAACATGATGCTATCCAGTATCCACAGGAATCAGCTGCTGGTTTGAGGTTCAAGTTTTCCCTGGTGTCTGCGCGTGCAATAAGTGGGTGGGCAATATTCTAATGTTTCGTCTTGACGTCACAACGAAACTGATCATGACTCGTTTGAAAAACGATTCATTTAATTGACTCTTACTTTTGAAAGACAATAACTTTATATACGGTGCACTTTCAGATTTAAAACTTTGCAGGATGTTTTCATTCACTTAGAGCTATGTTACACACTACATGAAAGGTCATTTCAAAAATCCATAATAGGGGGCCTTTAATGAACTTAGTCATGTTGATCTACAAATTCACAGAAACAGCTATACTTCTAGCTTTCTGATGCGTTTTGACCTACATTATGAAAAGCTGGTTTAAAGGTCCCATTTATATGTTAGTATGTTTTTTTAGATCAAAAGTTGTTATAATTTAGAAATAAAAGGCATATTTCCTAGCCTGATTTCATCCTCTGATTTGAACACTCTGTTTGAAGGGGCGTGTCTGCTTTGAGACTTCAGTGTAAACGCCCACTGCTGTGATTGGCTGACATGCTTGCATATGAAATATCTAGCATTACATGTGGAACTATCTGGAAAACTTTTACTATTACAGCTATTATACGTTTTTACTATCACAGCTATCAGGATTAACGAATCGTGAGAAGTTTTTTAAGTATTTAGATCTATTCCCATCACATAAAAGGTTGCAGTGATGAGCATTGAGCAGATGACAATCTGTTGATCGCGTGAAAAAAGATCTTACACACTAAAAACTCCTGGGTTAAAAAGGGACCAACTAATTTATGGGTTATTTCAACTCAGTAAATTCAAATCCAAATTCTTTGTTAAATACCTGACCCAAATGTTGGGTTTAAAAAAAACCAACATCTGGGTAGAAATAACCCAAAAATTAGTTGATCCTTTTTTAACTCAGCAGTTGGGTCAAAAATAACCTAACTTGGGTTACTATCCCAGTATGCCTTATTTCAGAAAATAAAACTTTGTTTTACATTATATTACACACTTCAAGCACTTTTACATTTTTATTGCATTAAATTAAAATCTATATGAAAAAACACACACTTGGACATGTTTATTTTCCTATTTATTTTAGGTCACACTGTAATAACAATATTAGAAATAAAAAATTGAAAAATAAACAACAATTCTCTGAAGAGCCTCAGGAATTTAAGCCTGGGGCCAACTTTGGGGACAATATTTTTGATAGTGTCCTCATCAAAGAGAAGAAATGCCTCCTCATCTTCATCTGAAATACAGAAAACAAGACAACATGAGTATTGTTAATAAGTCGAGACAATTGTGAACCACTCACCAGACACTCTTTCATTATCAAGCTAAAAAATAATCACTTTTAAGGGAATGCTGTGAATTTTTTTTTTTTTTTTTTTTTTTTTACGTGGCCCAAATTGCTAGTTAACTAATGTGGTTCTTTTGCAGCATTACCCATTTTGTGTGAATGACAGTCTATATTGTCCATCTTTTCTTTCATTAAAAAGTGTAATGACATTAATGCAAAGGTGAATATCTGGCCCATTCTTATGCATAACAGCTTAAAGACAAGGCACAAGAATCTTTTAGGGTTATATAGATATGCATACCCCACTGTCGAAGAAGTTGTGACTTTCACAAAATCTTGCACTGACACATTTAATCCTTATTAAAGAAAAATGTTTAGGTATAGAGAGATGATATAAGGGCAATAAGAGTAAAATGCTCACTTCTAAAATTCTCTATCAGCTGCCACTCAGTTAGCTTATCAGCGACAAAACTGTCCATTCAAAATGACCTGGAGAAAACATATAGAGGTTAGCAACAATTTGAAGACTTGACCCGCTTCTTTAACTCTCACTACTTCAGCCAGTAGAGCACTGTATAATATGATAAGCACGGCGCAGCTGGTAAACATAACTCAACTATTGTGTTGCCTCGTCGCTCTGTAGCCGCGGCTATGGGGGTCGCACACCGGACGAGAAGCGCCGCGTCGCGTCTAGGACAACTCGAGGTATCGCACACCGGACGCGCACTCTCTCAAGGGGCTCGCACACCGGAAGAGGAACGCAGCGCCGCGTCTTTAAAATTCGAACACATTATTCTCTATGAGTGTAGCTGTAGACACACCGGCGGCGCCATCCGGCGTCTGTCCGCGGCACCCAGCAACGACTCAGGACCGTGTTCAAAATCGCGTCCGGTGTGCGATACCTCGAGTTGTCCTAGATGTTCAGTTGTCGTGATAGCCGACCTACATGCCAACCACAGAATTACCACAGTTAACTCTAGTCTCAACGTAGCAACGTATTTTTTTAGCAAATAGTGCTAAACTAGCAACAAACAGGGACATGGACACAGAAAGTTTGTTACATCAACACTGAAAATACTCTCTTACCTTGAATATAGATGAAGTTGCACCAAAGAAGCATGTCCAAAACGGATCGAGCGCGAAGCGACGGTTATTTCAAACGACTGTTGTGAGAAAATTCCAGAACAACTGCGGGCGGGCGAGAGAGAGAGAGAAAGCCAACCCTATAACCCAGAACATGGGTACTCTTTGAAAAATAACCCAGAAACCCAAACAACCCAGGAATTGGGTCAAAATATTAGCCCTATAACCCAGAAAATGGTTACTCTCTGAAAAAATAACCCATAATTTTAACCCAACACAAATAACCCAGAAAATCGGTTGAATAAATAACCCAGGAGTTTTTAGTGTGTATCATTGCAACGCAGTTTCTGTACTCTCATTAATGCTTTCACCAATGCAAACATGAGGTAAGTAAGAGCTTCATTGTGCAGTGTAACAGCGTCATTGTTTTGGCAAGTGTCCAAATAAACTCACGCTGTGTGATTGACAGCTTGGGCGATTGGAAAGGGATTGTTCTTTGATCGCTTTCTGTATATATTAATCACAGTTTAAGTAAGATTATTTTCATCCTACAAAGAGAAACGATGTGAAGTTGATCGCTACTTCCGTAGTAAATCACTAATTACCGCTTGCTGGAATATAGTTGGAATTGCCCCCTTCTTCAGTATGAGACGCTGAGAGAAGCCTGCTTGATATGGCATTGAACATGGGCTGGCATATGCACATTTTTGGAGGCGTACATATTAATGATCCCGACTGTTGTGTCACAGTCGGTGTTATGTGGAGATTCGCCTATTTTTCAGGGGTGTTGTTCAAAAACGAGATTTAAATAAGAAGGAGAAAAGAATGTCAGAATACATTTGCAGAATGTCTTGAACACATTCTTTTCCCTTTGCCTAATACCTTGTCTCTGTTTGTTTCTTTCATCACAGGCCTAGCAACTGAGCACTGTGATGCAGCTGAAACCTTGCAGAGACCTTGATAACATCTCCACCTGGTGAGGAATAGGTTAATCAGAGACTGTCTGGGGGGGGACAGAGTGTTTGAGGTAGACTACAAGAGCTCATACTGTGTGAGCAAATGAGTGCTATTATAAAGCACACTGTTTCTAAAATATAAAGACAGAAATACAGAGGGAAAAGAAATATAGCGGTGTACATGTGCATGTCTTTTCACTGTGTAAGCCGACAGATGAAGATATGCATTCCTTTCTCATGGTTGCGTTGTCTTTGTGACAGTTTCATACAAGACAACAAATGAAAGGGAGGAAAAGAGACAGAGAAGCTAATGCCCTTAATCCACTTTGCATGCCTGCACTGTTATTTTGCTCAGAAAATCTGTGTTAGCCTGATGAAACACACATTCACAGGGGAAGAAAAAGGCGCTCAATACCGCTGAAAATGCAAATTTTCATCATTGTCTGTGATTTATTTTAAATGGCCATGAGTCATCATATGCAGTAGCTCCAAAAGGTTTTTTGGACACATATGCTGAACATATAAAGATTCATATATACAGTCTTTCCATTATATGACAAAATATCAACCATTGCCATTTATTTTAAAGGAATGGCACAGACAAAACACATTTTTAAAGACAAAACACAGACTTTGAAGCTAAACATTTCATAAAAAGACATTTGGTCGTTACAAATCACCTATATGAACTTGATGCAAATTGCATCCACTAAAAGTAATTTAGTTTAAATTCATCGGCAAAATTGATTTTTTTTTTTTTTTTGCAGATGCCTTTTGCTTTGATATTCTGTGTCAAATTCAATGACATTTTTAAATGTGATTGAATATGATTTTATGTGTGAGTGATTTTTAAGTGACTTTTTGGTGTAGTGCAAATTTAGGAGCAATATATCAAAACCTAATTTCTCTATATTTTGTCTTTTTTCATCATTATTGGTCACCCTTTACATGTAACCAATGAAAAGTATTAAAAAAAGCTTGTGACTAAACCTTGTATCTCAATTTGATCCTCAAACTGTCTCATAGTTTCACCCTGGTTCGATCATGAATGAAGTGCCGCAGGTTGGACTGTCTCTGTTTGTTTGCAATGCAATGATTAATAAAGAACTGTTTTTTTTTTTTTTATAATAAGTACAGTGTTTCCTTTACTGCAGGAAACACTATATATATATATATATATATATCAAGGGAGGAAGTGCCACCTCAAAAAAAAAATAAAAAAAATAGTGGCAATAAAAAGTGTATAAATCAATCGTTGTGTAACAGCATCACTGGAAGATAATATTACAGCAGGAGTTCACTTCTCTCGTGCCTAGCCTACTGTAAAGAAGTTCAGATGTTATGGGAAGAAGGAGGCGGGAACCGGCGAACATTCAAACATATTTAATAAATAAATACAGAAATACAGAAATGAAAATATAAGCCATGCAGCCCCTCGCGGACGACTGCTGGCCACACAAAACATAACATAAAACTCAGGCCTGTTCCTCTCTCGCTCTTCACTTTCGTCGCTCCTCCTTTATGCTTCCACTCCTCCGTGAGAGATACGAGATCGGTGCATCGCGCAGGTGTCGCTCATCAGAGTAATCACGCCACCGGCCTCGTGCCGCTCTCTCACGGCCCCTGGCCTCGTCCTGCTCGCCACACCTACCCTGAGCCCATTGACTTTTTACAGACCCCCTAAAGAGTGGTGGGTTTAGTGGAGGTTAAATAGGAATGAATGGGGAAAGTCACTTGAGAGAGGACAATGCCCTTATCACACTGTGATTAAATGTGATTGGTTATGATTGACTATAATTGGTTCATGCGATAAATCCCGCCTCTTGTTTTCGTACATGTCCCCTGTTCGCGAATCTGTCTGAATGAACAAAATGATTGCATTAATGGAAAGACTAGTTAAAAAGTAAGTAAAGTAAACAGCTCAGCCACTTAGATATCACTACTTTATGTCATGTCAAAATCAAACTTGAAATAACCTGAAACATGATGACTGTGAGGAGTTTTTAGTAAGCAATCAGCTTGGTGAATTTAAAGGTAAATTTTCTCGTCTGTGACCAGTGTTTATCGAGCATGATGACTGATGATCCAAAAATAAGTTGACTATTAAAAAGAACAGCTGACCATCAGTTCTTAAATAAAATATATTGCTTACATTGTTACTGTCTTTAGCTGTTATTTTGGAATAAATGCAAAAACACATGCTTAAAACACTAACTTAATGAGATTTATAGTTGGTTTAAGAACATTAATTACATTAATGTAAAAATACAAAATAGAATTGTATGTTCCTGTAAGAATTGAGAAATTACGAAATGCCGGACAGTCTGTTTGAAGAGCGACCAGACCCTGAGAGGACGAAGGACCTCTCTGGAAATTACCATTTGAACTCACCATTTGAGAGGCAAAGTCTCACCTCTGAACACATCTCTCCCCCTCTTCCTCACTCCCCCTCTCACATGCTGAGACCACATGTAAATCACCCAAGAAAATTTAGTTTAATGTGAATGATTATCACAGAGTATTTTTCATGTTTGGTATCATTTAAAATGTCTCAGTGCGACTGGTACAAATGTCTAATTTCCAAATCAGTAAAACAAAAGGTAATAAGGTTTTGAAGAGTTTTAAGAGTAACTGGCACACAAGGAGGGGTTGGCCTCTAGACAAAATGGTCTCCCTACACCCAAAGGTGTAACCTCTGAATGAAAATTTCCATTGTTAAAAGATGTTTCCAAGTGAAAGAGGTCCTGACTATATAATGAAATGCAGCAGAGGGTTCGGGGCCTTTTCTGTATTTCAGATTAGCCCGTGAGGTTGAGAGTGAGACCTCTCAGCCTCATGAATTTCTTAATGTTGGGTTGGGTCTTTTCTCTTTATTCCAGAGCATTTGATGTTTTGTATCAATTATCTTTGAATTGATTATGAAATTGGCATGATACATTTACCTGACATAATAAATTGTTACATTTGATTATTCTAACTGACTTTGAAATTATTTTCATTAAAGAGTTAAAAGGAATAGTCAAACATTCGCTCACATTTAATGATGCAAAGATATCATTAAAACCTTTTCATTTATGGAGTCAGATGAAATAACGAGAGAATACATACAGTATTCAAATGTATTGCATTTAATAAAAAAATTCTTTGCCTCGAGAAAAGGACAGTAACACGTAAAGACCTTCCGCGCTGGTCGGATGCCGGCTTTGGGCCGATCGAGCGCGAGCTTACACACCCAAACAGTGAAAATTAAGGTTTGTGAGAATTCTGGGTCGGTCCACGGAATTGCTTTGCTCTCAGAGCATCAGAGAAGATAAACAAAAGAGGCAGCAAAAAGCAAGCTGATTTATTAAGCCTCTTGCCAGGCATCCAAAAAGTCCTCAGCAAAACCTGTGCCAGTCCCAACTGTGCAAATCAGCAGAAGTTTTAACTGTGTGTGTGTGTGTGTGTGTACTGTGCAAACCAGAAGAAGTTTTAACTGTGTGTGTGTGTGTGTGTGTGTGTGTGTGTGTGTGTGTGTGTGTGTGTGTGTGTGTGTGTGTGTGTGTGCGTGCTTGCGTGTGCGTGTGTGTGTGTGTGTGTGTGTAAAAAAGATAGTCGATTAGTGTCGAGCGGTTGGCGTCTAGGTGCACGTCAATATTTAGAAGTTTGATAATTATCCTCCACACCTAAACTGACAAAAACTACAGTGATTATAGCAGAAAAGATGCTCATTTGATGGACACAGTGATGATATGTGAGTAAATGATGAGCATTTAATTGTTCCAGAGATATTAATTGCGATCAATTGTGTGAGATGGCACCATGCTGTGCATGTGAAGCGACTAATATTGACTACAGTACACGTATGCTAAATTACTATTCACATCACGTGTGTCAACATGCATGAAGAAAGCATCATGGAGAGGGGATTAATTGGACCGTTTTTTTTGCTTTATGCCAAAATGACACCATGCACGTCACTGTGGGAGTCTGAGGTCATACATGAGCAGATTGTTGTTGAAGGCTGTACATCACATTCATAAATGTGTCCCACATGTGTTCTGCTGGCCCAGGAGTGTTGTTTGACCCCCATACGAATCAGGACCAGATTCAATGGAATAAATCCAGAACTACTAAATTGGCAATATTTATTTCTATGGATGATTTCGGCCGGAAACAATTACTTAAAATGTAATCACAGCAACACATGGATAATAATAGGGAACTCGCAGCTGGGGAAAAGGTTGTTTGATAAAAAAGAGAAACAGCCATTGTGTTTGTAAATGTGTGTCATAGAGTGAAAAAAGAAAGCACAATTCCATAAAGGCACCCATTTTCTGAAGGAAACATTTAAACCTCAATTCAAATTGAAGGTTGTCACGAATCTTGTCAAATCACACCTCCATATTCTGTGATGTGTCACTGAAGAATGATATGAGATGGGAAAACTATGAAAACCAAGATGAACATCATTATTTTCACAATATTTTAATATTTAATTTATTTGTTGAATTGTTATAATATTTATATTCAAATTTAATGTTTCTTTATTTTCATAGCTCTAAATTTATCAAATGCAAAAACTTAATTGAATTCAGGATACATAAAATGGGGTTTTCATAATTTGTCAAGTTGCCCAGGTTCTGTTGCAGCTGCTAACAATTACTGGATAATTTAACTTTAATGAATATTAATGTAATGAGGAATTCAGAGATGATGGAGAGAGGATCCAAGTGCAGATAATTTTAATAAAATAACAAAGATAAACAAAACACAAGGAAACACAGGAACAGAACTCAACAAAACAACCATGAATTGACAAGACCTGAAAAAGAACAAATGAAACAGAAGGCCAATATATATATACAAAGGTAATTAAACTAACAGGAAACAGGTGCAAGAAATCATAGCTAAATGATGGGAACAGGAAACTGGGAAATATCTACAAGTTACAAGTCACCATTACAAAGCAAAAAGCACAAAGACAAAGAATACATAACTTAAATAAATTAATTATAGATTAACTTGGGGCCATATTAACGAACAATCTTAAGGCTAAAAGCTGTCCCCAGTGTTGGACCTTTAGGAGCAACTCTTAAAAATAGGCTACGTGCACGTAACTAAGGAGTTCTACTTCCGTCGACCACATATCAAGTTACATCCACAACTTTGAAGGTGAGTAACGATACATCAGCTGTTAGCAGTCAGATCAGCTGTTAGCAGCTAGATCAGCTGTTAACGTTAGACATTGACTAGCTAGCAGCCAAGTATTTTAACTCGCATCAAATCGTGTCAATATTACGACATACTTTATGAGTGTTATTAAATACCTTGTTATGTTGATATGATTATCAACTGGTTGTGTGTATTATTAATTTGGGTTTTGTATTTCCTCTCAGTGTCCAAGAAAGATCCAGTGACAGGAGTAGCGTGTGTGATGGTGTTATGTCATCCGTCAATGGACAGATCTAAACCACCTCACAGTTTAAGTGTAGGATGAGTGTAGCATTAAGATAGCGTTAAGATGTTTACCCATGTTCCTGGGTTAATCGTGTTCTTTTGGTTCTTTGCTCTAGGTTAACCATGTTCATTTGGTTGACCATGTCCCCCATTCATGTTAAAAATGACCAGTGTATGCTTAGTGCTACGTTACTACTATCTTTTCACTAACAGCAATCAGTATAGTTTTTTTTTTTCCAGGTATGCTGAACATCCCAGGTGAAAGGTGAAACACATAAGATAGGTATAGAAGTTTATGTAAACCTGCTAAGTCTAAGTAGATATACTGCAATCTTGGTACTTTTTAAGTGGGGATTCTGAGTGTACCTGCAAATTAAATAGACTGCTCCACTGACCACATTAAAAGAAAAAAGATTATTAATCCCTTTACTAACAGTGTTTACAAGAAAAAAAGTTAAGTTTTTACTAGCTATTTTAACTAACAGTGTACAAAAATAAATAGTAGCTTACTTGTAGTCCATATAAATATATGACAAATCAGTTATGCTACTCAGTTATTTCAATACTACATCTACACACACACATCACATACGCTCATCACTGCTTATGGCCTATATTCACAGGGTGTTAAACCAGGTCCCGTCTGATGGCTGTGATGTCTGCCAAACCAAAGCAGAGGACCATGGCCGAGGGAGTAAGGTGAGAATTTGGCTAGTAGGTAGTAATCTATTAATTAATTTGTTAGGCCTACTTTTCTCAATCAAATCAAGAAAACTGTAGTTTTGTTACTTAGTTGTAGTTATGAAGTAACATGTAGTTATGAAGTGATGTATCTTACTGGTGTTTCTCAATTTGTTTCAAATAGGTCCACACTGTACAAAGCCATCAGTGGAGAGTTGCTGGACCTGTCCATTCTCAGAGTGTCAGAGATCTACAAAGAGTTCACCCCTGTTTCTGCACCAACCATTTGTACAATGGGTATCGCCTGTGAGGGGCCACTAGTGGACTCTGCACTCGGTTTGGTACAAGCAGGCAGTCCCCTGTCATACCAACAACCCAAGGCAAGAAGTCGCCCTGTTGCTCACCATGACGCTCCACCATGCCCAGATTTGCCATTGGCTGGCTGCAGACTGGAGACATCATGCAGTATGTTTGTTTTCACTGAGCATCAACAGCTGCACTTCAAGTCACTTGAGGTTACCTGGGAGATGGCTAACAAAATAGAGGATGCAACTAGGAGTCAAAGTACATCAGCAGACTGGCACAGACTGAGAAAACCCAGACTCACTTCCTCACATTTTGGGGAAATATGCCATGCTAAACCATGCACCTTAGATAAGATGGCAGACCGGCTGCTCAAAGGGGTCCGTCAGACAGCAGCAATGAAGAGGGGTCTCGAAATGGAAGCTGATGCCATCGAAGAGTACTGCAAGCTCAAGAGGGTGAACTACTACCCTTGTGGCTTCATTATACACCCCGACACTCCATGGCTAGGGACATCCCCAGATGGAGTTGTCTTTGACCCAACAGAAAGTACTAAATTCGGCCTTGTGGAAATAAAATGTCCAAACGTTAAGAGCTATGTGGATTATCCACATCTGAAAATGAAAGACGGCAACCTGGAATTGAAGCAGGGTCATGGCTACTACTGGGAGGTGCAGGGTCAGCTGCTCCTAACAGGGATGGAGTGGTGCGATTTTTGTGGTGTTTGCGGAGGAAGACACCCTGATTCAAAGAATATACCGGGACAGTGGTGTGATGCAAAAAATAAGAGAGAGTAGACTTCTTTTTTTTTTCTACACATACCTACATAAATATCTGCTGTAAAAAAAATGAATTATCAGTAAACAATAACTTCTAAGAACTGTCTTGTTCTTGTTGATATCTCATTACAGTGTGAGGCCTTCAAGTGGGTTGTTTTAAGTTAATTTAAATTTGTCAAGTTACTAATCAGAAAATATGTGCTAAACAGAGTTGTAACACTTTTAGGATTGACCACTTGACAAAGTGTACACAGCAAAGGTGAACCCACGCCAATGTATTGCTAGATGTTAAACTAATGTTCAGTGAGTCAGGCCCACTTGAGGGGAAATTAAACAACACAAAGGGAGACCAAATTAATATAGATTTCCAATAAATAATTTATTAATTAAAAAAGTCAGTAAATGTAAGCCAAAACTAAATTGTGGTATGAATCAGTATATTGTTTGTAAAAAAAAAAAAAAAAAAAAAAAGGAAAATGAGGAAGAGGAGCAGCCAGCCATGAAGCAAACAGTCAGATTTCTACCTGGCTCTTATGTTCGCTCCATGTCTTTGACCAGAGGTTCATTTTGGTAGTTGCACAAGATACAAGCTACAGTGAAAAGTTGGTTAATGCTCCCTGAAATAGACAAGGAGTTACAGTGTCAAAAAGTTTGTTCTACTTATTAGCCTTTCAACATGAACTCACAGCCGAGCGATTGACTGGGTCTCCAGGACGTCCTGTGCTGCCATTTGATCCTTGTTGGGGTGGAAGGCAGGCCTGTGAAGTTTTCCTGGCATAAGGTTGTCCACCCTAAAGCCCTTGTCCACCATCACAGCCATGTCAGGAGACAGGATAGGTATGATGCCCGAGAATATGAAGAGCTCACGGTCACTGATAGAGCCCCCATAGAGTGCAGAAACAAATGTCAGAGGACCATGTGGTGCCATGCCAATCATAGCCTTGAAGGTACAGTGTGATTTGTAGGGCGAGTACACCTCACTCTGTAGCACAAGTGAGGATGGAGTTTGGCACCGCAGTTCTGTGCAGTCAACAATGACCTGAGTGTCTACATATTCCTTGAACTCAGGAGGTAGGTTGGCTGTGATTTCTTCAGGTGTCATCCAGATACACACAGCTCCCAGTACACAGTAAAGAAAGTTGGCCCAGGTTGTGATGGTCCTGCTGGCTGTTGTCCGATGGATGTTAAATCGGTGGCCAAGCTCTCTCTGTGTGCATCAGGTTGATAGATAATTTAGAAAAAGAAATAACTCATCTATGGGCAGCAACTTAGTTGATCTGTTTGACGTTGTCTTCTCTGCCACAGAGGCCGATGCTTCTCTTGCCACACGGATCATCCTTGATGTTGCTGGTTCGATGAGCCTCCAGAATGCCATCAGGTGGTCATAAGAATGGGATCTTTTAAACAAAATACACAAAAATAACATTGTTGTTAGTCATGGTAGACTAATTTAGTTACACATGATCAATTATCTTAATTTTTACTCTACTTACTACATTTGTTTTACATGAAGAAAAAACAATGAAAGGTTGTGTCTACGCATCTGACTGAGTGCTGTAGGTAGCACAAGTTTGGGCCTGATCATATCATTATGTTAGTCATAAATTACATTACTTTTACTTTTGATAGTTGATGTACACTTGAAGGAAAATACTCTTCCTTGTAAGGTGGACTTTTAGTGGAGCAACATTTTACATGTGTAGTAGGCCATCTTTACTTTCACTAAAGTACATGATTTGCGTGATTTTTTTTTTTTTGTCCATCACTGTTAATATGGTACCAAGGTTATTTTCGTAAACGAAAACTGAAACTAAGACTAAAACTATTGGTAAAAAAACATTTTCGTAAACTGAAATAAAATTACAAATTCATAATAAATGAAAAACTAAAACTAAACGAAACTAACAACAGTTACTGAAAAACTAACTGAAATAAAATAATAATTAGCAAAAATAAATAATCGTTTTCGTATTTAATAAGCTCTTTACTTTGGTGGAAAATCTGACCTGTGGCTGTTTAGGGAAATGCGCTTCACACGCGTGAAGTTGCTGAGGCGATTAACCGCTGTCCTGTGTCGCGCTCAATGAAGGACCGTAGCGTCGAACACATCGCTAGTCCTAAGCGGCTGTTCATAAAGGATGCGTCTGTGGCAGTGGAATAGGAAATAACTCAAGGTAATTAACTTCTTTTAACTTGAGCGCGGCGTTTTTAGAATGTCCTTTCATTTGCGAGACGCGGGTGCAACAGCAAAACAAGTCCGTCAAGCACAAAAATACCTTTAATGTACTACTACTGTATGTTTGAGATGTCAGGTTTCATGAAGGTTGACAGGCTGAAAGGTGCTGTTGTTATCTTTGTTTTTACAAAAGATTTTCTGCTAATAATATTATTATCAATGTGGAGACATGTCCCGGAACACCACACACACACACACACACACACACACACACACACACACACACACACACACACACACACACACACACACACACACTCTCTGGTCCACTATCTTTGTTGGGACTCTCCATAGACGTAATGGTTTTGTACTGTACAAACTGTATATTCTGTCTCCTTACACTAAACCGACCCCTAAACCTACCTAACACACACAACACACACTAAACCGACCCCTAAACCTACCCATCACACACAACACACACACACACACACACACACACACACACTAAACCGACCCCTAAACCTACCCATCACACACAACACACACACACAACCACACACACTAAACCGACCCCTAAACCTACCCATCACACACAACACACACTAAACCGACCCCTAAACCTACCCATCACACACAACACACACACACACACACACACACACACACACACACACACACACACACACACACACACACACACACTAAACCGACCCCTAAACCTACCCATCACACACAACACACACACACACACAACCACACACACTAAACCGACCCCTAAACCTACACACACAACACACACACACAACACACACACACACACACACACACACACACACTAAACCGACCCCTAAACCTACCCATCACACACAACACACATTAAACCGACCCCTAAACCTACCCATCACACACAACACACACTAAACCGACCCCTAAACCTACCCATCACACACAACACACACACACACACACACACACACACACACACACTAAACCGACCCCTAAACCTACCCATCACACACAACACACATTAAACCGACCCCTAAACCTACCCATCACACACAACACACACTAAACCGACCCCTAAACCTACCCATCACACACAACACACACTTAAACCGACCCCTAAACCTACCCATCACACACAACACACACTAAACCGACCCCTAAACCTACCCATCACACACAACATACACACACACACACACACACACACACACACATTAAACCGACCCCTAAACCTACCCATCACACACAACACACACTAAACCGACCCCTAAACCTACCCATCACACACAACACACACACACACACACATTAAACCGACCCCTAAACCTACCCATCACACACAACACACATTAAACCGACCCCTAAAGCTACCCATCACACACAACACACACTAAACCGACCCCTAAACCTACCCATCACACACAACACACACTAAACCGACCCCTAAACCTACCCATCACACACAACACACACTAAACCGACCCCTAAACCTACCCATCACACACAACACACATTAAACCGACCCCTAAACCTACCCATCACACACAACACACATTAAACCGACCCCTAAAGCTACCCATCACACACAACACACACTAAACCGACCCCTAAAGCTACCCATCACACACAACACACACTAAACCGACCCCTAAACCTACCCATCACACACAACACACACTAAACCGACCCCTAAACCTACCCAACACACACACACACACACACACACACACACACACACACACACACACACACACACACACACACACACACATTTAATTTAGGTCCCCACAGTGACACGAGTCCCCGTGAATGTGTGTGCATTCAGGTTTAAGTCCCCACCGGGATAGAAAAAACATGTACACACTCACTCACTCACACACACACACTCACACACTGCATAGATACTTCATTATTTAATCACACTGGCTTCACAGCAGGTTGTCAGATTAATTGAGCTGTTTTTTTGTTTTATGTACCAGTGGTACTCTGCTACAATGTACAGCTGAAAAAAGTAAACTATGTTTAACAAGATTTCATCTTTAATATGAATTAGTTTGTCTGAATTTTTCGTTTTTTTTCTTGTATACTTTTAAGTTCCATTTATTTGGTGCATTGTTCAATCTCAAACCATTATTTTTATTTTTATTATTACGATGTCTGCACAAGAGTTAACTGTAATCTCGGCAAACATTAAACTTTGCTGAAATTATGCGTCTCGCTTTGGTCTAACCCTGGAAGTGTTCTGTTTGCTCTGCCAAACTATAATTACTAAAACTAAAACTGAAACTAAATAAAATAAAAACTAAATAGAAATGTGTTTGCAAAATAAAAACTAAACTAAAACGAACAAAACCATTAATGAAACGAACTAAAACTAAACTTAAATTTAAAGCAAAATTGAAAACGATATTAAAATAAAAACTAATTTAAAAAAGCAAAACTATAATAACCTTGTATGGTACAAGACATCAGCTTCCTGCAATTCAAAGCACCTTGATTATGACTTACCTATAAAATCGCATGTCCTCGTCCGATCCTGCAAAGCGCTTCAGTCCAAAACAACTCCGCAGCTGGAGAGCCTGAATTTGTAGTTCGAGCTCCTTTACTTTCTGGCGAAGTGTATCGTTTTCCTCAGCGAACTGATCTGCGACCATTGCTGTTGTAGGAGTAATACAGTAATCATGATCTGGTGCCAGGGTAGTCACCTCCATCTCTTCTTCTGAGTTGATGTCATGGACAGGAGGAGGGCTATCCGCTCTGGGTCTCCGCTCCCACACGCGGATACTCTCTGTGATACAATACTCTCTGTGCTGGTATTTGAAAATTATTCCAGGAAAAAAGAGCAGGAATGGCCCCTTTCTTCAACCTTCTCAATTTCCCCAGGTTGTTAACAAAATCGTCCTTTTGGAAATGCCTGCTGCAAACACGACTCGTCTTGCTTGGGGTGAAGTCGTCCACTGGAAAGCTATGACAGCTTATAGTACTGTTGTACCTGGACGAATTCGCACACAGGGGTACACAACAATGGACTGCGGTCTTTTTCACGTGTTGATACGCCAACCGCCTCTCTTTTACCCGGAATCCGCTCATATTGAAACTTTGTCTATGTCTACTAAAAACTAGCGACTCAGGAAGTAGTCGACCGCACACTCAACACACGTAAGTTAACCGGAAGTTCTATAGTGCACGTAGGGTATTAGGGGTGTGTTGCTCTGTAGACCTAAAAATTAAAATTAAATAATTAACTAAAAATAATTATTTCGGATTTCGTAATGTTTTTTTTCAATTTATGTGTAAAATAAAGCCTGTGGTAAACACAACCTGACTGTACTTTGACGTTTTGTTGAATAACATAAATTACCCTCACCCATAACAAAAATGCAAATTTTGAAGCAGTTATGTTAGTTTTTGAAAATTTACATTTTTAATAAGTAACTAGATAAGACAGCTTGCGGTGTGAGTGTGTGCAGTGTACGCTGTAGAACAAAACGTCAAAGTATGTTTACCACAGGCTTTATTTAAATTGATCAAACCCCATTATAAAAACCCATAGGAAATTTTTTACGTCATACCTGCACCACTCTATTGCTGCCATTTTCCATGAACAAGATACACACACACCTCTCTCTCTCTCTCTCTCTCTCTCTCTCTCTCTCTCTTTATATATATATATATATATATATATATAAAGATATATATATATATATATATATATATATATATATATATATATATATATATATATATATATATATATATATATATATATACTGTATATATGTGATAATTTTGTCTTACAATAACTTGTTCCTGCTGTTGCTGAGAGAGCTGTGATGAAACTGCCATGCCATATCTTCCCTTCTTTCCTAGATAATACCACAGCATGTCCTCACACTTCAGGCTAACAGCAAACATCTTTTTTTTTTTTATCAACTCATGAGATCTAACAGATTACATGCTTAAGATTTTAAACGCTTTCCTTCTGGGAATCTCCAGTTTAGGCTGCAGAGCTGATCAACTGTAAACATGGATAAAAAACAATTTCAGAGGATAAAGTTATTCAAGAGCTTTCAGAGTGAAAAGCGTCCTATCAGAACTGTTCTCGGATTGGCATCTGTGTTTAAATCCCAATAAACATAAGAAAGAGAATGATCAAGACCAACAAAAAATATTTTTTTTATGTTGAGCCAAGAGGTAGTAAAATAATATATTTTTTAATACATTTATAAATATTTATTGGTCAGTGTGCAACAATCAGAGTTCAAAAGCATGTCCTTGTATTTTTGCTATAATGATTTTGCATATATAAAAGCAAATGAAATGGAGTAAAGGACACAGAAGTTGATCGCTCGCTGCATGTCTCATCCCATCAGTCAGTCTAAATGCAGTTCTTTGAAGGCTGGTGAGTTGTAAGGCTCCCTCAGGATACTGCAAATACAGCTCCAAAGCAGCCGGGTGTATAAAACACATCAGGTGCAACAAATTACACAGCTCTGAGGCTAAAAGAAGTAGTTCACTCAAAAATTCTGTTGTTACACTAAAAAAAAAAAAAGTTTGCTGCTTGTTCAAATTGCTTAATTAAAATGAGCTTAAGCAACAAAATTGCTATACATTTTGTCCAAACTTAATTTGATTGTGTTCAATCTACTTAAAAAAAAAAAAAAAATATATATATATATATATATATATATATATATATATATATATATATATATATATATATATATATAAAAAAGAAAAATTCTTAATCCGTTTGTGTTTGATTACATGACTGATTTGTGTTAACTAAACTTGTGGACACTAAACTTAACCGGTTTAAGTAACAGGGAAGCAATTCCATTGATTTGGTTGGACATTACTATTTCACATAGATTCTTTCTCAGTTGTTTTGTCACAACACCAGGAGCCAACATAGATAAAAAAAATTCCATTAATGTTAATAAAAAATAATTTGCTTGTGTGGAACCACTGTCCATAATTGAATTAAGTTAGTTTAAAGAATATATTTTTTAGTGTATTTATTCACCATTCCAAACCCATATACTGTTATGTTTTGTCTGTGAAAAAAATATATAAAATACACTGTTTTTCAAATAAAGGTTCATAGTAACTCATAGTAAGTTCACAGTAGACCAATACGTCTAGATAGTTTACAGCATGTTAACATTTTTATTGTGATGGAAACTTGTATTATTATTAGATATGTATGAGGTGACACATATTTGTATTACCATAAATCACTAAAAATAAAATGTAATGGCCAGTAAAAAAAATACAGTGTGCATAAATATATTTTATAGTATATTTAATAATGTGCTTAATGTGGTAACATCAACATTAATTGATTTTATTCAAGTCAAACATTATTTAACATTAATCAAACCCCAGCTGAACTATTTCTTAAGTCTTATGAAAAAAAAGTAGTATGCCTATATTTAGAGACTCAACAACTCAAAATGTTGTGTCTGTGAGACATCAGCTGTTCATCTGATATTTTTTTGAGCCTCCTATAAGCTGATATAGTAGATTATCAGGAGACAGTTTGGACTTAAACTGCTGACATGCTTGCACTGTGTGTCTGGCTTTCACTGGCTCTGTCCATCCTCTCCACTCTTTCTTCGATTTGATCCCATCTGTCCGTACCTGCCCCCATGTGAAAAGAGGAGAGAAAAAGTGGATCAGAGAGTGTTCATATGGAGATTAGCTGGTAGAGAGAGAGAGAGAGAGATAGAGAGAGAGAGAGATCTAATAAGAGCTCTATTCATAACTATTCAGTCTTTAGAGTGAGTGATTGTTTGTGTGTTAATGTGACACATGATGTAAGTGTGTGAATAAAAGTGTGTTTGTGTGTGAGAGATGTATACGTTTAATTGCATTTGAAAAGGAGTGTATAAAATAAAAAAGGTCTTTTTGGCATAAGAATTGTTTTTGTATGTGTGTGTGTATGTGTGTGTGTGTGTGTGTGTGTGTGTGTGTATGTGTGGGGGTCACTGGCCGTGTACACTGAATATGATTTCAGCAAGAAAAATTAATATGAACCTGTGATTGGGATGGGAAATATAAACAGATTTATTACACTTTATTTTAAGGTGTCATTGTTACAGTGTAATTATATATTTAAGTACAGAGTAATATTAATTACCAACATGTACTTATAGGGTTAGGGTAGGATTAGGATTTGGTTGAGGGTTAGTTGCGTGATGTAATTATGCATAATTTACTGTTATCACTATGGTAAGTACATGTAACATTTCTTACAAGGAGACTAAAATAAAGTGTTACCCAGATTTTGTAAAAGTGTGTAAATACAAATTTGTGGGTTTATATGATTTAGCAGTGGCAAACAGAATAGTCTCAACATGAATATATGGTTTTATTGAGACCGATTCACAATTTATTCATAAATACTCGTTTCCATCTTTTGTTTACATCAAGTTACATTGAATTCCAATTTTATGTACACTCAAAAAACAAATTATGTATAAACATAAGATTTATGTATTTGAATTGCATATAAAATTTTCATCCATTTGGATTACATCATTTTAACAAAAACAAATTAATAAACTGAATGTGATTCATATGTGTCAGTCATACGTAAATGAAACGTGTAAGATTTACACAGCAAAACACCCATGCTAAATCAACACTGCTCCGTTCATATGTGTGCACACTACATAATTAAAGTACCATTGAAGCAGTGTTGAAGTTAATGAGATAATTAACCGATGATTGCACGTTAATGATGAACACCTGCTGTTAACAAGCAGAATCACTGAATGAAATGCTGTGTTTGAAACCGCATACTCACTGAGTAGGTACTTTATTTCAATAAGTACTGACTTAACAAGCGCTAAAAGAGTAGGTACTTTATAGCCAGATCTCATTAAGTATGAATGCGAGCCGTACATCATCCGCCATGTTGATGTTTTCATGTGACCTACAACGTTATCACAAGCGCAACAACTTAAAAGATATGAGCGACAGGTTTAATTCATCTATCTGTAAATATCTTGATATTGACGAAATTGGCTAATTTTGTGTCTTGTTGAAGAAACAGCTGCCCATTTATTTTGTGAATACATTTAGGGTTGATTTAAGTTCTTATATATTAAACCCTTCTAATGTGACCCAGTTTTATCCTTAACGATATTATTTTTATTACGAAAACCCAAAATCGTCATCTCTTGAATATGTTAATTTCTTTATTTTATCCCACATTTTTCACCCACAAGCAAAAGTGGCTTAAATCTCCTTTGTTTCCCTCTTTTTATTGTTAAATTTACCTATCATTTCATCCCTCAGGCTTATAAAAAAAAAAAAAAAAAAAAAAAAATGTTTTATGTATTTGGTTGAATTATTTAAAGATATGTAACCTTGTCATTGTTCTTTTTTCCTGTGTATAAAATCTCTTATGATTTATGCAAACCCATTATATATATATTTTTTATCATTATGATTGTTCATTGTTAAATATACAACCATGATATATTTCCCTGATCTTGTATGTAACTAAGTTTGGCAATAAAAAAAATGATAGGCGACAGGTGCACTAACACTGAATATTATATAATTTAATAAAACGTATATAAAAATGTAATTTATTTTGTCATATGACAGCTATGCATGAACACACTGTAGATAAATGCAGTGAAAACATTAACATTTTCAGTTAAGCAATGAATTAATGCCTTAATTACATAATTATATTTTATTTACTGACAACAATAAGAAACATGAATAAATCTGTAAAAGAACAAATAAAATAACCATCAATAAACAAATGCATATACAAGTCAACAACACATGAAACTTTATTCAAACTACAATCATGTATTTACAGGTGGTGAACCCCACATCCTACTTCCATCTCAACACAGCGGTTCTCATTCTTCAGCTTTATTCTGATGAAGCAGCTGACCGCCAGAGGTGAGCCGTGCCTTCGTGCCGGAGGTTGTTGCGTGCTGCGCTGTGCTTCACAATCTGAGGCAATAAGGGCCAGTGGAGTGATGGAGGGTCTCATCCATGGCACCATTTCCAGGATTCAGCTCTGGGCTCCCCATCCTCAGTGCTCACACCAGTCTGCAGAGATTTCAGATCCTACAAAAATACACAAACATAATACAAAAGCAGTCATTTTAACAGCACAATGTCATTTGATTATATTAGAAGTACAAAGTAACAAAGTAACAACATTATCTTACTTTATATTTTAGTAAGATCCCTAAAATCCCAACTAAAGCAAACACTGACCACCACCATGGTGACTTCAAATAAAAAACTATTATTCTTATTAAAACAGATATTACATAAATAAGAACCCAACGAGTATCCCAACTATGGGGTGATATAGCACCTTTCCAACTGTGGGTTATTTTAACCCAATGCATTGGGTTAAAAGCAAGTTTGGTTTAAAATAACACAACAGTTAAGTTAAAGTTCAAAAGAACAGCATTTAGATGAAAAATTAATTATTTGTAGCATTATTATAAATGTCTTTATGGTCTGTTTTGATCAATTTAACGCATCTTTGCTAAATAAATTGTGTGTGTGTGTGTGTGTGTGTGTGTGTGTGTGTGTGTGTGTGTGTGTGTGTGTGTGTGAAAAACTGACCCTAAACTTTTGCACATAAATTATTACACATTTGAGGGTCATGGTGTGATCATTTTAATTTTAAGACCATTTTGACCAAGCTGTAAGTATCGCTACTGTGTCATTATTAAATGTAAACTTTAATGTCCTCTGCTCCTCGCCATAGCTTGACTTTGCTGGAAGCTTACACCTGTAGCGTGTGTCATATTTCCTCCACAGCTCCACGTTAATTAAGATATTAGTAAAGTTTCCCCCCTGAGCCACTGACCGAAAACAGCATTCCTCAATCGATCCTTTCATTGTCTAACACTGACCACACATACAAATACATGCATATTCCTGTTAACACGGACAAACACACAGCCCTAGTCCTGCTGTCTTGTCTCTGTGTGCTTTGTTTCTTTTTTGATAGTATTGAGCTGTATTGCTGATTGTAAAATTGCCGGTTTCCCTTTCTGACCCACTAACCCAGACATGTCACATATAACGTTACATGCTGGACTGCTTCTAGTGAGAGTAATAAAGGCATTCATTTTCTAAAATGAGTGTGGACAATGACATATCCGATGTGAATGTATAGCATCATACTGTGCTAAGACTATATTACAGTCACAAAACGGTGTGCTTTTAACCGTAATAATGTTGACCTGAATGATAGATTATACTATGATGGGGTTTCAATACCTCTAAATGGCTGTTGCAGACTGTTGCCATGACTCATTTGCAGGCCCACACAAAAGGTTCGAAATACATCCTACACCCTTTGTGTGTTCAATTATTAAATATTTTTGTTAAGGCGCTTTACTTATTTTTTTTCATGGACAAAAACAGCTTTCTTTAAAATATCTTCTTTTGTGTTCCACAGAAGAAAGAAAAGAATAGGTTTGGAACACTATGAGGGTGAGTAAACGATGACTGAATTTTGTCATATCTGTGAACATTCTGTTGTTTATATAAACCTTGAATCATTGTCTGTTTTTTGCAAACATGTACAGCCAATTCCTTGAAAAGATCCGCAAAATACTGATCTGTTTACAAGTTTAGAAAAAAGTCCCTTTCATGGAACGTCAGCTATTTTGGGCACGCAAAACCAACTTCAACCTACTTGAAGGGAGAAATACTGACATCTCAAAGACTGCTTGCCAAATTCACATTTAAATAGCATCAAAGCAATAAAACACATGAACTGACCAATTTATATTGCTTCTTTATGGTATCTAATACCAAATAATCAACACTTAATGGATCCTTTTCAGTTCGCTTGTCAGTCCAATAGGGGAGATGATGCAATTCTAACATTGTTGTTATTTTCTTTTCTTTTTTTCTTTTTTTTTTCTACTTTCAATAATATCCAACCGTCTATTTTGGTTCAAAGACTAGCCACAGAGTTCTCTCTAGATGGAGGACTGATTCTGTGGTTGCAGGATTTTTTTAGAAATACAGTTCAACAGGTGCATGTGGGTGGTTCATTGTCCAATAAACAAATCACTAATGTAAGTTCCCCTCAAGAATGCATCTTCTCATCCTTGTTGTTTATCTTGTTCACAAACAACTGTATTAGAACATTTCCTGCTGATACTTAATTAAATTGGCAGATGATACTGCATTAGTTAGTCTCCTCCAGGGGGATGAGGACAGTCACTGACCTGTTTTGGATGAATTTATTTCTTGGTGTGATGTTTTGAATCTCAAGCTAAATACTTTTAGGAAAGAGTCTTCAGTGAGTGTGACCACTAAAGGGGAGCTTATTGAGTACAAATGTGTTGGGGTCATCCTAGATCATAAATTGAGGTGGGATAAATGGACTAGAATTGTGGGGGAAAAAAGGAAGTGGTTTGGAAATGTCACAGAGGAAATAAAAGAGATAATTTAGGAAATGTTAAATACTGTGAGTAAATTGCTTGGAACCTCTTGATAGGATTAGAACAAATCTACCAATCCAGATGTTTTAGTAAAGTCATGAAAATCAGTTCAGCTCATAGGCACCCACTGTTCCAAGAGTTTGAGCCATTACCTTCAGGCTGGAGATTTAGGATCCCAGTGTTTTTTTGTTTTTTTTTCTTGTCCCAAAAAATATTTTCTTGACGCAGTTTTTAAATGAAAGATAGTCGTGTGTGTGTGTGTGTTTGTGTGTGTGTGTGTGTGTGTGTGTGCGTGAACATTGTTTGTTTATATGTGAATGCATGTTGAAACCAGGGATAATTAATTAAGTCAAAGTCAAGTATCTTATCCCCATTTAGCGTTATAAAAGCAAATTTTTCACATTGGTCCTGCCAAAGCACATGTGCAGGTCAGGATGGGAAACAGAGCTTCTTCTTCTTCTTGGTGATTGGCTCTTTTATTTAGAAGGCGGGACTTGTTTCACAATATTGCACATTGCCATTTCTCCCATTCATAATAATTGCCCTTTCACCAATAATGCTGACTAAGATAACTATATTAGCGTCCACACCAATGCGCTATATTATTCTGTTATATTATAAGCGCACACTGCAGTTATGTTGTCTACTGCTTTAAATGCTTGAGCACTTTAAAGCTAAATGGATTCTGATTGTTCATCTGCTGGAAAAATCACTGAGAAAGTGATTTCAGTTATATTGTTTCTCTGTGCCTTTATCGTTAGTTGTAGTGTGGAATTATTAGGAAATATTTTTAAATCTATATTTTTATCATTATAGTTATCGTCCTTGGTGTGAATGGGCCTTAATACGAGTAAAATGTCATGGTATATATATAAGTTAACAAAAAATGTATGCTTTGGCTACCAGTAACATCAGATCTGTTCAACAAATTTTAAACATTCAAAATAAATCCACTTTTTTGATTTTCTTTTTAAAAAAAGTTTTGCAGATGAAATATAAAAAAGTCAATATAGAATGCATGACTTTCAAACTGATATTTAATTTTCTCTGTTCTTATCTTATGATTTCTGCAGCCTTGCCATATAAAAGATTCTGGAATTCATGTTGTCTTCTTGTTTCCTTTCTATTAACTTTAGAACAGATTAAGGTGAAATGAGTAACAGATATACAGCAGTGACACTGAAACTCTTGTTGTGGAATGTGATTGGTTGTGGTTCCTCCAAACAGAATACTCCATCTTAATGCATGTCCACAAAAGCACTTCTGCTCATGAGACAAACCAGGCTAAAACACTGCAAATATCTAATGGAGAAGATGCATTACATGCTATCCTTTCTGAAGGGTGTCATTTTTCATTCAGGTGCCCCAGTGAAAGTCAACGAAATGACGGACCTGAATTTAAAACATCTTTCCTGAAGGGGAGAGACAGTAAATTTTTTTTTTTTTTTTTTTTTTTGGATAACTCATTGAATTTTAATCAACATTTTAAAATCAAGTCCTTGAAAAGAGCCATTTTGATGTTTTTATCCATTGCATTTATTTAAATAAATTTAAATAAAGATACTCTATCAATGTGTAAATAATGTGTTTGCTTAACATTATCTGGTTTGTCACATTGCCACTGTAACGTTGTGTTTTGTTGTTCCCTGTGACCTATCTCAGTTTCTTTGATTAATAATTCTGTTCACCTGTTGTCTCATTAATTATCTCATTAGTTCCCTTGGTTTGTTCCATGCATTTAACCTGAGTTATCCTTTATTCTTTGTCCGTTCTCGTCAGTGTTACATTCATTTTAATTAATGTGATTAATGTAAGTGGTGTTTCTTGTTTCTTGTTATCTCCTGTATGTTCTTATTGAAAATTATTCTACGCATTCCTCATCTTCGTGACTACCATTAAATCAAGAGCACCTATAGCAACCTTTGTGAATGTCAAGGTGAATGTCAAGTGAATGTCAATGGTGCTCTTGATTTTTTTTTTTTTTTTTATGTAACCATAGCAACTGATAGTTCATGGTTCACTGTCTTAATGCAATTTTTTGTCTTAATGCCCCTACAATTTCTCATTAACTGTGCGTTTTATAAAAATGTTAAAGAGTAACGACCCGAGGTGTGTAACAGTGTAAGTTTTTTTTTTTCTGCACAACAATAATTTAATATTTGATGACTTAATAAGTGCAATTATCCTTTTATCCACAAGGTGGCAATGTCTTATACACAATAATGAAGTGACGTTTCAAATATTAGTGTCACTGTCACTTGATGGTGGATCTGCTGACGAAGCTGTCAGCGATCAAAATATTGATTTTGAAGATGTTGAAAATGATAGTTTTGAGAATATGTTTGAGATTGTGAATATGAGCCAGATGCTGAATGTAGGCTACTGGGAAATTAGCTCTGATGAGGACAGTGATGTTGGTATTAAACATCTGCTCAAACTGAACCCTTCCAAGCTTCAAAAGATAACAAAATATGCTTTATTTTATTCTTCTGTAATTGTTACTCTAATATCAGGAGAGTTTTATATTGTCGCGACAGGTAGAGATCCATCCGTATTAGATATAGATCCGGGTCGCTAAAGACCCGAATATGTAATAATGATTGACGAAACAATATTAAGGGTTAATGATGAAATGATCTCAAACTGCCTCGTCTGAAAAACATTGAGAGATATGGTAGCCTACACATCCTTCAAACACATGCAGTGCTATACTGTGTGTAATGTATTCGTTCAAGTCGTCAAGTGCTATGAAACGTCAAGTGTACTATGAAATATTGCATTAGACAACAGACTGCTTTCATACAGGGTTTAAAAGTCAATTTTGACTTTTGGTCATGGATGGTCATTTGTGACGGAGGGAAAATGCAGAAGCACGCAGATGATGATATTAATGCTGACATCTAAAAGAGAAAGTCCACTGCCAGTGTTGTGTGAATATGCAATCCTTACACATCTACAGTCTAGAAAACCGTATAATCAAAATTATTTCTGCCCTTAACATGTATTCTTATAAATCTTCTAATACTTTTCAAACTAAATATACAGTTTATATTCTTTTTTTTTTGTTTACCACTGCACATCAGTCTCTGATCTATAAAGCCTATGTCTAATTAATGTATTATTATAGAAGCTTACATGCTCATTATAGTGTACAACTATTGGAAGATTCTTGTATGCTAAAAACTAATATAATGTTATGCATTTATTTTTGTTACTGTCTAATAAATCAAATCAAATCAATAGATTTGCACATTCTTCTCCAGCTATTCCTTGCTGTTTATTACATAAGGGACACCATTTATGTCTTAGTGTAAAAATCAAACTTAATTGTGAGATAACGTTTAAAAGACATAAAGTCACATTTTGCAAAAATAATTTTCATTTTAATCTATGTCCTTGATAACAGACTGAGAAAATGTAGGCCAGTAAACCTGAGTAAGAGACTGTGAGAGACTGAAAGGGTGCTTTTGTCTGTCTGCATATTGATTTTCAGTCCACAGAGTTATAGATAATTCGCTCTCCTCACTCTACACTGTAACGGATTTCTGTAATTTGAACAGTATTTTACTGTAATATGTACAGTAAGATACTGTAAAATATGTATACAGTATGTTACTGTAAACAGCAAAGGATTATGGGAAAATATAGGGTCACTACTGTAATTCTTCACTACTGTAAATCAATTTACAGTAGTGAACTTGCCCGCGAAAAACTGACCAATGGCAAGAGGGATTTCTTTTCAAGTGTTTTTTTGAGGGGTGAAGTGGCAGTTAATGCACGGACAAAAGATCATGTAACTCACCAAAAAGGTTAGTATATAATTTCTATTTTATGTAAAACAAACATTTTCAAATGTTTTTACTTATGTTAACAGCAAACTAACATGATGTATCGTTTTGTTTTCGTCTGAATGGTTTTAGTGCCTTTTTTTCCTGACTGTCGTCAGAATGGTTTTTTGGTGCCTTTATTACTGTCTTTTTTCCTGACTGTCGGCCGGGTCGCTGTCACGGTGATAATATTAACTGGTGAGTAAGTTAAGTTCACCTATATTAGCCGAAATATTCTTTAGTTAAAACTATAAAAAATAATGGTTGTGTGTTCCTCTGCCTCTTTAACGCAAGTTAGCTCATCAGGCGGGCGGAGTCGTCGGTAACGTTAACCGAGCTAACAGCGAACTCAACGTGAAATACTGAGGTAAAGTGAGATAGACGAAACCCTTGTTAAAGTGCGGGTTTTAAACAATATTTTCACGTAGGCCTATATGATTTATTTTCAGGTTTGTGATCTGGATAATGCCATCTGCAACGATGGAGTGTGTTGGAGCCTTTTCATTGTGTTAACATCAACTGGTATGTAACGTTATGGTCAACTTCACCTAAATTAGCCGAAGTAAACTTATTAAACAGAGAAGCATAATAACTTTGGTATGTTCTGTCTCCTCTTTCACAACTTTTTGGCAGATGTACAACGTAAATACTGAGTAAAACTAAGTTAAAGGGATAACGTAGTACACCTTAAACAGAAAATTATGTATGTCATCATTTACTCGCCCACAACGTGTTCTAAACCTGCATGAAGTTCTTAAGTCTGAACATAAAATAAGATATTTTGAATAATGTTGGTAAATAGTGGCTGGTCCGCATGGACTTCTATAATAGAAAAAATACTTTGGATGTCAATGGGGACCAGTAACTGTTTGGTTGCTCATGTTCTTTAAAATATCTTCTTTTGTATACAGCACATTAAATAATTTAATGGAAGTTATGAACAAATTGAGGGTGAGTAAATGGTGACAGCATTTACAATTTTGAGTAAACTAACCCTTTATCCAACACCTTTGTTAATTTCATCTTTTGTTTTATTTTCAAGTTTGTGGTCTGAATTATGTTGTCTGAAATGTCGGAGGTGTATTTTGGAGTCTTTTTTGTGATTGCCTTCGTAATGGTGATAACATCTACAGGTGAGTAAGATGACATCAACTAAATTAGCTTAAGTATTCATTAGTTAAGCAGGCAAACATTCTTTTCTGTTCTTTATTTTGAATTTGCAGCGGCCATTCCCTCCGGACTGTACATCACTGCTGACGCTCTCCACTAATACACAGAACGGGTTGACGTTGGAGGAGGAAGAGGAGAAGGAGGAGGAAAGGGTTAGCAATATACCATTATCAATATAGCAAAGTTTTGCTAACTAATATTTTTAATGTTGTTTAATTGATTAAAAACTATAAACACCATACAACATCATATCTTACCTCATCTTCACCCCACATGTTATTGTTGTTAGTAATAAGTTCTGTTATTGTATTTGAGTTTTTTTCTGTAAACTATAACACTAAAAGGCTGCTGTGACTTTGTCTGTTTCAGGAGAGTCTGTTCTCAAAGCAAAAACATGGATGCTGACAATGAAGGGCAGAATCATCATCCAGTTACAACTGCTAACAGACGACTCTTCAGCATTAGCTGTCTATTTTGTCGAATGCAGAATCAGGTAAACCAAAATATATATATATATATTTTTTTTTTTTACATTACATTACATTTACATGCATGCATTTGGAAGTCACTTTTATCCAAAGCAACTTACATTGTATTAAGTTTAATTTAAATTATCAATTCCCTGGAAATCTAAGCTACAGGAATGTATTGAAATGCTTTAATGATTTGAATGTAATGTACTATGGGGTAATACCATCCCTGTAGGTTAGGGGTGGAAATTGGCAAAAATTTGATGATTCGATAGTATTGCGATATTTGGGCCACAATTCAATATTATTGCGCTTCCTAACATTGCGATACAGCAAGTATTGCGATTCGATTCTGCGATATATTGCGATTCATGTCCCCCATATTATTCAAAGACATTACAAAAAATAAGACTGCTCAACTCACTTCAAATGTCACATTAAATCTGTGAACATCTTCTACACATTTACTGGAAGCTAGTGCAAAAACTTTGTCCTTGAACATTCAGGACACAGGACCTTATTACAGAACGTAATTATATGAACGCGTCACCACCGCATTAGCACCAAAAACATGGAGATTTTATTTTAGAGAATAATTACACAACCTATTCGCAGTGCCGGCCCGAGCCTTTTGGGGGCCCTAAGCAGAATTTGATTTGGGGGCCCCCTCCCACCACGCGGAGTCACCTGTGCTTGACGATTATTGACACAATTTCACTCTATAATGTTACATTATAAATTAATACAATGAGGTTATGTATTAATACAAAATAAATAGCCTACTTAATAAAAAATAGATACTTAAATAAAAATGTTTTAACTTTTTCTTTACTCTTTTACTAACTCTTTAAAACTTCTGAAAACAAACTGTCAAAAAACATATAAAAAAAAAAATTTGCAAAATATCCTCCAACGTTTTGCAACCCTTTGCAGTTTGAATGATGTCTTATATGAACATGACGGAGTCCTATGTGTTTGTTTCCACTGTTCATTCGCGCCCGCGCCTCGCACACACACAACATATTCCAGCACTGCAATCTTGACATCGCAGCCTGTTCGTTATAGCCGTAATAAAATATAATAATAAAATAGTCAAACTAACATATAAAAATTACACTGCTCTTTTTAAATAGTCAGTAGTAGCCTACAATTCGTACCATTCAGCGCTGCGTAGCCTAAGCACCGCTCCACTGTGATGTTTCCAAGCACATTTTTGCGCATGTGAAGGGAATGATTTTTTCCCTCGATATTGGATTTCAAGCACATTTTTGCGCTTGTGAAGAGGATGATTTTTTTCCCTCGATATTGGAACGTGGGTGAAGTACAAAGAAGCCTATAATAAAGCATAGTTTACCATCCAAATCCATCGCGAATGTTGAAACATTTTGATTCTAATGAGAGAGATCCGCTTTCACGTTCGCTTTAAATTATTTCGTTTTGGCTTGTTTATAGTTATTTTTTTATTCTTGTTCTGTTCTGAATATCATTCAATTTAAAGGATAAATCATTGATCAAATCAAATTTGTGTGAAATGGCTTAACATTACCGTGCCTTTGCGCACGAATTTTCTATGCACGCGAGGTTATGCGCATATGACTCAAACACTGGCAGACACAGCAGCAGTTGTAGGCAGGTATATTGATCATGAAATCAGAATTTTCTTGTCTTGAATTATTAATCCATTCATTAATTTATGTCACTTGTTTAATTTAATTAATATGTAAAAAAAAAAAAAAAACTCGCTTGGGGGCCCCCTGGTGGCGAGGGGGCCCCAAGCAGCCGCTTAGTTCGCTTATGCCTCGGGCCGGCCCTGCCTATTCGATATACTATAATTCTATAATTAAATAAACTAATCGAATATCCCAAAATTGTGACTCATCCCTGCATGTAATACCTTGTTTTTTTCCCAAAATCTTCACTTACGTCTCGATTTTCGAAGGGGATTATAAACGTTTCTTCCTTGGTTCGCTTTTATTTAGGCCTATTACATTCACATTCTTTACTGTGGTAAAGTAGAAAAACGTTGTAGGACAGATAGCCTACATTTTTACTTGCACGTCAGATTCATTTCAACACAGTTTTTGCTTGTTATTAGACATGTACGGCGCGTCAAGTTTATTTGATTTTTAGTTTCGCTCTCTTTGGCAGCGCAATTTCAAACATAGCTTAAATGTCTTGCCCTTGTGGAAGATTAAATTCACTTTTCATACCTTTTACAACAAGTAGAAAACATGAAGATATCAGAAAATAGATCGATGGTCTCTTTCCTCCTCGTGTCATCCCTCTCAAAGCACAGAGCGATATGGCTTCATGTGGAATCACGTGTCTTTGTGTGGAAGTATTAAACGAAAGTTTTTTTTTTTTTTATAGATTTATCTTTTCTATTATGTAAGTTTCTAATATTTACTGATATGTATTTGAATGCTTTACAGGCTTTGTGTTGCTTCTTTGACGGAATTGCTCAAATAAAGACTTTTTTGCTCGAATAAACTAAAAAAATTTATTTCAATTTTCATAATAACCCCCCAACCACTGCAGGTAGTTGGTCCATTACCACCGCAGTGGTAAAAAAAACTGCCACCGTCACAGCCTTATAACCTATATTGGAATACTTTGCGCTACTGTATCAATATAATTGCGTGCGCAAAATATCGCGACACTGAACAGAATCGATTTTTCCCCCACCACTACTGTAGGTGGATTCAGAATCAGATGTAGTGCTTTTATTAACGCCAAAGTACATGCAGCATCAAGTTTGAGGGTTAGGGAAAATTCTGCCAACACCGGTCTGAAAAAATTATATTTTTTTCCCTGCTTGTGTTTGCAGGTTCATTCTGAGAGTCAACCCTGATGGCACCAAACACCAAATGCACAGATCAGATGGAAATCTGGAAAGGTCCAAAGAAAAGCATCAGCCTGAAACCCTCAGTGTTTCTCATCAGAGAGCTTGTCAACTTTGACTGGCAAAATTACTGAAATGTAACAACACAACACTGACTTTGACTGTATTTTATTGTTTTAAGGCCTGTTTTGCTTTTCAGTGTGTGTACGTTTTTGCCATGCTACAGATATAAATGGTCACCAGGAGATTAATTCTATGGCCTTTGGAGATGTTGCCTTTTTTTTTCTTCAGCTAGTGGCTCCTAAAGGTCAAGATTTGTAATTTGTACTTCTAAAACAAAATGTTCAACGATTAAAAAGATATTATAAGGACAAATGTTTGTGAGTTATTGTGATTTTGGGGGGGGTGGGGTAAACATAAATTAAAAAAAGAAAATTTAAATGATGAAAAAAAAAAAAAAAAACTCAATACTAATACTGTAAATGAAAATACGGTAATAATACTGTAAATGCAAGTACAGTAATAATACTGTAAATGCAATTACAGTAAATGGTACAGTATACTGTAAGTGAAAATACAGTAATAATACTGTAAAACATTTTACAGTAACTTACTGGCATCTAGCTGCCAGTAAGTTACAGTAAAATTTACAGCAACCTCTTTACAGTGTAAGAGCATACTTGACAACTGCCTTTTATCGTACACGTGAGTTTAAATAAATAGTCCATTGCAGTGGATGTTTACATGATAATATGGAGTTCACATTTGAGGAGGAAAAAATAACTCAGAGGCTTTATTCAGAGGCTCAAATTGAGCAAAAATATGCAATTTGGCACAGTTGCAAATATTTATATGGCTTAAAGTATCATGAAATTCTTGTAGATTAATGAGACTACTTACATAAAATCCATATAAATATCAGTTGTCACTCTATATCTCACAACAATGTCAGTAACACTTTGCAATAAGGTCTCATTTGTTAACATTAGTTAATGTATTAACTAACATGAACTAACAATTAGCAATACATTTGTTACTGTATTTATTCATTTTTGTTAATGTTAGTTAATGAAAATCCAGCAGTTAAAATCAAAGCTCTAGTTTTTATTGTGGGGGGCAAAATCTATAATGTAATGCATTACGATGATTCAGAGATTTACAAATAAATGTTCCTCAAAAACTTGATGTATCATATTTGTTAGGCTACTCATGTTTTTACATGATTTATAAATAAATAAAAAGGGTCCCACTTTATATTAAACCTGTGAACTTAAATGGTAACTACATGTGTACATAGTAACTACAGTGTAAGTACACACTGGTACATATCTACAGCTGTAATATTTGTGTAACAACAATATGTATTTACACAAGTTGTTCCACTTCCACAAGCGGTCTTAAATTCTGCAGTAACCAGTTTGGAATACACTGACACTTTATGGAAACCATGATGATTCCTATGTGTATTTATGACTGGCAGGACTAATGTTGAATTACAACTACAGTTTCCCCTTGTGATACCAGTGTACTTACATGGTAACTTCTCAGGAACTGTCCACTTAATATAAAGTGTAAAACAGTTACAACTTACTGTGTAATATGCAAAACCTAAACATCTGTGTAACACTATAATAACAGTGTACTTACATGGTAACTCTGCAGGAACTGTCCACTTAATATAAAGTGTAATTGTTAAGGTAATTGCTGTGTACACTTAAAGGTAATTTAACAATTGCGTGGGTGAAATTACCAAGTATTAAACACTGATCACTTATCAGTAAATAAAGTATAGAGGACTGCAAAAAGAGAAAAAAGCAGTAAAGCTAAACAATGTTTATTGATACACATTACACTCAACAGTGTAAAAGATTCTTTAGTAAAACTTTAGTGTACCTGCAGCTGAGTTAACACTAGAACAGCACAAGGTCCTTTAGACTGCCTAAAATAAAAATAGAAAAACTCTGCCACTGTGAAACTAAATCTGCTTTTAACATACTGACATGGTTTGAAATTAAATACACTTATATCCAAACTGGTAACTGCAGTATTTAAGATTGCATGTGGAAGTGGAACAACTTGTGTAAATACAAATTGTTGTTACAAAATTGTAGTTACATAATTCCTGTTACAAATTTGTACTTACACATACCATTCTGTGGGTTGTTACAAATATTACAGCTGTAGATAATATGTACCAATGTGTACTTACACTGTAGTTACATACATGGTAACTACATGTGTACATAGTAAGTTCACAGGTATTAGGGCCACTTAATATAAAGTGGGACCATAAAAAGGTGTATGGATAATCAAGTAAGATGCTTTACTCCAGTAATTGTTTGTCTTGAAATATTATTTACAATATAAAAGTTATTCCTACGTTTACTTTCTAAAAATCAGTTTCACAGCAATCAAGACTTCAAAAATACACGTTCCAGAACCTGAAGGTGGACAGTTTTAGAATTATACTAAAGGTCTTTTACTTGTCTAACTACCAGTCAGACCACAGAAGTCATGTAGTGGAGTTTTTACAAATGGTTTTTCAGCAAAGTTTTGATCATGTTTATATTTTAGAGGCCTTCGAAATTTGTGCATTTATAAAGAAAGGTTTGAAGATAATTATCTGTGATAATAATGACCACCTGTCCAATAACTCCTCTGTATGTCTCAAACATAAAAACAGCACGATAAGGAAATTGCACTCTTTATCTGTTTGCATCTTCTCCCTCTTCAATCACCTTTTGCATTGGATATTTGATTTAAAATAAAAGTCGGTCTCTCCAAAGTGTGTCGCCACCGGTCACACTGTGCCTGCTTTCAATCCCTGGAAATGGAAAACTTGGCGACAAGATGAATGGAGAGGGCACAGTTGGGAATATGTAACACACAGTGGTGGACAACTCTCTCTCTCTTTGCTGTCTGGAGGCTGTAGTTGGCCTGGAGTGAGGACAGCAGATCCATGGGGGGAGTTCAGGACAGCTTCCAGCCACTGAACGGATGAGTGTAGCATATAAATGGCTATCATCCAAGGGTTTTTTGCTTTTTTACAGACTCATGCTTCTCTGTGGCTAACATGGGGTGAACAGGAGAGAGACAGCCTGGTCATGATAGTAGTATGGAAGAGGTGGACTCCCTCTGGCGTGACAAAGTAGCAAACATTTCTAACTCTGGAACTGAAAAAGGTTGTAGCAGTAGGAGGAGATGAGACCAGCATGACACTCGGTAAGGGAACGGTAATGAATATTGTAGCCCTGGCCCTCCAATCCCCATTCCAGAAACAGAGACGCACAACAGGAATGCATGTCAAAGGATGGTATGAATATTTAGCATGGTGTGGTGGCAAATAAAATGATATCACTGAATAGGAGACACACATTTCCAGTTGTCTTTAATGAGGTTTATTTTCTTGCAATAAAATACAATTACACAGAGTGGCTGCAGAGTGTGACAATGAAGGGAGGGCATCCTTCCTCCTTTATAGTTTTGACTCCCCGAATGTTATCTCCCTTAGGCCAATGGAAACATTTTCAACCATACATGGATCATTGTTTAGACTTTGTTCATTATATTCTAGTCTTGAAGGCTGAAGACCCTCTGTCAAGCACTTATCACGTATAATGGTCACATTACTTATGGCAGAGGCCCCCTTGTCACGTACACATATAATGGTCATTTACATCCATACGTCAATAACTGTTCTTTGTTCTATTACATCAGCAGAGAAGCATGTGATCACATGCAATCCTTGTACAAATTATTACTGCTTTTCTAAGCAATTTCATTAATATAATATTATATATATAAAAAAAAAAAATATATATATATATATATATATAAGCATCATGTGACACTGAAGACTGGAGTAATGGCTGCTGAAAATTCTGCTTTGCCATCACAGGAATAAATTATATTTTAAAAATATATTAAAATAGAAAACACTTATTTTGAATTTTAATAACATTCCACAATGTAACTGTTTTTACTGTATTTTTGATCAAATAAATGCAGCCTTGGTAAGCATATAGGCATAATGTTTTCAAAAACATTAAAAAAATGACTAATCCCAAACTTTTGAATGGTAGTGTATATGGTAAACAAACCCCTTTTAATTGTTTGAGTGAAATATAGGATTGGAAATAATCCAAGATATTTGAAATGAACAAAGACTTTACTGTTTTCCACCCCCTCTTTCTTACCCCAAGGACCATTTGGAGTTCCCAAAGGCACAGAGGGGCTGATAGTGATCAAGGCCTGTAGGCCAAGATGTGTGTACTTCGGGGGTCTATGAATTGTCACACCTTTAGTACAGTGGGGGAAGTTGTAATTATCTGATTGGTCAGTTTGAACGTCTCACATTTGGGTTAAAGTCACATGGTCAGAGAAAGGATAAAAGAAGATTGTAACTGTTGCTCTGTCTCTTTTATGCTCTGGCTCTCTTCTTATTCTCTGGATCCCTTTCTTGGGGCTCTTTCCCTTTGCCTCTTTCTCTCTCTCTCTCTCTCTCTCTCTCTCTCTCTCTGGTAACATTTTGCTGGGTACAATTAATGCTATACATTTTTATCATCTCGTACATCTATTTTGTAACTATTTTAAGTGTAACCATATTTTGTCATTAAACCTTTTCAATTACAAATAATGTGCTAACTAGTTTTGATTTGGTATAGACTTTGAAGTGCTACCTATTGCAATACAATATTGTCACTCTCTGTAGCAACACTCTCCCACATACTAAGCTATTGTAACTGTGCTTATTTCCGTCGCTGGTATAAGTTGCAGTGGGTGGTAATAGACAAGAAATTTACAGTTCTCTTACGAGAGGTTCTCTCGTATTGCGTAAGTTGCTTACACTACGGGTAAAGTCATCTTTTCTCGAGATACTGAAGCCAAAAATTATCCTTAATTTTGTATTTATTGTCAACGCGTTGACCTAGACCTAGAGCGGGCTAACTAGCGCGCTCATTGGCTGCTCTGCGGCAACTGCAGCGGCCTACCCCTGAGTCCTGCATGACGTCACGCCCCCACGCGTCATAGCCTGCCAGAATGGGCGTGGCTTAGCGTATAAAAGGACGGGCTCGGGAGCTGCTAACCTGATTTTCATCTCTTCAGCGAAGCTCTCCGCATCGCTAGATCTTTGAGAAGAAGCCGCCGTTGAAGCTGGCGACAGAGCAAGCTTAGGACAGTGCCTGAGGAAGCCGGACGATTTCTCGCCGCCTTCAGCCATCCGTGCCTGCTACACTATCTGGCGTCAATATCCTTTATCTGCCAGTGTGTGTTCGCCACCGCGACACACACTCTCTCTACTTCTAAAAAAGCGCGAGGCGTTTTTATAAAAATGCCTCGCATTTCCTGTGGCTCTTGCAGAGCCCCGCTCAGTGCCGGAGACCGCCACGTGATCTGCGCTCTCTGCCTGGGCCGAGACCACGCAGCCCTCGCTCTGTCTTCGGGCGGCTGCGTCCACTGCGATGATATGACAATGTCGACCCTGCGGGCTCGACTTGACATGTTCGATGCTGAAGCTGCACCTCCGCCTGCCTCTGCTGGACCGCACAGAAAGAAGCGTCGCTCCCAGAGGCCACCGGAGCCTGCCATGGCCTACGAGCGCACGCCGGAACCTTTCCCTCGAGCCTCACTATCTCCTTCACCGCTCTCCCTTACGGACGCACAGAAGCGGACGGAGACGCCATTGATGACAGCTGTTCCCTCCTGCCTTCAGGAAGTGAAGACTGGTCTGGATCTAACCCGGACCCCGCCCCTTCGCTCCAGGAGTCCGGTGGGACTCGGGCCAGCGTGGATGCCGAACTCATTTGCCTCCTCACCAAGGGATGAAGAAGGGATCTCCTCTCTCAAGCTGGTGGCTCGATTTGGCATCCTCATCCAGAGCGCTGGTCTCTGCATGCATGGATAATCAACGGATACCCGTTGTCCTGCCAGAAGGGGTTGTGAAGACGATCACACAGTCTAGAGCTCCTTCTACGAGAAGGCTCTACGGGTCTAAATGGTCTGTGTTTACCAGCTGGTGCGCCGACAAGAACCTAGACCCACAAACCTGTGGGGTCTCTGGGGTGCTTTGTTTCCTTCAAGAGCTACTGGATAAGGGCAGGACCCCTTCCACGCTCAAAGTATATGTTGCGGCCATTGCGGCGTTCGCAGAGTCGACGTGCGGCCAGTCAATAGGAAAGAACGAGTTTGTCATCCGCTTACTTAGAGGAGCCAGGAGTATGAATCCCCCGCGACCCCCGTCGGTTCCTATTTGGGATCTTTCTATGGTCCTGGAGGCCATGAAAGCACATCCCTTTGAACCTTTACAGACCGTAGATCTGAAATACCTTTCACTCAAAACCGATTTTCTGATAGCCCTGTCATCAGTCAAGCGTGTGGGTGACTTACACGCGTTACCTGTTAACGCTGCGTGTCTCGAGTTTGGACCTAATGACTCTAAAGTCATCCTCAAGCCGAGACATGGTTATGTCCCCAAAGTGCTTGGCACTCCCTTCAGAGTGCAGGTTATTACATTATCAGCCCTACCGGGATCCGGTAGTGAAGTTGATGTTAACCTCCTTCGCCCTGTTAGGGCGTTAAGGGTTTACGTTTACCGCCTTCAGGCGCTCGGAGCAGCTCTTAGTTTCGTTCGGTGGGCGCGCCAAGGGCCTCGCCACCTCGAAACAGAGTCTGTCCAGGTGGATTGTGGACGCTATCGCGGCAGCATATGCGTCTAAAGACCTGGAGTGCCCCTTGGGCGTCAGGGCTCATTCCACTAGAGGCATGGCCTCTTCGTGGGCTTGGTCCAGCGGGATTTCTATTCACGACATTTGTATGGCGGCAGGCTGGGCCTCCCCCTCTACATTGTACATTATAACCTAGAAGTTCCTTTTGTCAGTCTAAGTTACGAGTATGTTCTGCTCAGATTCGTTCGCGCGCAGGCTACTCTCACATTAATCCTAGCTCCCCTGGTTGAGCTGCACTATAAAGGTAGATATTCCCATTTCAGTATAGACCGGCTGTGCTGCTCTGTATTCCCTGCCACATGATACTGTGTGCTTATTAGAGGCTGACATTTTTTCGGGAATCCCACGGGTCACGGGATTCCCGTGGGATTCCTGCAGGATGGGAGTCATCTTTGCTATTAATCACGGGATTTGGACGGTACAGGATAAATGGTTAACGGGAGCAGACGGGAGCGGGAATCAACCAATAGCAAAGACGACAAAAAAAGAAAAAAGTAAATGCACCATTTTGTAGTTTCCTTTTAATACGCCTACAATGTAACGCAATTAAAAATAACTACACGACCCAGCCGTCCCAGATGCCATCAGTGCTTTTTGTCACGGCTTCCCGCCGGAATTCAAAGAGCAGTGATGGAGGGAGCTAACAGCCGCGGAGAAGTCGATGTGGCAAAAAATGATTTACAGCGCAAAGTCAGAAGTAATGACATGTCTATTAAGTTCACAGAACTGGTCGGAAAGTCTGAAATATTAATTAAGTTTATGAGAGTAGAATGTGACGGGGATAGCACGATGTACGCTGCTTGTAAGACATGCTTAGTTTTAGTCAAGTACGCAAGTGATTCAGGGACGAGCGGTCTGAAGAGGCACACTTGCAAGGCAAATTCGGGAAAGAATCAGCCAAGCATCGCTTCGTTCATCAAGCGAAAATTGCCGTCAGGTGTCAAGTCTCGTCTGACCGACAAAATTGCTCGCATGTGCAGCCAAGATCTCAGACCCTTTGCTGTGGTAGAGGGGAAAGGCTTTACCAACGTAGCACAGGAGCTGCTCGACATTGGAGCCAAATATGGAAGTAACGTGCAGGTGGAAGACATACTGCCATGTGCACGCACAGTTTCTCGTCATGTAGAAGGGGAGTATGAGAAAATAAAACTGCTGGTCATGGAGGAGCTCCGTCAGGTATGTCACTCTGCACTATTTTTATACATAAATTGTACCTCTCACGCAGTAGTCTGTGATCTATAGATTCTAAACCCTATACACCAGATTTTCCTTACAATTTTTAAACGCCATAATATCTCCATATTCTAAACTGGTAATCTTTTTTACATGTAAGATATTTTGTGGCCCATTAAAAATATAATTCTTCCTTTCATGCAGACTAGAGACCATGCTGTAACCACAGACCTTTGGACAGAGGAAAGGACCAACACACACTACATCACTGTTACAGTGCATTACATCCTTGACTGGAAGATGGTAAACCGGATTCTGGCCACAAGAGAGATGGAAGGTGTTAAATCCAGTGACCACATCAGAAGGACTGTGGAGAGAATCCTTCAGGTATCTCTCTCCGTGTGTCTGTCTGTCTCTCAAATCAGATCATCTTTATCCACAAGGCATATGTAATTAATATTGCTAATTAATGATAAAATTGGGAAAAGTATGAGAACAGAGTGCAACAGTAACAACAACAAAAAACATGTTTACAAGAAAAATTATACAATAAGAGAAATATATCAATAAATACAACAGTAGCCATGTGTGTGTCACTGTCCCTTACTGTACTGCACATCAGTTTGTTGCAGGCAGCTGCATTTGCTGCTCTCTGTGTCGGAGGCAGTTTTACTTTTTTGATAGATTAAGGAAAACGTTTCATAAAAATTTCAAACTTTTAAAAATAGTTTTCATATTTTCATATCTTAGTGTCCTCCTGTGCTGATATGCATTAAGCATATGTGTAAACACTGTATGTTTTGTCCTAATATAGTTATAAACATTTATTGAAAAGTTCTCTGTTCAGTTACAGGACCGTTAGTCATTCTGTTTTGATGCTCTTATATCTGGGCTTCTTTTTGCAAAGCTTTTGTGTTAGTCTTTTTTTAATCTTTTTTTTTTTTTTACCTCACACAGGAATTTGGCATCCTGAGCAACGACACCGCTTTTGTAACGGATAATGGCTCAAATGTGGTTGCAGCATTCAAAGATTATGTCCGACTCTCCTGTGCTGGCCATAATATCAACTTAATCTTAAAACATGTATTTGACCACTTGGACGAGGTCAACCCAGTGCACAGCAACATCATCAAGCTGTTTAAGGACACAAAGACCCTTGTCACACACTTCAAAAGAGCAGGGTAAAATAGCATACAATTTTATGTCTTCCTGGTAAAGCTGCTTATATAATTTGAAAGAAATTAAAGTGAAATAAATAAAAAGAAGCCACTGTAATTTATACCTGCACAGGTCTTTGTTTTTTTTACTCAATTTTAAATAAATCTCTTTTTTTTAAATAAATGTTGTTTTACCAAAAGAGAGGCCAATGAATTGGAATTTATGTCACCGTAACATCCATTTTTCTTGTGCAATCTCTTTATATTTTAGGTTGCAAAAAGCACTGGACCAGTCACTGAAGCAATCTGTGGAGACGAGGTGGAATACCAGACTAGCAATGCTCCAATCTGTTAATGATGCTCTGAGATCTGGGAGGCTGCATGACATCCTGCTTCGCCGAAACGAGCTCCGTTACCTCAACAACATAGACTGCGAACTTCTTGAAGACATCATCCAACTCCTGAAACCTTTCGATGAGGCTACCAGGCATCTCTCCACTGATCAGACACCTACCCTTCACCTTGTCCTCCCGACCAAGGCTACTCTACTGAGGGGTTTGTCAATCCAGGATGGAGACAGTGTGATTGTAAAAGAGGTAATACAATACATTTCTGATTTTCATTTAGTTGGTGGTCATTCAAGTAGCAAACATAAGCACAGTGCAATGATGTTGCATGTATCGTCATGCTCCTCCTCCCCTAGCTGAAAGGGAAGTTAGCCCAGGCAGTGGAGATGAAATTCAAAGTCCACCTGTACCATAAGGTAGCCACAGCTCTCTCTCCTAGCCTGAGGAGTTTCTTAAGGAAAACTCTCAACGGTCAGGAGTATGAGGAGGTCATCAGCACCCTGACAGCACTCACAGAAACGGCAGGGACAGAGGAGAGAGTGAGAGGCCTTGTGGAGAAAGAGGGTGAATAACACTAGCATCAACAGCATTTGCAGAGCAAATGACAAAATTTATTTTCATTTATTTAGAGTGACACACACATACAGGACAGGTGTGAGGATTACCTTATAGGTAATGTTTAATATAGGTGTGTTAGACAATTGAGTATGTTAGACTACAAAGAACTAGATTGTAAATGACAATGTTCTATAAGAATCTGTCTTTTTTCCTGAAGATCCACCCCCAGAGCAAGGAGCTACGGAGGTGCATAACTTCTTTGCAAGTTGTGTAGAAGAGGAGGAGAGGAAGGAGGACAGTGGTGATATGGAGTCACATGGTCGCCAGTTGGTGCTGCAATACATGAGTGACACTAAGTTGACACGTTTCCAGTGTCTTCTTGACTTCTGGCGGGAGATGTCAGGTGGGCTCGTACCAGTTGCCAAGAGGCTGCTAGCTATCCCCGCAACAAGTACTCCTTCTGAGCGTAGCTTCAGTGTTGCGGGAAGACTGATAGAGGAGAGGCGTTCTACCCTCAATCCAGAAAATGTAGATGCACTTTTGTTCCTACACAGCAACATATAACTAAGATGGACTCATTATGCAAGAGCATAATTGATGAAAATCGTTAACATGTAATTAAAAAAAACTATAAATGTAAACTATAAATGTATTGTTTACTCAACAATAAATGAGTAAAATGCAGCTTTATGTGCTGTTTGAGTTTATTAAACTATTGTAGACATGGTGTGAACTATGTACTGTTTTTCTTTTATTTGCTGTCTTCCATTTTCTGGAGAAAATCTAGAAAAAGGGGCTCAGCAGCTGGTCTAAAACAGGATGGAGAGCAGATTAAATCAAATTCTATGTATTAACTAAACACTAATTGAAGAAAAAAATATATGGGAGCGGGACAGGAGCGGGAGTCAGTTTAAACAGGAGCGGGATGGGAGTGGGAGTCAATTTACCAGGAGCGGGATGGGATGGGATTATTTTTTAAACTTTGGTCTGGGAGTGGGACGGGACAAGATTTCTTTCTATGGGAGTGGGACGGGACAGGAGTGAAAATCCACTCCCGTGTCATCCTCTAGTGCTTATGTACATGTACTGGCCCACTCAAGTTGGCCATCTTATTCCCACTAATCTGTGTCCCCCGGGTGTGCCCCTGGGACTATATGTGGTTGATGCTTGGCGCGCACGGCGTTGACAAGGGGTTCAAGCAACTTACGCAATACGAGAGAAACTCTCGTAAGAGAACGTACTCGGTTACTAACGTAACCTCGGTTCTGTCTAGAAGAGGGAACGAGTATTGCGTAACCTGCCGTGCTCGCGCCTCGAGCTGGTCTCGATTCAGTCGATGAAAACCAGGTAAGCAGCTCCCGAGCCCGTCCTTTTATACGCTAAGTCACGCCCATTCTGGCGGGCTATGACGCGTGGGGGCGCAAGGCGTGACGTCCCTCAGTGCTCAGTGGTAGGCTGCTGCAGTTGCCGCAGAGCGGCCAATGAGCGCGCTAGTTAGCCCGCTCTAGGTCTGCTAGCTGCTGCAACGCGTTGACAATAAATACAAAATTAAGGATAATTTTTGTTTTCAATATCTCGAGAAAAGATGACTTTACCCGTAGCGTAAGCAACTTACGCAATACTCGTTCCCTCTTCTAGAGAGAACCGAGGTTACGTTAGTAACCGAGTACGTTTTCTACCATCTTGCTAATAACGTTTCTTTAGTCATTCGCCAGTCTTGCAGCCTGAACCCCTGTAGGAAATCCACCCTTACAGAAACATTATGTGTAAAGGCTGGTAACTGATAAATAACATTGTTTCAGATCATTCTTCATAAATCCAAATAAATTTTCACAGTAAACTTTCTGTATATATATATTATATATATATTATATATATATATAATTTTTTATTTTATTTATGGGCAATAGGAAGTTCAGAAAGTTTACTGTGAAAATTTAACCATTTAGTTAACAGCCCTAATTATGAAAACTGATACAATTGGATGTGGCTTATTGATACTATGTCAGTACTTTACTGTACCTGTAGATTTGCATTAAGGATTTATTGAGATCAAGGTGAATCAGGATCAGTGTGATAGCCACAAGAGCATGTTAGCTGTCATACATTTTCTAGCATTCTGTGAGGCATTACTTCCTCTGGGCACAAACCTGCCAATCAATGCTGGTACAACAAACCATGCAACATACGTATTCACAAAGGTTTGACGATACCATAAAGATCTGAAGGTATCAGAATTGCAGTCCTTTGTTTCAAAGATCATAAATGTAGACTATATTTAGTGAATAGTGAAATTTATGAAATGTATATAAAGAGACAGGTCAAATGTGCACATTATTATGCATTTAACAGCACATCATAGCTCTGGATCTATGCCAATTACCAAGATCCAGCTTTTAGTCAACTATACCGAGATGTGCTGTTAAATCAATTAACCATAGATCCTATCTCCTTTAAGATTTATGTGGGTGTACATCAGCTATGTGGCCTCCTAATTTCCACCTAATTTAATGATATTAAAGAAATTAGACTCTTGTCGAGTCTCACTAGCACGTTCCACGTTTGACTACGAATTAGAAGTGCATGCATCAGTTGTCATGCCATGTCCATGTCCATAGAAGACCGTATTTGTCAGTATTAAGGAATTATAGTGCTGTTACAGGATCAGTGAAATGAGTGATTGATAGTCAGTTGTCCTCTTGTGAGAGTGAAGATGAACCAGCGTGTGTGCTGGGCTTTCAGTTTGTGAGGCGTTTCCTGTTGATGTGTGATATGAGGGGTGAATGTGCTTGTGTGTGAAAGACACAAAGAGGACAAACAGAGACCAAGAGTAAAAAGAGGGGAAGAGGAGGAGGAAGTGCTTGAAGGACGTTATGCCCATTTGAACTTCTGCTGACAGGGGTAAACAAACAGGATCAAAACTAAAGGAAAGTGCATATACCAAGACTGAGTGCAATAACCAACAGGACCTGCAATGTTATCAGAAGCACTTGTGTGAGTATGTATATATATATATATACTTTCACTTTCATGATTAAATGGCCAGGTGCTCCGTCTTTCTTGCGCTCGCCTCACTAGCTTTAGTGAGTGCATCATTTGTGCAAATAATCGATCTGAGTCACTTCCACATTCCACGGAGTACTCGTCCATATTCTAGTAATATTATATTTAGCTAGCTAGTGTTATGTTGTAATGCTTAATATTTGAAACAACCCAATATATCATTGAACATCTTACATTTGGGTATTTAAGACAGGTTGGAGGCTATCCTAACTTTAATTTTTAAGAACATTTGTGGGAATATGAATACTTCTTAAATTTGATCTTAAGAGAAAAAAGATAAGAACATTCTTAAGAAATGTTCTGCTGTTAAGAGGGATATGGCTGCTAAGGGCTTGTTGGAAAACTATTTATTATTATTTTATTATTTATGTATTCATTTATTATTATTATTTATCATATTTATCATGTTTCTTACACCACTTCAAGTGTAAACAGTTCACATAAAAAAAATCTTATGTGTTCACAATTCACTAATAATCTCCCATAGGCACCATATATATAATATTTTGACTGAACAATTACTTCGACGTCTTTCCTAAATAGGCTATAGTGTACCTGAAGAAATGTACACAGTACACATAGCGCAGATCATTTTCCCACAGCATGGAGAAATAAGAGAAAGAGAACGTCTCGGGTTACGACTGTAACCCTTGTTCCCTGAGAAGGGAACAAGACACTGCGTCATAGTATTGATGCTTTAGGAATGCCTCTGTGTGACTGCGTCTGAAACACGTGTGTGAAATCAGTCCAGTGGTCACTAAATGTATTCCGGCCAAATGGCTATATGCAGTCTATTTGCGCCTAATGCGCAACTTATGCAACTTGTGATGTCAGAAGTAGCAGTGTGCGTCATGCAGTAGCGTATTTATATCAACAGTATGTCGCGTTACTTGCGTAAGTAAAATGCATGCAGTTTTGTTTTTTAACTTTAAATCCTATAGATTAGTCCTGTTTATTGCAGGCTTTCAGTCTGTGTGTTTCTTGGCAGCACTCAAAGCCTCAGGCTATTGCTAGTGGATTATTTTAATTAGTGGGAAAAAGCAACACCATTTTTCTTTTCTTTTTTTCTTTTAACTGTAGAACTGTTGATTTGCCATTTCTTTCCTGCAATTTTTCTCAATCACATACACATGTACACTGGTTTTACTTTTGCCTATATTTGTATAATTTTTTAGGACTGTGTTTCCATTGTCACAAACCAATCAAGGCAAGGCAAGTTTATTTATATAGCACATTTCATAAACTATGACCAAGAGTCCATGATACTGTGCTCTGCATGTTGTGATTAAAACTTTAATCTTGCACCAGCATTTTTACATCATTTGCAGTCCTTGCAATTCCTTTATTTTTGTCTGTCAATAACATAGCATTAGTCAACACAGCAATTTGTCTCAGAATGTATAAATCTCCAATAAACATGAAATATGGTAATTATACTAATCAGTCTTCTGAATTGTGCCCAGAAAACACGATTATCTTTAGCTGACAGGATTTTTTAAGCTGACAGTAAATCTGTCTGTGTTGGTTTTTAACTCCATCTGAATTTTGACACGGGTAATTACTGATTTTAAATTACATTTAGAAAGACATGAAATTACCATTTGATATCCATAAGTTAGCATTTTGGTAATGGGAGACAATAACACCTATACTTAATCATAATACTTTTGATGCCTTGGTCTCCAGATGGATTATTTGGTGTACATAAAACACTGCCAAGTATTTGTGCTCTTGCATGTATGTTAGAGACTTCCTCCAGCTCTTCCGGGGGGACACCGAGGCGTGACCGAGCTCCTCACCCTATCTCTAAGGGATCGCCCAGCCACCCTGCGGAGAAAGCTCATTTCGGCCGCCTGTATCCGGGATCTTGTCCTTTCGGTCATGACCCACAGCTCATGACCATAGGTGAGAGTAGGAACGTAGACTGACCGGTAAATCGAGAGCTTCGCCTTGCAGCTCAGCTCCTTCTTCACCACGACAGACCGGTACATCGACCGCATTACTGCAGAAGCTGCACCGATCCGTCTGTCAATCTCCTGTTCCATCCTTCCCTCACTCGTGAACAAGGCCCCAACATACTTGAACTCCTCCACTTGAGGCAGGAACTCTCCACCAACCTGAAGTGGGCAAGCCACCCTTTTCTGACTGAGAACCATGGCCTCGGATTTGGAGGCGCTGATTCTCATCCCAGCCGCTTCACACTCGGCTGCAAACCGTCCCAGTGCATGCTGAAGGTCCTGGTTTGATGAGGCCAACACGACAACATCATCCGCAAAAAGCAGAGATGAAATCGTGTGGTCCCCAAACCTGATACCCTCCGGCCCCTGGCTGCGCCTAGAAATTCTGTCCATAAAAATTATGGACAGTTGAAAATAAAAACATGGACAGTTGACAGTAAAAATTATTGTCGGTTCAATACAGATACACATAATAAAACTGAGCAGAAGAAAGTTTACTTATTATAAGAACATTTTAGTGGACAATATGAATAATATAGCCATATTGCCATCAGGCAAAACAATCGCATAATTTTACACATATATTGAAGCCAGTATTACAAAAATGTAAGAGGCTGTAGCATGAACTACTGCATTTTATTCATGATGTAAATGGCCTTTGTTGAAAGTTTAGTCTCAAGGGGAATGTTGGGTCAGTGTGGCCTTAGGCAAGGTTTTTGATGATGCCACAGATTGAACACTGATTATCACTGCAGTGATGAAAATTTCTTGATGAGATGATCCTGACCTTCTTTCACTCAGTGCTGCGTCACTCAGGGACTGGATCCTATTTCTAACAAAACATGATTAAAAAAATGTTTTTTTTTTCTGTTATTTTTCAAACCCTTTCCAGTCAGGCTGTCAGACTAAGAACACATACAAGATTTGTATTCCCACCAAACTTCACCCGGAGTAAAGTTCATCCTCACGTCACAAAACTCTGCTTGGCCCTAAATATGTTTTTCCCATCATGCATTTGTGCATGCTTATATTACATAAACATCTGACTGCATGCAATGGTTATGTGTGTGTAGCTAAAGTTTGCCAAACACGTACACATTGCACACATTTTCTTGTGTGGGAGAATGAGGACACTCCACCTTAAAAACAGATCTTTGACCCATCTCTCACGTAAGTGGTTACGCAAGACAGAGTGGGGGAAAAAAATCGAAATATTATACAACACATCTTAGTATAGAGGAGCTTTGCTGGTTTTGTGATTTCCCTTTTTCCCCAGGAATCTATTATTGCAAGTCATATGCTTCATGGCTCATGTGATTGGTTCAAAGTAACCTGAGCCACTATGAGCAAAGATGGCAGATTTTAAATCGTGTGCCTCTGTGGATCCTGACAGGGGCATTGCTATGCCAACATTTTAGGCAGTGAGTCAGATTATCCCAGTTACATTGTGCATTGAAAATGTCTGCCAACAACAGGCTGGTACATTTGAGAAAAGTCAATCATTATGTACATTACATGTTTTCCTGGAGCTAATTGAAGTCCAAAATTTAATTTAGTTTGCTTTATTAAGAAATATTGATCAAATGAAAGAGAGCAAATGAAATTTGCTCATTTCATTCACAAGTGGATCTTTAGATAATATATACGAAATTGATAGAGACTTTAACACCAAGCGTTGATTGAAACAGGTGTTGTGATTTCTCAATCTTCTGAAATCTAAAATATATTGTTAACTGGTTTTGTCATTTTTACTCTTAAAAATCTAGTCTAGTCTTCAGAAAAATGGGATCATATATTTTTCAGACCAGGCTGTGATTTGTATTTATATTTTCACAACTGTCAAAATATTAGTCATACTAGAGACACAACATAACAACAGATCCTGATGTAACATCTTAGTTCACTAGATTCACCAGTCCAAACTGAATGAGTAATTTGAAAAGCCAAATGTCCAAATGTCCCTGTAATTGCTTGTGGCTACTGTTGCTGTTATGTTTATTGTTGCTGTCTACTGTTATTATACTGTTGTAAATGTATTAGGAGTTCATCATCTAAACATACTGTAAACAGAACTAGTCTGCACTATATGCTGTATGCATTTTACATTCACATACAAACAAACTGGCATATAGCTTCACTCACAACAACTCAAAGCATTCCTTCTGATCACTGACATTATACCCTTGGGAGAGATTCTCAAGTACAGCTGAGCTTTGATCACGTTGTCTTTACGAGTGAATGTGCAAATATGAGAACCCAGAGGTATCGGCGCCAGATGTAGAACATCACAAAATCTCTCTGATGAACCTGTTAAATTTTACAATGAACTGTCTAAAATCACAATCTATAGGCTTGCCTAAGGGTTGCAGGGTTCATGTTAACTTCATAATTCTTCTGCAGAAATGTTTGTAGATCCAAATGACAAAGGCCATCTAGTCTTCAAGCTAATAAATATCATAGTATTTTAATAAGATATCACACATCTGTGTGTACATATACAACTCTCAGAGGAGACAGAGAGGCATTTAAAGGGCACGGACACTCCAGACATCAAACATTTACTCGGACTAATACAGTCACATAACCTACCCCCCAATACATCAAGCACCACAGTGGGACTAGACCCCTTAATGTATATCTAGCATCTGACCAATGAGGGAAAACCATCACTGCGCATGTCCATATAGCGTAGGGAAACCTTTCCACACCTCTAGAAACTATCAACGGTGTTCAATTAAAATTGGGGTTACTGGGTTGAAGATCAGTGCAAAAATGATTAAACAGTCTTCACGAGCAAATATCATTGCACACTGATTTTCCCCCAATAACTGTTGAGTCTGACAAGGTCAGTAGAAAGTATAATGAAATTCTAATAAAAAACTTAAACTAAATGAATATGGTATTATTATCAATACATATGATGTCAGAAAAATCAAACCATTATTTTATAGCATAAAAGTGTTGTATAAACAATTATTCTGCCTTTTCTCTGAAAAACAATCAGTGAAGAAATTTCCTGAGTCACCCATATATTTAAACAATTCCTGTAGAAACACGATTATGTAAGGAATAATTGACGATGGGCCATTGAATAATAAAAAAAAAAAGAATGCTGACCCGAGTGTAATAGTCGCAACGTGAAACGGAGAGAGAGAGAGAGATAGAGAGAGGGAGAGAGAGATATAGAGGGCCCTATCTTGCACCCAGCGCAATTGACTTTGTACACCGATGCATGTATCATTCCTATTTTGTACCCGCGCATAGCGGACTTTTCCCTCCACAGAAGCACGTCGGTAAATTAGGAAATGAACTTGCGCTCCCAGGGGCGGTTCAGCGCAAAGAGGAGGCGTGTTCCGGCGCAAACGTTCCCTTGTGCTATTTTGTAGGTTTAGAAAACAATTCCACCACTGAAAAACCTAGTCTAAAGTCAGTGGCGAGTTGCGCATGTTATTCATATGCTATTTTAAGGGCGCATGCTTGGCCATAATCAATGTAGCGTGTGCACAACGCGCATGCACTTTGCTTATCTGATCTACACACAGACGCAGCAGTTCTCATTTTTAGAAAACCATACATTATTACAAGGAAAAATATTAACACACGAGGGAAATCATTGTGGTGTCCATGAAGATGTGAAAAAATAGGCATAAATCTAGATTACACATTTACCCAAATTATTATACACCGAAGCTAATTTGGGTGGGTTTCTCCCATCCCCATACAATGTCACCTCTCTGTCTTTTACGGCCCTGACGAGAACGTCGGTCTCCTCGGCTGTGAACCGCTCCTGGCGCGCGCCTGGCAAATCCGCCGTTATAATAGCAATCCGCCATGGAACAAGCGCACCTGCTCTTAAAGGGAATGTGAGATGTCACTCTGATTGGTTTATTTCACGTTACGCCCAAACCACACCTATGAATAATGAAGCTACTTCAGACCAACCCATTTTAGATTTGCGTCGGGCGCAAGAGTCATTTATCCCGCCGGTATAATAGCAACAGCGCCCAAGACCCACCCACAAAGTTACTTGCGTTTCGCACTTGATACTTGCGTTTCAGATCGTTAAAATAGGGCCCAGAGAGAGACTTGACATTTAAGCTTCTTTTAATTTACAAATACTTATAAAAAACAATGCATATACATTACCCAAGACTTAAACATTACTTTAAAAAACGTACGCCTACATATACTGTACATAAATAGGCAAATAATTAATTTCAATGTATAACATAACCACTCTCTTCATTTGGTTGACATGAAATACTTTCAGTACCCCAACAAGAAAAAAAATAAAAAATGAATGAATTATACTCCAAAAGTATCCTACTTTTTACCAAAGCCTTAACATATGTAAAGGATCAATTCCTCCATTGAGAAGTGTTTTATTCTTCCTTGTCAGCAAAACTGCCATTTTAGCCTTGCCAAACAAGAAATTAATTAACAAAAAAATTGTCCCTGTTTGAGGCACTATATTTTGGTACAAAAACAAATAAACCATTTGTAAAGAGAAAACCAAAACTATGACTCAATTGTCCTAACACATACACACAAAAAAAATATTTTAGCCATGAACAACCAATAAAAATATGCAAAAAACGTTTCTGAAACCCCACAAAAAAGAACACTCTTCCCCTTGTAAAGGATTCAAATGTGCCTTACCCTTACGAAAAAGAAGTATACTTCAAGTTAATTTTATGAAGTATACTTAAGTAATGTTCAAGTATATTTTATGTAGTAAGTATACTAATATCAATGTGTACTTAGTAAACTTGTAAGTGTACCATTTCAATACTGCTTGGGACTAAATTGGCCCACTTTTAATATATAAAAGTATAGGTTTATGTGTACTATAAGTGTAAGAGTAATAAACTAAGTACACAACTAGGTTTCTCAGTTGTAATGCATCTGTACAACAAGTGAACTTACAATTATACTAGTAGTTTACTATTTTAATACAAGTAGTACATTTTTTAGTTTATGAAAGTACACACTGAAGTGTACTCTCAGTAAACTACTAGTTTAGTAGTTTATACTGCAAGTATAGCCTACTTGTAAGTTTTCTTTAAGTGAACATAACATTATACTTATAGTTTACTATTTACATATTATGTTTGCGCTTGCAGTATACTACTATGTTCAAATGTAGATATTTTTTATACGTGAAAAATACCTTTAACTGTACTCTAATTTTAAAAACATTTTATTAGCTTCATGCATCCTTTTTTTTTTTTTTTATCAACACTTGAATGTCAGCAAGTTTCATAAAAACATTTTAAATAAAAAAGTTGAGAAAATCACATTTTTGTCAAATACTATGCCTTGATCAGATTCAGAGCGATGATCAAAACACAGATGGAGTAGATCGAGTCCATCACCCCCAAAGCTTCACAGTCGTTTCTCTTCATGGGTCATGCTTCATTTCATTTGGTAATATTAAGCCGTTTTGATTTACACACTGTTAAATGTTTGATGATCACGTTATTTTACATTTGATTGAGCAATCTTCTATCACTTGTTTCAGCTTCTTCTCCTGTGTTTTGATCCAGAGATTCTGTACTAAAAGATGTCATATAGCGCACCCTACCGTATAACAGTGAAAACATGGATAGCTGGAAAATTCAGTCAGTGGTGGGGAAATTGAGACGTGGTCTGGGAACCACATGTTTATTTTCTCGTATTTGAGGCGTGGTTTACGAATGCCCAGAGCCGTTTATTGGGCGCTACGAATGTCTATCAAATGCGCCTGTACAGCTCATAGCCAATCGATTCAATTATACCAGATGACGTATGTAGAGTGACAGAAATTCGATGAGGAAGAAGACGATGGGTCAGAGATTTATGTGTACACGATGACGTTCAGCGACTAAACTACTTAGAATACTATCTAAGGCTGCATTGAAAGGTAACTTCGCGTCTGCTGCCATGTTGGATCCATAGATATAAACAAACTGCTTCCGTGTGTCCAGGCCCGGATTGGCTAATCGGGAGCACCGGGAAAATTCCCGGTGGGCCGGTCTGTTTTATTGGCCAGGAGGGCCGGTGTTGTCATGGCACTGGGTTGAATGCTTTATGGCTCCAGTCATAGCGCAGCCCCACTATTTTTTTATTATTATTATTTTATCGCAGCCCCACAAAAAATAAAAATAAAGTCACTTTGTTAGAGATGTGCGAACAAAAAATAAGAGATACAAAACATGGATAATAGCCTATAGGCGCAAAGGCGGCGCTGAAAAGGCCAGAATAATAAAATATCTCTAGAAACTCAAGCGGCCAAATAGCCTACGAGTCAGGGCCGTACCGACCATTGAGGTCTCCGAGATCCGGACCTCGGTAATTTTTCCTGAGTGTATAATGAACGTTGTGAAATAATTGCCTAATATTACCTACTGCAATGATTCGCATATCGCGACGATAACCGACCTCATCATCTGAGCTGCTTCAGCACTCAAACACCGCTCGTCGGCAATGGCAAAATGTTTGAGATGACCGATCAAAGCAAGCGGGATTTAAGTTCACAGAAGCGCGAGCCGCGGCCGCACGCGAATCCCAACGCGACGCTTCACGAGATAAGGTGCGTGGCTAAACTAAACGGCTGTTTTACAATAGAAATAAACGACCGACATAAATAATCACTTTACAAAGACTGTATCAATCTAAGCTCATCTTCAGGAAGGGGAGTTCTCTTACGAGAGATACTCTCGTACTGCGTAGAATACGCTAGGGGAAAATCAACCTTTTCCACGAGAATACTGAAGCCAAAAAATTATCCTTTAATTTTGTATTAATGTAAAACGCGTTGCGGCAGCATACAGACATAGGCGAGGCAGCTCGCGCGCCTATTGGCTGGTCTGCTGGCAACTGCTTAAGCCTATCGAGCGAGACCTAGAGTGACGTCAGACCCAATGAGGGCGCTTTGCGCCCTCTGCGTCACGTCCCGCCGAGACGGGCGTGGCTTAGGTCTATAAATACCGCTCGCAGGCATTATTTCTCTGATTTTTCATCCTTCAGCGAAGCAACTCACATCGCTGGATCCGAGAAGAAGCCGTGCTGTTGAAGAAGCACCTCAGCGGGACGAGTCGACGAAGCTGCTGGCCGCGCCGCCTTCATCGCCTTCCTGCTGCGCTATCCAGCGCCCATATCCTTTACTGCACTGTGTGTGTGTGTTCGCCGGCGCGACTCACACTGTCTAAAAGAGCTGCGTCTTTTTCAAGATGCCTGCTTGTGGCTCGTGCAAAGCCACACTCAGCGACGGGGACCGCCATGTCATCTGCGCTTCCTGCCTGGGTCAAGAACATGCAGCTCTCGCGCTCGCTGATGGCGGCTGCCATCACTGCGAGCTGTTGTCATTAGCGACTCTGAGGACTCGCTTGGCACTGTTCAACGAGACTGCGCCCACACCTGCTGTTGTGCCGCGCCGTAAAAAGCGCCGCGCTCAGCGAATCCCGGAGCCCTCTCTCAGCCGTCAAAGCTCGCCGGTGCGCCCGCCTGCTTCTCCGGTTTCATCAGCTTCACTTCCGGACGGACAGCGGCCGCGGTCTGCCGCCGCTTCTGTCGATGACGCTGATGAGATCGACGCGCTGCTACGAGAGGGTGATTCCTGCTCTCTCTTAGCATCAGGCAGTGAGGATTGGGCGAGCTCTGAGGATCCCGCCCCCCCTGCCCGTGCTTCTACGGGAAAGAGAGCGAGCATTGAGGTGGAGCTCATGCGCATGCTCACTCAGGCCACGGCGAGCCTCGGCCTCGAGTGGATTACGCCTGAGCAGCCTGCTCACAACCGGCTGGACGGCTACTTCCTGCCTGGGGAGCGCGTTTCACCTGCATCCAAGCCAGCGCCTTTACTTCCTGAGCTTCATGAAGAAGTCGCTAAGTCTTGGGGCTCCCCTTTTTCGGCCAGGACACGATCCTCTGTCTCTTTGGCGTTCTCCGCTGTCGACGACGCAAAGAACAGAGGCTACCACTCCCTACCGCCGGTCGAAGAGGCTATTGCAGCGCACTTATGCCCGCCCTCTGCTGGACGGCGTGCTAAGATGGCGCTGCCCTCAAAAGCCTGCCGCACGACGTCAGCCCTGCTCCGCCGCGCTTTCTCCGCCGCCGGGCAGGCCGCGTCAGCGTTGCACACCATGGCCACGCTCCAGATATACCAGGCCGATCTCCTCCGCCAGCTGGACGAGAGAGGACCTGACGCAATCTGCGTGCCGGACTTGAGGAGCGCTACAGACTTCGCTCTTCGCGCCACCAAGTCAGCAGCACAGGCCATTGGACGGAGCATGGCCTCGCTCACCGTGTCTGAGAGACATCTGTGGCTTACGCTCTCTGACATGACTGAGTCAGAGCGCACCGCGTTCCTCGACGCGCCGCTTTCCCCTGCCGGCCTCTTCGGAACCTCGGTCAAAGATTTCGCCGATAGGTTCGCTGAGGTGCAGAAAGCGACCCAGGCCATGAAGCACTTCCTCCCGAAGCGCTCCGGTTCTGCAGCAGGCCGTGCGAAACCGTCTGCTCAGAGCTCACAGCCTAAGCCTCCGCCCGCCGCCTCCTCTTCTCAACGCCGCCAAACCCAGAGCTCGAGATCGCGCTCTCGCTCATCCGGCCGCCGCCCCGCCCCGCGTGGCCCGCGGCAGAAGATTGCGTTGAAGCCAGAGGCCCCGAAATCGTCCTAGCACGCCTAGGAAAGCGACGGTGTCCAAGTCCCGCTGCGGCCGGACTTCCACCAAAGCTTGCCGCTCGTCCAGTTCCAGGAAATGTGACTGGTCCAGCGTATTTAGCAGCCAACAAGCCGGTTCCACTGCGGCGCGATAGTCCCTCTCAAAGCCTTTCAAATGATGCTAGGTCTGATGGCCTCAGCATCTTCAGTTCTCCAGTTGGGCCTTCTGCGCATGCGCCCACTGCAGTTCTGGCTCAGAAAGAGAGTACCACGCACAGCGTGGGCCTCCGGTCGGCTTCGCGTCAAGGTCAATCAAGCATGCATTGCAGCTTTGAAACCTTGGGAGGCAAAAGACTGGTACCAATCAGGTGTAAGCCTGGGGACTTCCTCGAGAGTGATGGTGGTGTCCACGGACGCATCCACCTCGGGATGGGGAGCGCTGCTCGAGGGCAGACCGCTTTTTGGCCAATGGTCAAAGCAGGAGAAGCTCTTACATATCAACTGCCTCGAAATGTTGGCAGTGAGCAAAGCGCTCACGCGCTTTTGTCCCCTCATAAAGGGACACCACGTGCTAATACGTTCAGACAACGTCTCAGTGGTGTCCTACATAAATCGCCAGGGCGGCCTCAGGTCCCTGACTCTGTACAGGCTAACCAGGCGCCTCCTGATATGGGCCCGCAGCAACCTGCTCTCGCTGAGAGCAGCGCACGTGCCAGGGCTCCTAAATATAGGACCAGACAGACTGTCCAGGAACCAGGTTCCGACAGGAGAATGGTCTTTGCACCCACAGACAGTCCAGCTGCTGTGGAAGAAATTCGGCAGAGCGGAAGTAGACCTGTTCGCGTCTCAAGAAAACGCTCACTGTCCAGAATTTTTCTCGAAGAGCAAGGACGCGCTGACCCACGAGTGGCCTCGCCGTCCTCTCTATGCTTTTCCCCCCGTCTCCCTCCTGACTCAGGTGGTAGAACGGGTCAGGGAAGAAGGATGCTCAGTGCTGCTTGTAGCCCCACTTTGGATGAGCCAACCTTGGTTCCCAATTGTGATGCAGTTAGCGAGCACCGCCCCGTGGCCAGTGCCTCTGAGGAGGGATCTCCTCTCTCAAGCCAACGGCTCGATTTGGCATCCTCACCCAGAGCTGTGGTCCCTCCATGTGTGGGCCATCAACGGGTACCCGCTGACCTCCCACAGGGAGTGTTAAACACTATCACACAGGCCAGAGCTCCGTCTACGCGACGTCTCTATGCCTCAAAATGGTCAGTGTTCTCTAGCTGGTGCACAGCTCGTGGTGTGTCACCCCTGCATTGCGGTGTGACGGAGGTTCTCTCCTTCCTACAGGAGCTGTTGGATAAGGGCAGGTCCCCTTCCACGCTCAAAGTCTATGTAGCGGCCATAGCAGTGTTCTCTTCGACCACGCTCGGCCAGTCTATTGGAAGGAACGATTTAGTCATTCGCTTCCTTCGAGGAGCTAAGAGACTGAATCCTCCCAGACCTCCCACAGTCCCTATATGGGACCTTTCTACGGTACTGGAAGCCATGAAAGGTCATCCATTTGAGCCCTTGCAGGAGATTGATCTTAAACACCTGTCTTTCAAGACGGCGTTTCTTCTGGCTCTCGCTTCAGTGAAGCGCATAGGGGACTTACACGCGCTCTCAGTAAGCGCGACGTGCATAGTCATAGGCGGGTGACGTCATCGACCAGGAAACTATAAAGCACCCCAGAAAACACAAATGCGACAGCTTCTGTGCCTTCAGCAAGCGCTCTGTGTGTGAATATTGTCCAAGTGTTTTTGTCTGTCATTTAGTGTTTCACTAAGCAGGAGTTTTCACTACAAAAAAAGCATATATATATATATATTATGGCGAGCGAGCAGCAGTATAGAAAGTGTGTTCACCCTTGTCCTCGTTTCCTTACTGGTGGGGATACACACGATCTATGTGTTGTTTGTTTGGGAGTTCAGCATGCCCAGTCAGCTCTCGAGGGGGCTGACTGCGAGCATTGCGAGCGTTTGCCCCTTAGAACGCTCCGCTCCCGCCGACTACTTTTCGAGGAAAGTGGTTTGGTTCGCGCTCCCCGCGGCTCGGGTCCCGCTTCTGCCGAGGCAGAACGGCGGCGCTTGACATGGGGATCGCAGATGGATCTGTCAGCGGGGTTTGAGACGGGCTCTGCCCTATCTCAGCCTTTACCTGCCAGTTCCAGTGCCTCAGTTCAGGTGGAAGCACACGCTGCGGTTTCTTCCCCCCAGGCTGAGGCACCAATATTGCAACTATCCAGTTCTGAGGAGCTGGATGTTGTCAGTATTGAGACAGGGGATACCGAGGACTCGTCACCTCATTCCCCTGAACATGAGGAGCTTATGGAGGTTCTCACTCGCGCTGTGTCTAAACTAAGCATTGAATGGCCATCTGTTAGGCAGGAGTCTGTTGTGAGAAGCAAACTAGATGAGAGATTTTTGCCCTCCCGTGTTCAACCTCCACGCCGGTGCCTACCGTTTTTTCCCGACCTCCACACCGAGGTGTCGAAGTCGTGGAAGAAACCGGTTTCGTACCGTATTTTTAGCCCTCAGACCTCCACCTATTCTAATATTGCGGGGGCTAAATTACATGGTTATGGGGCGATGCCTAAGGCTGAAGAAGCGCTAGCGAGCCATCTTTCTGCTGAAGCAGCATCCTCTTTAAAGGCACCGACTTTGCCCTCCAAGCCACTCAGAAATACATCGGCTTTGGTGGGCAAAGCTTATTCGGCGGCAGGTCAGGCCACATCGTGCTTGCATACGATGTCTATATTACAAGCGTATCAGGCAGATTTATTGAAAGATGTGAGCGAGAGTGAGGAGGTTAGTACTGATGTTATTCGTGAATTACGTCAGGCTGCTGATTTATCTCTGCGTGCCACTAAGGAGTCGGCCAAACTAATGGGCCGCTCTATGGCAGCCTTGGTGGCCGCAGAGAGACATTTATGGTTGAGTCTTTCCGGTATGAAAGAAAAAGAAAAATCTTTTCTTTTGGATGCTCCACTATCTCCTTCTGGGTTATTCGGTGATGCGGTGAATTCGGTCATTGATAAATTTCAAGAAGAGAAAAAGCAAGCAGCAGCGTTTCAGAAATACCTCCCACTCAAAATTCATGTACCTGGGGCTGCCGGGCGGGGGCAGTCCCGGCCGTCGACAAGCTCCTCCCATAGGGCGCAACAAAAACAGAGTGTTGCGTCTCGTACCCCCCCTGTCAAACAGTGGGAACAGACGCGGCACTCTCAGACGAAGTCTTCTGGTGGTAAAACCGATCTGAGGACGGTTATTATGGCCAAGAAGGCTTCGTCCAAGAAGAAGTCCTGACGCCTCTGGCGTCCGTGACTTTCCGTGAGGGAAAGGAGTTCACCGCTTCAGACGGTGCCCATTCTCTCTCGGTGCCCTCAGGGGTCCGGTCTGCCAACCCTGCCTTTATGCCGGGGCGTAGACGGTCCCAGCGAGCGTTTTCCCGAGGGGCGCTCGCCCTCTCTGAGGAGGGGTTCAGGGCAGTTAAACCAGTCGTTCCCTGCCGGTGCGCCATTACAGGGCGCTGCGTTTGCTGCTCAAAATATTCCAGAGGCCAGCCTCGAGAGGCTGGTACCCTTAGTAGATTTTCTGGCAGAGTGGAAAAGCCAAGAGTATCTCAGTGGGTCCTGCAATCGATAGAGAAAGGGTATGCTATCCAGTTCAGATCTCGTCCACCTCGATTCAGCGGGGTCCTGCCCACTGTGGTGGGCCCCGAGCAGGCTCTGGTAATGGAACAGGAGGTGAAAACGCTCTTGCAAAAGGAGGCTATAGAACGGGTTCCTCCTTCCAGCAGGGAGTCAGGTTATTACAGCCAATATTTCATCGTTCCGAAGAAAGATGGAGGGTTGCGTCCAATTTTAGATCTGCGCCTGTTAAATCGTTCTGTAGCGAAGCTCAAGTTCAAAATGCTCACTCTCAAGCCAACATGACATCATGACTTTGCGTAAACATACACGCCACTTTCAAGTCAAGTGGCGTGTTATCTATACGCATTTTGAGCTATCCGCGTGTATGTCCACGCCGTCATCTTCCGCGTGTATGTCTACGCCGTTAAATGTCCGAGTGATTCCGCGTGTATGTCTACGCCGTTAAATGTCCGAGCGAAACGAAGCAAAATGTAAATCTACATCTGGGGAGCGATATTTTTTTACTAGGATGGTAGGGGAAGACTCATAAATGGTATTAGCAGTGACAGGTAGGTTTAGGGACGGGGTTGGGGTAAGTCATATATATTTATATAGAGAGTAATGTAACGTTAAGTCAACGGCATTGATAAAAACGCTGAAAAGCGATTATGCGTGTTGATAGCACGCCAAAAATGGAAATACGAATTGGCGTGTCATACATACGCCATTTCATGAGATCAGTCTGCTCAAGCAAATCGTGTCACAAATCAGATCCGAGGACTGGTTTGTCACGATAGATCTAAAGGACGCGTATTTCCATATCTCCATCCTTCCACAACACAGGAAGTTCCTGAGGTTCGCTTTCGGGGGCGAAGCGTACCAATACCATGTTCTTCCGTTCGTTCTAGCTTTATCTCCCCGCACATTCACGAAGTGCATGGACGCAGCGCTGGTCCCGCTGCGACTCCAGGGCATTCGTATTCTAAACTATATCGACGATTGGTTGATTTTAGCTCATTCGGAGCAGCAAGCGGTTCGGCATCGAGATGTCGTCCTCGCTCACATCAAGAGATTGGGGTTGAGGCTGAATGCCAAGAAAAGTGTGTTATCTCCAGCTCAGAGGACCTCTTTTCTGGGGGTGTTATGGGATTCGGTAGTGATGCAAGCACGCTTGTCTCCTGCTCGCATCGCATCGATTCTCTCAGCCGTGAAACATGTGAAGCTAGGCCAGTCGCTCACTGTAAAGCAGTTTCAGAGACTGTTGGGTCTGATGGCAGCAGCGTCCAACGTTATACCTTGCGGCCTGTTGTACATGAGACCTTTACAGTGGTGGCTCAAGACCAAGGGGTTTTCCCCGAGGGGGAACCCACTCGCGCTGCCTCCGTGCTCTGGTCATGTGGAGAGAACCTTGGTTTCTGTCCCAAGGACCTGTGTTGGGAGCTCTTTGTCGTCGTGTAACGCTAACGACAGATGCTTCCCTCACAGGTTGGGGGGCGATCATGAGTGGTCGTCCAGCCCGGGGTCTGTGGCAGGACCATCATCTTTCGTGGCACATAAATTGTCTAGAAATGTTGGCGGTGTTTCAGGCTCTGAAATTTTTCCTCCCAGACCTGAGAGGCCATCAAGTTCTTGTTCGGTCCGACAACACATCGGTGGTCTCCTATATAAATCATCAGGGGGGTCTGCGTTAGCGCCCGTTATACAAGCTGGCTCGCCAGATCCTTCTATGGTCCCAGGGGAAGCTTCTTTCATTGAGGGCGATTTATATCCCAGGGTATTTGAATCAGGGGGCAGACATCCTGTCGAGGCAGGGGCCGAGGCCCGGGGAATGGAGACTCCACCCCGAGGCGGTGGAGCTCCTTTGGAAGCATTTCGGTCGTGCCGAGGTAGACCTGTTTGCTTCCAGAGAAACCTCACATTGTCCGCTGTGGGTCTCTCTAAGCCATCCAACCCCTCTGGGGTTGGATGCTATGGTGCAGGCGTGGCCGAGGTCGCGTCTGTACGCTTTTCCCCCGATTGCTCTGCTCCCAGGAGTTCTGGAGAGGGTTCGCCGGGACGGGGTCAGCCTATTGTTAGTAGCCCCGTTCTGGCCGGCCCGAGTGTGGTTTGCGGACCTGGTGTCTCTCCTCGACGGCTCTCCTCTGGAGATTCCGATCAGGAGAGACCTTCTCTCGCAGGCGAGTGGGTCGATCCTTCACCCCCGCCCAGAACTGTGGAATCTGTGGGCCTGGCCTCTGAGGGGGTCCAGCTCATAGGTGCTGGTCTCTCAACCGAGGTTGTTGAGACCATTCTTTTTTTATTTTATTTTTTTATTTTTTTATTTAGCACAACAAGAACAGAAAAGAATAAAACAAATAGCTATTTAAACAATTCATATGGATTATGCAGGAGAGGTACCAAACCCCCAAGGCCTTATAATGAGACCTCCCCTCTGGTTTTTCCAGTTTATACCACACCAAATTATTATAATAAATAACAACAATCATCACAATAATGGCAGACAATTTAAGACACCACACATATAGAAAATTTTAACAATCACACAAGTGTCTTTTCATTCTTGACTTAAATACTGACAATGATGAGCTGGTTTTAATAAAACCGGGAATAGTATTCCAAAGTGACGGTCCTCTATATTTTAAGAAAAATTGACCAAGAGTTGTATGATAATAGGGAAGATGAACATTCATTGCTTGTCGGGTTGAATATGAATGCACATCATAGTTAATTAAAAAATAGTTTTTAAACACTTTTGGGAGGCTTTGATTTTGAGCCATATATTTATACATAAAGATACATGTTTGATAGATATTTATGCTGAAAATGGATAAAATAGCCCCCTTCTCTTCGCAATTTTTTTGGAACCACTTAGCCAATCCATAAAACAAAAAGCACAAATACAAGGCATAGAGATAAAGGGGACATGTCAGAAGCTTGCACTTTTCGCAGATGATGTCTTAATATTTTTGTCTAGTCCTGATACATCCTTGCCAGCGCTTATGTCAGAATTTGCAAAGTTTGGACAAATGTCTGGCTACAAAATAAATGTACAGAAAACACAAGTCCTCACTTTCAATTATAGCCCCTCTGAAGCGGTTAAAGAAAATTATGAAATTAAGTGGAATTTAAAATCAATGAAATATCTAGGAGTTAATTTAACAAAAGATATTAGCCAATTGAAATCAGCAAACTATGACCCATTAATATCCAAAATAAAAGAAGATATTGCAAGGTGGAATTTAATCCCCTTTATGACTCTTACATCTAGAGTCGAGGTAGTCAAAATCAATGTTCTCCCTAGGGTGTTATACCTATTTCAGAATATTCCAGTGGAGGTACTGGACAAGGAAGTTATAGAATGGGACAAAATTATCTCAAGATATATCTGGCAAGGAAAACAACCTAGAATAAGATATAAAACACTACAACTGTCTAAGGCGAAGGGGGGGCTAGCTCTCCCGTATTTAAAAAGTTATTATCAAGCAGCGCAAATAAAGCCTTTGCTGAACTTATGTAATCCCTCCTACTCTGCTAGGTGGAAAGAAATTGAAATGAAAATGGTAACGGAAGTTCCAATACAGGCATTTATCGGGGATAACAAACTCAGGCACCAATCGAAAAATGTACCTAACCCATGGCTTGACATTTCACTTAAAGTGTGGTTTGAAATTGTTACAAAAAATAACTTGACACACAGCAATAAGCTGCTAAGGTGGATAGGATACGATACAGAACTTTCCCCTAATAGAAGAGATAATAGATTTAAAAATTGGGAACAAGGCCCACATATGTTTTGGGAACTATTAGATAATAAGAAGTGTAAAAGTTTTGAAGAAATCAAAGAACAGTTTAGTCTGGCAAATCAAGATTTCTATAGATTTTTGCAAGTGAGGCACTATTTAGAGCATGATATAAAAAAGGACAATTTTGACGTTGAGTTAAGCATTATAAAACTTTTTATTTCAGCATACAAATCTAAACTTAACAGGAAATTAATTTCAAAGATATATTCAGGGATAGAAATTTTAAAAGGAAACGATACACACTACATAAAACAAAAATGGGAAATTGAAGCAAACATAAAATTGACGGATGAAGATTGGGAAGATCTCACTCAACAAATATGGAGAGTGACATCATCTTTAACTTGGAGGGAGCATGGTTGGAAAAACTTAGTGAGATATTTTAGAACTCCAGCTCAGACAAAATATCGGGATACAAGCTGTTGGCGGGGATGTGGAGAAAAAAGTGCAAATCATGTTCATATTTTTTGGAGTTGTCCTTCGATGGTGAAATACTGGATGGAACTTAAACAATGTATGGACAAGATTTTAAGGATTAATCTCCCTTTAACTTTTGACACATTTTATTTGGGAAAACTTAATATGCAAGGTATAAAGAATCTGAATTGTAAAATGTTTAAAATTATGATATTAGCAGGAAAAAAGGGAATTACTAGGAAGTGGCTAAAGGTGGAAGCGCCAAGAAAAGAAAATTGGGTTGAGGTGATGCATGATATATACATTATGGAGAAACTGACTTCCACTTGTAGATTGGAAATGGAAAAATTTGAGAGGTTGTGGAAAGGATTCTTGGAATTTATTCGGCCAATAAGATCAGACTTTGTGTGAATCATAATAGCAGTGGCACTTCCCTAGTTAGCTTTTGCTACCAGTTTATCTTTTTTTTTTTTTTTTTTTTTTTTTTTTTTTTTTTTTTGGGTGGGGGGTGGGGTGTTAATTTTTGTTCTGGAAAAAAGAAGGTGATGTAAGACAGTATAAGAAATATGTATTATATGACCAAATGTGTATTTTTGTTTTGCAACATCAATAAAAAAATAATATAAAAAAAAAAAAAAAAAAAAAAAGGATAAAATATTTAATTGCTTAAACAGAGGAGCCGATGGTTCACACCGATTTGATACTGTTGCCAATCTAACAAACTTTTTTTGGATCAAAAAAATTTTTTGAAGAGAAGAAGGGTAAGTACTGGCCCAAGCAATGTTACAGTAAGAGATGTAAGGATATAATAGACTATAATAAAGAGTTAAAAGACAGGATTGATTTACCAATGAACAAACTTTTCTAATGATGCCAAGTGACTTCATGATTTTTACACACACATAATCACAAATAATGTGGTTTTTCCATGAAAGTTTTTCATCTAATAATACCCCTAAAAATTTTATTACTGTAACTTGGTTGATTTCAATGTTATTAATAAATAATTTAGCATCTTCTTTTAAATACCTTTTATTTGTATTCCTAAAAACTATATAATTCGATTTTTCTATATTTAGTGAAAGTTTGTTCATCTGAAACCACTTTGCGATATACAATAGAACATAATTAGCTTCATTCATCAAGGAATCAAAGTTTGCATGTGATATGACAACAGTAGTATCATCTGCAAATAGAATGGGCAATGCAGATTCACACATCCAAGCTAGGTCATTTATATAAATGAGAAACAGGAGTGGCCCAAGAATAGATCCCTGAGGTACACCACAACATAATTTAATTCTCTTGGAGGTACTGCCATTTATAAATACATATTGCTCTCTATTAATCAAATAATCCTTAAGCCATTTGAGTACAACATCCCGAAACCCATAACAGTAAAGTTTGGAAATCAGAATTTCATAATCAACTGTATCGAAAGCCTTTGACAAGTCTAAAAATATACCAACTGCAAACATGTTGTTATCCAGTGCTACAGAAATTTTGTCTATGAGTTGTAACAGAGCCATATATGTTGAGTGTTGCTGTCGAAATCCATATTGATGTTTATATAGGATCTCATTGTTATTCAGATGTTTTAGCATTCTTACATATACAAGCTTTTCCAAAACTTTAGAGAAACAAGGTAAAATGGAGATCGGCCTATAGTTATTGAAAAGGCTAGGATCCCCTGCCTTAAATAAAGGTATAACCTTTCCAATCTTCAAATCTTTTGGGACTACCCCACTTTTTAGAGAAAGCATAAGTACATGAGTTAATGGTTCACTAATTATTAATGCCACTTTTTAAAAAAGTTTTGCTTTAATTTCATCATGACCTGCTGCAGTGTCATTCAGGTTTTTTATAATATCAAACACTTCTCTAGATGTCAGAGGATCAAAATTACCTATTGCAGGAAAGCAACCTATAATTGGATCGGTTGGACAACCATCTGTATAAACGATTTTTTCAGCAAGATGCCTACCAACATTAGCAAAGAAATCATTAAATCCATTTGCTATATCAAAAGGGTTAACAAAAGAAATACCATCTTTAGTAAAATTTGTTGGAATTTTAACAGAGCCTTTTTTTTGTTAAGTAATTCATTAATGATATTCCATGTAGATTTTATATTACTAGCAGACTCTTTAAGTTGATATGAATAATAATTTTTCTTAGCTATACGAAGTAGGTGAGTAAATTTATTTTTATATTGTTTGTATGTATCACAATTATATGGAGTTGGATTTTTAAGAAATTTTCTATATAACTTGTTTTTCTTTATTGAGGACTTCAATAATCCTGAAGAGAACCATGGCTTAGTTTTGTTTAACTTGTCTTTATACTTAACTAGCGGAAAACACTCATGAAATATAGAATTAAATGTTTGAAAAAATAACTGGTAAGCCAATTCAGCATCATGTTGAATATAAATATCATCCCATATTGTGTGCTCAATCATGGATTTAAAACGATCTATATTCATTTCACTAAATTTTCGATAGCTTGGTTTATCTGCACACATTCTTGAGCTACCACTAATTCCTAAATTCAAATTAAATATGGGGAAGTGGTCTGAAATGTCCGTACACAATATTCCTGAATTAGATTCATAATCAAAAGAGTTTGTAAAAATATTATCAATCAGGGTGGCAGTTTTGTTTGTCACCCTGGTTGGTTTACATATAAGAGGATGAAAATAGGATGAAAACAATACATTTAAAAAATCTGCTGTTGAAGCATGGCTTTCACTTTGAAAAAGATTGATATTAAAATCACCAAGTAGAAAACATAGTTTACCTTCATCATTAATAACATCCAAAGCAGCAGAAAGTGCAACATTGAAACAATTAACATTACTGTCAGGTGGGCGGTATATACATCCAATAATAACATTTCTTCCGCCAAACTGAGAGCAAGAGAGTATTTCCAAGAACACAGATTCGACATTACTTTCGTCAGAGTTTAGCGTAAGATCCTTCCTTAATATGAACTGAAAATCATTGTGCACAAAAATAACAACTCCACCTCCAACCTTTTCCTTTCTACATGAATGAACAGAATTATATTGAGACATGTTGTAAAAATCTATTATATCATCCTTGACCCATGTTTCTGATAAAGCAATAACAGAAAATGTGTGATTTAAAACAGACAAAAAATGAATTAACTGATCATTATTTTTAGGTAAACTACGTATATTAAGGTGAAATGTAGAAAAAATTTCAGACTTACTTGTGAAATTACCAGATAAACTGCTGAACTCATTTTCACTATAATAATTACAAGGACGAGATTTATTGTGTGCATAATTTAAATAAATATGCGTATCTGGATCACATGAATCAATATTATCCATGTACTTAAATTCATTTAGCTGGTATGGATTGAAAACCCGATCAGAACAATTATACTCAACATCTACATTACTCCCACCTTTTATATTTTCTTCAGAATTTTTCATTATTATTGACAATGGGTACCCAAGTAGTCAACATTGAATTATTGACTCACTTCTTTAGTCTTTTCAGACCGTCCTCTGTCTTTGGGAGGTAGGCTGAATGATAAGTTTGTCGTATCGTAAGAATGCTATCTCCCCTCGCTCTCTTGCGGCCTTCATAGCTGGGATGAGTTCTTTGCGTTTTTTCCGAACGGCATCTGAATAGTCCTCGTTAATATACACATTCGTTCCTTTTAGATTTTTTGCTTTCTCCATAACCATAACTTTATCTTTAAATCTGAGGAACTTTGCGACAATCGGCCTGGCTCTCTCTCCCACTGATCGCCCAGTTCGATGCACCCGTTCCAGCTCAATCCCCGTGATATTGAGCTTCTCAGAGAGTAGCTTCCGTACCTTAGCTTCTGAGTCAGCCCAGCTCTCATACCCAGACTCTTGGATCCCGTCAATCACTATGTTGTTTCGTCGGGACTGACCTTCCAAGTAGTCCATCCTGAGCAAAGCTGAGTTGATATTTTCACGAGTCATTGATATATCTGAAGCAAGATTTGAGAGCTTCGTGGAGGATTGCTTATTTTTAGCACTTAGCTCATCCACCTCTTTTTGCATGTAGTGGAGGCTTTCACGCAATCCACTTATTTCCCTGGAAAGTTCATCAAGTCTTTTGTTATGTCCCTCAATCATTATTGACAGAAAGTTCTTGTAGCTTCGCTCCTGCTGCTCCAGCAGCTCTCTATAAAATATTTTCTGCTGTTCCATCAGTTCACGCACCTGGGTTTGAGACACATAATCGTCATCTCCACTTCTCCCTTTCGGTGGCATGACAACCACAGTTGAAAATCACTCCTTTGCCGCTACCCGAATCTCGACGACTCGACTGTGGCTTGTTTAGGAGCGGCGTGCTTCACAATTACAGGCTGAGGTGAGGTGTTCGACGAGGAGGTTATATGCCTTGAAGTGGAACCTTTTCACTTCTTGGTGTGGAGAACACCAGCTGGACCCAGTTAACTGCCCAGTGGGTGCAGTGCTGGAGTTTCTGCAGGAGCGTTTCTCCACAGGGCTATCCCCCTCCACACTAAAGGTGTACGTGGCGGCACTAGCTGCTTACCATGTCCCTTTTAGTGGAGTCTCTTTGGGGAGACACCCGCTGATAACACGTTTCCTTCGTGGTACTTTGAGGCTGAGGCCGCCAGTTCGCACGAGGGTGCCATCCTGGGATTTGGCCATCGTATTGGAAGGTCTACGTCGTCTGACCAGGAGAAACTTAATTTACTCTGCCCAGTTAGGGCCTTAGATGCGTATGTCCACAGAGCTGCCCTGTGGAGGAAATCAGAACAACTGTTCGTTTGTTTTGGGTCACCCAGTAAGGGGTGTCCAGCATCTAAACAGAGGATGAGCAAGTGGGTGGTTGAGGCCATCTCACTTGCTTACGAGTCGGCTGGTCAGCCTTCACCTTTGGCTGTGCGAGCTCATTCTACTAGGAGTATGGCTGCTTCTAAAGCTCTCTTGTCAGGAGTTTCTCTTCATGATGTTTGTGATGCGGCGGGCTGGTCCTCGCCGCATACCTTTGTCAGGTTTTACGACCTGGACTTCAGCTCCACCCCTGGGGCGCAGGTGCTTTCGTCTGCTTGTGCGCTCTGACTTCACACGACGGACACTTGCTCTTATGGCGACGTGGGTATTAGCGTTCCCACAGCGTTTGACGCAGCTCGAGTTCCCTTGAAAGGGAACGTCTCGGTTACGTATGTAACCTTAGTTCCCTGAATAGGGAACAAGACGCTGCGTCGTTCTGCCATACTCCCGGCATGCCCGTGATCTACTTGCTTCAGGCCTATCAGAAGCTGTCGCATTTGTGTTTTCTGGGGTGCTTTATAGTTTCCTGGTCGATGACGTCACCCGCCTATGACTTTCCGTCTCGCCATTGGACTGATTCCATACGTGCTTCATGACGCACTCACGCAGGGGCGTTCCCACAGCGTTTGACGCAGCGTCTCGTTCCCTATTCAGGGAACTAAGGTTACATACGGAACCGAGACGTTTCATAAGACTATGTAAAAAACTAAATAAAGTATATTTAATAGGCTACTCGATCAAAAGACTTACAACTACAAACCAAGTATACTTTGAATACTTAATTATACTTTTAAGTATATCTCGATCAAAAGATTCAGTACAACTACAGGCCAAATATACTTGGACATTTCTCTCAGTATAAGTCAGGTACACTTAAGTGTAATTTTATTTCTGAGAAGTACATAAAGTATATTTTTAAGAAGTAAATAAAATGTAGACTGAAAGTATACTTTCTTATTTTTAGTTTAAAATAAGTATACTAATAGAACACTTGAATAAACTTTTTCGTAAGGGTATGTCTATTTATTGCTATTATCCAATGTGAAAGCCACCATTGCAAGTCTCCATTCCTTTTTTTAAATTGGTTTCTTATGTAAGGACCTCCAACTACCTTTTGGAGAGGTTCCTGACTCAATCAATTAAGCCCACTTGATCTCTGGAAGTTCTTTTAATGCTCTTATATTAAGAGATTTTACACAAACACAATAAAGAGCTTTCTTAGAAACAGTGTTAAAAAGACCAAGTTAAGGCATTCAAAAAGAGAGGAGATTTCCTTCAACCTCCTGCCAATCTCATACATCCACAGCCACACTGATCTTTGGGAATGCATTCTCAGATATTCCAACATTTAGTGGCAAATCAGGAAAAGAAACTTGAATTTCAGCTAACAATTTTTGCACAATTCGAACAGAACGGATACCAGTCTTTATGGACAGTTTTTCTGCAGTAATCCATTGGTCATTTGACCTGAAATGGGAAATCTTATATATTCCTGATCTTACCAAGCCTGTGTGCACAGTCTGTGAATCCAATATCACACTGGAGAGGTGAGAATTAAAAATCCCATTGACGAGGTGTCTCAGAATCTTCTCTTTTAACAATAAAAATCTGCCATGCATTGAATACGGAGGCATAAAAGGAAAAGAGAGATCCATCTAAGATGGAAATTCATTAAAGGGGCATAAAAGCAGCCGCTTTAGACCTAATATCCATAAGACCTTTACCTCCTTCATGTACCTGCAGATACAAAACAGACTCTCATAGCCAATTTTGTCGAGAGCTGAAAAAATGGACAAAAAATAAAATATTCAGATGGATTCAATACAATTAATTTATGCCATAGGATAAAAAATCCAGTTCCATTTTGACAACCTGGCAAAGACTTTGTCCTTTACACTTTCCCAGTTTAATTTTTGATAGTTTTCAGAACCCATAAAAATTCCTAAAAACTTAAAACCGATTTTTCCCACTTTACATTTTCGAAGATAACTGGTAAAAGTATTGTTGTTTTATCATTACACCAAAATGCTTCAGTTTTACCCCAGTTGAGTCTTGCAAATGATGCTCTCTCATACAAACCAATACTGTAATTAATAATATCAATGTATTTTTGTTCTTTTACAATTTCAGTAATGTCATTTGCATACACAGTCAGTTTAACAGAATGAGAATCATCACCAACCCTTAAGCCGGACAGACCTTTTCTTAGTAGACACAACAGTGGTTCCATTGCTAAAGGATATAACTGACCTGACAGTGGACACCCCTGCCTAATACCCTTCTGTATTCTTATTGGTTGACTTTAAACACCACCAATGTTTTAAAATACAAGATGCATTCATATACAAGTGTTTGATCCAAGAAATAAAAACATTTCCAAACCCAAAAGCATGCATTGTTTCAAACAAAAAGTCATGGTCAACTTTATCAACAAGACTTTTGTCCTGATCCAGGAACAAAAAACCTATATCCACATAATAAAAATTTGGACTAATCCAAAATTGCAGGAAAATATCTCTCAGCAGAAAAAATATCATCATATATTGTTCTTTCTGGAATACAATAGGACTGATCTTAATGTATTTATATCACCCAAAACAGATTTCAGCTTATTTGGCAACATTTTTGCTATTAGCTTATAATCAGATCTTAAAATTGATGCAGGCCTCCAATTGTCTAGGCGACTCAAGTCTTCTTTTTTAGGTATCAGTGTTAATTCTGCCCTTTGACAACTTTTGGGAAGTAGTTTATCTTTAAAACACTCAAGTCTCTTCCGATGATCTTCCAAAAACCCTTATAAAAGTCCACTGGCAGTCCATCAATCCCAGGTGCACGGCCAGAATTCATCTGTATAACAGCATCAGTTAACCCCTTAAAAGAAACAGCACCGCCCAGAATCCAACTCTGCTCTTTAGTGATAAAAGCTGTTGTAATAATGGTGAAACGCATCCAGTCTCAGAATTCTCCTTTTTATACAGTTCCGAATAAAAGTCCACAGCAATTTTTCGCATTTGTCTTGAATCAGAAGTCTTTAGTCCATCTGTTTTTTTGAGCAGTACATTTAATTTTGTTTCTTTGAGACCTTTTCTAAATTAAAAAAAATAAGCAGTGGGACCATCCATGTCATGTCTTGACATAAAACGAGATCTTATTAGGGCACCTTAAGCCCGAACTTGCAGTAAGGTTTCAATATCGTTTGCTTTTCAGATAACTTTCCATCCAAAGAAGAATCTGAATGTTGAATCATTCCAGATGTAATTTGAAAGATCTCTTGATCTATGTCAACATTTTTTTGAAAAGAAAGTAAACTGCTGACAATTTTTTTTTTTTCGCGTCTTTCCTATTTCCCACCACTGTCTCAAACTTTCAAATTCATCCTTTTTGGAAACCCACTCCATATTTTTTCATACAAATATTTTGCTACATTAAACTTCCAGTAAGGACTTTTACATTTTTGATTTGTCAAAATTTGTCAATGTCCACTGTTATAAAATGATGATCTGATTATTTGCTCTACGCTTGATATAGAACTGATTAAGTCTAGCTGCACTAATCCTCCCCTGTGAAACTTTTGTCCATGTATATTGCTTTAAGTCATTCATTTTACTCTCTCCACACATCTATAAAATCATGCTGAACAATAATACTTTTTAAGAAAGAAGCTGATACAGAATCTGGTTCCTCATTATTTCTGTCTAAAATAAAATTAAGAGTACAATTCCAATCACCACTGACAAATAAAAAATCGTCTGAAGTAAAAAAAATAATAATAATAATGTCTCCCCATTTTCTAAATAAAATAGTTCTGTCTGTACCTAGGAGCATACATATTTATGAATACAAATAATTGATTGTGAATTTCAGCTTTCACAATCATAAGACGACCTTTCACCAATTCTTTTTTTGATAAAATATTTACATCAATAGATAAGCTGATAAGCTGAAATTAAAATAGCAACTCCTGCACTGATATTTGTGTTGTGACTTACACATTAATACATTTTTTGAGTCGCTATGAGTTTCTTGTAAAACTGTTAATTGATTGTCTTTAAGCCTAAGAAATTCAGAGAGTAAAGCTCTTTTTCCACCATCTCTCAATCCATTAACATTTAAAGATCCTTCTCTTAGAATCTGCATTATAGGGAATAGAAAAATAAAACATAAAGGAAAATAACAGAAAAACAAATAGATACATATAGATCCCACACCCATGTGCTTTATTTTTTTTCATTTTGACGTTTTTGCTTAATCGTTTTGAGCTTTATACACAACCGTTAGAAATTTCAGCCTAAATCCATTTTTTTTTCGAAATCACATTGTAACCAACAGTCTTCTGAGCTATCATTACTGATTTAACAAATTTGTTACCATCAGCAAAGTATTTTAAAACATCCCCTTTTTTTGTCTTTAGTTTGATCCAGAAATTCATTTAATTCTTCCACAGACTAAATGTCATTCATCGACTGATTGTAAGTAAATTCAGAAACCTCCAAGCAACTATAACACTATCTACTATCAAAGCAGACGGCAAACCACTACCAGTACCTCATCACCAGTACCATGTTCACTATCATTTACAGAATCAACAACATCTTTCCGAAAATCTGGGCCATCTTTGTTTTCACCACCAGATTTTTTCGCCGCCAGAGGTCGCATTTTCAAAACAATAACAAAGACGAAGCTTAATGACGCAATGAAGGAGAGTGGAACGATGAGAGATGTCGTTTTCACCATCCAGAGATGTTTTACATGTTTAAAACAATCGTACTAAAAGTACATTTAAAAAAAAAAAAAACAGTATTTGCAAGTAATGGCTAAATATTTTTGTGCAACACATACCGTAGTATTTAAGTTCACTGTCATAGACTTGGTCACCAGACTTGATAAAATACGTAACTGAAGTACAAACAAAGTGCAATATAATTGTATGTGTACAATAAATAACATATTAAAACACATGGGTGAGCGGAGTCTCTGTCGACAGATCAAGTCCAAGTTTGTTGCGAAGCTCTCTCCATCTCGAAAACGCCATGCCGATATTGATCCTTGTTTTATTTCTCCGTTTGTCCCAAAGCCTGCTTGCCTCAGTTGATCTACGTTTAAGTTTTTTGGGATTTCCTGTACTTGCCAATCAATAATCGTGAACCATGATGATTGAATGACACAACACAACAACATACAAAGATCCCTCATTAGCGGCTTACGTATATCAGCCGTTTCTGAGGCATCTATGTATTGTCTATGGATTCTACAAGCGAGGATAGCGCGGATATTACGTCATTGATATGCGACAATGACAAGGGACAAGCCATTATTTAAAACTGGAATTTCTCTGGATTTCCAAATCCTTGGGAACTTTTGGGATAATGTAAGTACACAACTGTATGAAAACCACTGTGCAAGTGGTTTTTGAATATTTTATTACAAAAATCTTACATATTTGTACCTTTAAAAGCACTCACCTCTTATTTTGAAATATGTTCTGAAACGCTTTGCTCAGCTGAAAATTTAACCTGGGTTGTTTTGGTGGTTTCAGAAATTCCACAGAAAGAATCAGATGCATCCGTATGCTCGCCCTGAGTTTCCTGCTTCTTTTGTTTTTTTTTTGGTCGAATCGTCATTTCTTTTACAATTGTAGGTCTTTTTTCCTTATTTGAGATTTCAGTATTCTCGGGTCGATCTATGTGCTCTTCATTATTTCCGTCATTTTCCATCTGTTTTTTATGTGGGCAAGTAAATCTCTTATGCCCTAAATTTCCACATTCAAAACAACGCATACTATCTGTTGTTGTGAAGATCACGTACGAGCTATCTCCATGTTGTATGCAAAAGGTAATTTCCAAAGTCTTAGAGGTTGCATTTAGAAATATGAAAACTTGTCTTCGAAAAGACAGCACGTTTCAATGCAGCGTTTTTGCAACTTTGATAGAACTAGCAAACTTACCAAAATCGACTAAGTTCCTTGGTAATGTCTTTGTTGGAAATAAAAGGAGGCATGTTTGAAATTGTCACTTTAGTAGCAAGTGCGCGCAACAGCGTTACAAGCACCAATGTGTCCAACACAACGATTCCGTTTTCAACAAGTCTGTTCACTAAATGTTCTTATTTCAGAAAGACCACGACAGCCTTGTTCATTCTGGAGGCCGAGACTATTTTTCCATGTCCTACTATATCTCCCATAGCTAGTAGAACATCTTCTACAGTAAACGCTTGATCCGGAGAAACCTCACATCCATTATTGATAGAGAAAACAAGCGTTCCCTCACCTGAGGAAGACACCTTAGTTCCCTTTCAGTCGCTCATGTTCGACCTAATCGACTGATTAGGATCACGCTAGGGATCCTGTCATCTTACGAGTATTGAATAAACGAGCCAATGCACATTGCCGTGCAAGATTTGCATCTCACGCTCCACCCCGCAGCGTGGGTATAAATACGGAAGCGGATGCATGCACCACTTGTCTTTCGCTTCGGAGCTGATCAGTCTTCATGTCGATGTCTCTGAAGAGTGTGTTGTATTACAACAAGTGAGTGTGTCGGTACTTCTTCAGGAAGTCTGAAGTCCCCCTCTGATGGTCATAACTGTTGCATCACGTGTTTGGGCTTACAGCATGCTGAAGCTGCTTTTGTGGATAGTTCGTATTCCCATTGCGGGAACACGACTGTCTCGGTGTTGAGATCAAGACTCGCCTTCGTCCGCGAAGGTGGAGTCCCCATTTCCACACCCTATTTCCACATCGGGTGTCGTGTGAGTTAGGTGATCGTAGGATAGTGATGGTTTCTGCCCGGTAACCATTCCCTGTGGACTCCTCACGATTCCATCACACCGCTACCGGTGGAATCCCTTGTTGAGCGCACTGGCCTGTCTGTAATGGACGGGCCAGAGGTTCCATTGGAGGTTCCTCAGGAGGATAGGATGCTGATTGCAACATCGGAGGGTGAGCTGGGCTTTGGAGATGATGACTCAGCTGTGTTGTCCCCTTCGGGGAGTACAACGTTGCCTGAGCCGGATCCACAGTTATCAGCTATGCTGAAATGGACTGCCGAGGCTGTCGGGCTCGAGTGGAATCCTCCACAGTGTCCTGCTCAGTCTCAGTTGGACGATTGGTTTATCGGGGAGCAGTATGCTAGCTGGAGCTGTTTACCTCCAGTCTTTGTGCTAAGCTAGGCTAGCGGTGGGTGCGTCAGACAGAGTTACGGCACGCACGGAGATGAGAAGGGTATGTTCAAGTTCAAGTCTTTTATTGTCAGATGCACAGAACAACACAAGGTTAAACTGGCACTGAAATTCTTATGACAAGACACCGCATAGTAACCTGACATTACATAACATATAGGCCCGGTTTCACAGAAAGGGCTTAGACTAAGCCAGGATTAGACCATAGATCAATTAGGACATTTAAGTAATTTTTATAAACATGCTTAGAAAAAAACATTACCGATGTGCATCTTAAAACTAAAAAGGCACTGATATATTTTTAAGATCAGTCAGTGCAAGTTTATTTCAGTGGAAACAGCTCAGACTTACATTTTAGTCTAGGACTAGTCTTAAGCCCTGTCTGTGAAACCAGGGACTAATATACTAAGTGCAAACAGTTAACTAAAGTGACAGTGTATAAATGACTAGAAAAAGTGAAGAGAGATGGTCATTGTCCATTTAGGAGCCTGATGGCCCTTGGGAAAAAGCTGTTATCCAGTCTTTGTGTGCGGGCCCGGATGCTTCGGTATCACCTACCTGAAGGCAGCAGGGTAAGAAGACTGAAGGATGGATGGTAACAGTCTCTTAGAATCCTGCCCGCTTTCTTGAGGCATCGTGTGTGGTAGATGTCCTGTAGGGCTGGGAGCTTCCTGCCGATGATGAACTCTGCAGACCTAACCACACTGCGCAGGATGTTTCGGTCCCTGTCAATGCAGCTCCCATACCACACTGTGATACAGCCAGTCAGTGTGTTCTCAATTGTACATCTATAGAAGTTAGTGAGGATGACTGGGTCCATGCCAAACTTCTTCAGTCTCCTCAAGAAGAATAGGCGTTTCCGGGCCGCTTTGACCACCTTGTCCGTGTGAGCAGACCAGGTGAGGTCATTGCTGATATTGACCCCGAGTAACTTAAAACAGCTGACCTTTTCCACCACAGGTCCATTGATGTGCAGGGGTACATGCTCCTCCATCTGTCTCCTCCTAAAGTCCACAATCATCTCCTTAGTTTTGCTGACATTGAGAGAGAGGTTGTTGTCTTGGCACCATGTCACCAAAGTGTTGACCTCCTCTCTGTAGTCAGAAATGCAGCCCACAATGGTTGTATCGTCAGCAAACTTCACGATGAGGTTGGAACTGTGGTTTACTTCGCAGTCATGTGTGAACAGGGAGAACAATAGAGGGCTGAGCACACAGCCCTGGGGCGTGCCTGTGTTGGTGATCAGTGTGGATGAGGTGCGGTCACCGATTCTCACCACCTGTGGCCTCCTCGTCAGGAAGTTGTGGATCCACTTACATAGGGAGATGTTTAATCCCAGGTCCGCGAGCTTGGAGACGAGTCTGGAGGGGATGATGGTACTGAATGCAGAGCTGTAATCAATGAACAGCATTCTCACATATGTATTCCCCTTGTCCAGGTGGGAGAGAGCGGTGTGCATGGTCAGGGCGATAGCATCATCTGTAGACCTGTTGGACCGATATGCAAACTGCATAGGGTCCAAGGTTGGGGGCAACGAGGAGCAGATTAATGGTTTGACCAGCCGCTCAAAACACTTCATGGTGATAGAGGTCAGTGCTATTGGGCGATAGTCCTTCATGTCGGTGGCTTTGGTTTTCTTGGGCACAGGGACGATGGTTGTCCTCTTGAAGCAGGTAGGGAGTACAGACAAACTTAGTATGTATGGACTTATCTAACTCTAGGGGATACGGTGAATAAGGTAAAGTCCCAAAAAGTCGGTGTGTTCCTTTAATGCTCCTTAGGGTTTTCAAAGCTCAAGGCTGTATGTCAGGGAGGGCTATGGTGGCACTATGGACCACCATTTATGGCTTACCCAGTCTAAGCTGTACATTCTTACTGGAGTTGGCGTTGGTGCCTTCTGCCATGTTTGGCCCCGGATCTCTTGAAATGCTACATCAGGTACAAGAGGCTGGCATTTTTGCGCAATAAATTAGGGGCTTCTTGTCAGTAGCTAGGGAAACAGAATTTAGATGTGGCAGAGTTGATTATAAACCGGAGTATCCTCCCACAATTTTAGAGGGGGCGGAGGACTCCAAACAGGCTAGGTGACCTTAGGAACCAGCATGAGGGCGCTAGACACAGCAGAGGCTGTGACCCATTTAAGTCCAGGAAGATCTAAATCATACAGACGGGGACGAACGGATAACATGCCTCAGTCACGTCTCTGATATTTTGCAGCACTCGGCCAGCTTTCAGCATATCTCAGCTCACATGGCAGCCTGGAAGTCAATTTATAATGACCCATGTGTGGTCTCAACCATGTGCCAGGGGTATCACCTTCAGTTTGCAAACAGATCCCCTCTTTCAAGGGAGGTGGTCATATATTCAGTGTCATGCCAGATACAGAGGGCAGCATTAGAAAAAGAGATTTCAATGCTCCTCACAAAGGGAGCTATTCAAGAGCTGGGAGAGAGCAGACGGCAAGCCTGTTTTGTTCTCTATATTTCCTAATCCCGAAGAGAAACGGCAACTTTCGTCCTATCCTGGACCTCAGGGGCCTAAAGAAGTATCTTCTACATTTGAGGTTCCGAATGTTAACAGTGCCAAGGGTAAAACAGGCCATTCAAAAGGACAACTGGTTTGCATGTATAGACCTAAAGAATGCCTATTTTCAGATTCCAATCTGGGAAGGGCACAGACAATTCCTTCACTTCGCATTTGAGAGCAAAGTATTAAAATTTGAGGGTTCTCCCTTTTGGCCTGTCTCTCGCCCCAAGGACTTTTACCCAAAGCATGGATGCAGATATGCTATCCAGGAGAGGTCCCACACATGGAGATTGGAGACTACGCCCAGAGGTTGTTCAGTTAATCCAGCATAATTTTGGGACGGCAGATTTTTTCGCCTCTAAGGAAAACACACAATGCCCCCTCTTTTACCCGCTGGAGGGAGAGCAGACTCCCCTAGGAAGTGATGCAATGTTGCACGACCGCTGTATCCGCTATTTGGGTTTCTCTCTCCCCTCCAGGGCTCTGAACCGGTTCAAGGAACGAAAACGAAAACCGGAAACGAACGAAATTTGAACAGGAACAAAAACGAAACCGAAAACAAAATCAATTTTAATCGTTCTGAACAGAAACGTTTATTTAAAATGACTATAAACCGGTTAATAACGTTATTTTATCGTTCTCTTTAATATTTTAATTTGCCATTGACCAATCATAAATTTAGTAGTTCAGAATTGTGACGTTGACGATTTGTACAAACTTGCAATTGCACTACCGGTAACGCAAGTCAGCGTAGAGCGCGCATTTTCATGCCTCAAGTACATTCTTTCCCCACTGAGGTCTTCAATGAATGCACAGGTATTGGAGGACATTCTTTTCGTACGTTTAAACAAGCAGTACGGACTTTAAGCTCAAAAAGTTTATGGATTTCGTATAAGTGCTAGCAATCGCACATTTTTTTTCTATAGTCTTTCAGGTAGCCAAAAACAGGACAGGTAAATGTTTTCTTTATAGACTTTTAATGCTTTGTATTAAAAATAGTAGAAAATTTGTTGTAGTTTTACAATGTTATTGCATTAAGTGATCGTGCTTCGCAGAATGAAATTGTTTATGTGATGCAGTGTTGCGCAGTGTTTGCTTTGAAATTAGCAGTTGACGGTGCATTAAAAGAGCAATGATTGTCCAGTTTATATAATTTTTATATCATGTAATTTCTAAAACAATTCGTGTTGCAAAAAAAATTAAAATAATAATAATAATAGGTACAAATAATTGTATCACTCTTCAGAAAAGAATTAGCCATAAGAGTGCCAATTTCGATTGTCTAACGGTCCAGTAAAACAGGTCAATATTTTTCCAGCTGTTTATGCTTTGTAATTAATACAGGTATTTCTGTTGTGGTTTTAACAATGTTATGAAATAAATGTTCAAGTTTAATTATCATGTGTTATCTTATTTTTGAGTGAAAATTAGTCTTATTTATACATATTTGTTTAAAGTATAGGCTAAATTAAAATAACGTTATTAACCGGTATTTTATCTAATCAAACCGGTTTCGGAACGGTAATGTTTAACGAGGAACGCAAAAACGGAAACGTTAAAATATCGATTCTGCTCGGAGTGAACCGATTGATTTTTTTTTTCGTTTTTAAGCCCTGCTCCCCTCATTTGGAGAATTCATGCAAAGGAAGTCAGAGTCAATCTACTGGCACCCAGATGGCCATACATGCCATGATTTTCTGACCTTCAACTGGTCTTACAGGGGGCTCCCTTGGAACTTCCCCTCAGATGGGATCTACTGACTCAGGCCCAAGGGATGTTGAATTCATCCATTTCCTCAGGGACTCAGGCTGTCGGCCTGGCCCCTGAGAGGGCCCGCTTCCTAGCAATGTGGCTCCCCCAATCAGTGGTGCACACCTTACAGAGTGCAAGGGAACCATCTTCTAGGGTAGTATATGGCTATCATTGGTGGACATTTCAATCTTGGTGTGATGCCAGAGTCAAGCAAGACCCTGATTCACCATTTTCTTAAGTGAGCGGGATGTCTTAGGCCTCAAAGGGCTATAACCGTGCCAACTTGGGATTTGGAAAGGCACGCAGATCTCAAAAGGGTGTCGATGAAAACCGTCTTCCTTTTGACTGTACATAGTTGTACAGTTGTCAAGTCCCCTTCATTTATATAGCACTTTTAACAATATGAATTGTTCTAAAGCAGCTTTAAAGTGATAATATGAAATTACAGTAACAGAGATTATTTTGGCTTTACAGCAGCTCTAGGATTAAGTTATTGTCCAGCTAAAGTTAGTTTTGATTGATTGATTCACTTCCGTTGCGAAGATGCAACAGAATCCAGAATTCCAGTTGTATACAGTTAGTTTGGTGGTGATTTCTTTGCTTTATCACCAAACTAAACCAGCAGGCTCTCCCTTGTAAGGAGAGCTACACAGTTATTATATCGAGCCTATGTCCTATCTGTAACGTGTCTTACAGACTATCCCATACATATGCAATATGTATCTGGCTGGAGAGATATTCTCGATACTGTAATGACCTGGCAGTCAGCGCTAGCAGCTGGGTGCATTATGGGTACTTGTTTGTTGGGGGTTGATTTATGCGTTATTTAAGCAAGATGGTTGGGTTTTTGTGTTAGTAAAGTTATGTGTGTTTATGTTTGAGTTAGTTTGAGTGTTCTTGGTTCATTTACTGCTTTATGTAAAAATGTGGTTCTCTCCGTCGTGGTAAGAGATGTGTAAGATGGGGTTTTGCCTGTGCAGTTCTTATTCTGTTATTCTGAATAAAAGAGAGAGTAAGATAACAGTACTGCCTCCTGCTGGTTTGTGCTACTGATACTCCACTTGCTGAGACACTCATGGTCGAGCGGTGTATGGGACATGAGTGCTCTAGCTCGCGCTAGTAATTAGCCTAGTAAAAGTAAATAGCGTAGTTTAAGCTCCAGTCAGCTCCCACGCTTAATAACTGCAGTTATTACAATACGATAGAGAATGGTGGGTTAGAGTGCAACTGTGGTTCTTTGAGTGAGAGACTATCTTTCCACTAGATGGTCGCTCTGAGAAGTTTGTCATCAAACTGCATTACGCTTTACACGTTCACGTGGTGTTTCCATACTTTACCACAGCTGAAGTGAAATAAATACAATATTTGTCAAATACACAGACTTTTCAGAGACATTTTCATTCAATACTTTATGTACTGCTGCGTAATACAGTGTCTGTTTGTACAAGAATAAAGTTTAACATAAGCCTATACTATCAATGAAGTGGAGTCTTCATTTTTTATCAGTTTTATTTTGATAAACATGACACAATATAACATCGTGGCTAATGAAAAGAGATTTTACTGATTTATGAGCATTAGTGGAACTGAAGGTGTGAGAATAAACATGAAACACGTGATCGTTGTCATGCGGTGGATTTGGCCAATCGTGGAACAGTTGTGTCGTCAGAGCTAGTGTAGCCGCTGTGGAGAAAAGTCCTCCGACTGCTCTCGAATCGCTCTTGCGGTACTTTGATGGCATACTGTACGTCACAGTCACGTGGCGTCGGCGCTGTATCAAGTCTGACAAAATTTCTAACCAGCATGCACTGCTTCGTGTCAGCCACCGAACGGTCTGCGCAGAGCTGCATGAAGTCGAACAAGCCTATAGGCTCTGCTGCACATGCAATAGTCCAGAGTGTCTCACCAAAGTGTCCATGTCACATGCCATCTCTGGTGTCATAGTCCCATACATATGCAATATGTAGAGATAATGGAGAGATAGCCTCTCACTCAGAGAACCACGGTTACACTGTAACCCACCATTCTATATGGTAATATTAATTTAATGTTTATTTATGTTCTGTGATACAGTACATCTATTTGAGTTCAGTTATGGATTTCATTTGTAAATTGAACATGCATTTGTGTACTATTGACCTCTTGGTCATTTTACAATTCAGCTCACAGCAGGAACTCTGTCTAATTTATCAGAATCTCTTACTAAATCACGTTCCTCTTAATCTATCCTATGGAAACTATCATGATTTATTTTGACCATAATTCTGTATATTTCTCCATAGTCTACGTCCTTGTCCTAGTACTGGTCCACTTCCATTCTTACATGACTACATGCGTAATTCTCACCCAGTTACAGATTCATAATGGCTGTTCTTCTTGCTTTAAAAAAGACATTGTTGTACAGTATGAGAAGGTCATTGTGCAATGAAGGAACGTTAATCTATTTTCACCTACATCATACAATGTTTAGCAGTGCATGTGGTTTTCTCAGAAAAGACAAGAACAAGAGAGATGAAGTGGAGTGACATAGACTGAAAATAGACTGAAATTACAGTCACTTTCCTAGTGAAAAAGCACAATTTATTCGTGTGTATGTACTTTAGTATAACTAAATGTATTTGTGGCCAGCACTGTCTCATACCCAACTTGTCACATAATTTGACTCTTGGTCAGGACCTCTCGGCGTCACTTTTTAATGCACATGGTACCCCTTTAGCTTAATTTTTCGACGCGCTGGGTACCCCATTGCTTTAAGTTGTTTGCCTTATGTGTCAGATCAAGACGCATAATTCTTTGCATTTGCAAAAGTAGACATTATTTTATAAATATTTGTAGGCTACTTTTACATTTTGGAGCAGCTAACCCCACTCCTAACCCAAACCTACCCATTTCTAAACAATAAAAAACATGTAATAAGAAAATAAAAGTACAGTCACTGATATGTATTGCAAAAACGGACTAAAACCAGTATAAAAATACTCATGTTGCATTCCAAGTCTTTTGAAGCCATACGATATCTTTATGTGAAGAACAGAGTGGATCTTAATGTTTTAATCACTGAAATGATCCCACCACTCTGTGAATTCATGTAGTCATTCAAAAGATACACCGACTCTTTAGCATGATGCAATTGGTCATGAGACACATGAGAGCCAATGCAATTTTACTACCAAAGCTGACGTAACACTAACGTAACACTTCTTCGGGTGGCAATTTTTGAATGTGTGCATAGGATCTACGGCGGATGGAGACGGTGATAGCTTTTGGGTCTTTTCTTCACACAAATCAATTGTTTGACCTCAGAACACTTGGAATATTTGTACTTTTTGAACAAATTGTGCCTGTAGTAGCATATGCCTGTTACATCCTGTGTTTTATATCATACACAAAGGGGTAGGTTTAGGGGTGGGGTTGGGTTACGTGTTCAAACGTGTCTAAACAGCGTAAATAAAAATAAATAAAATAAATGTTCATACAATTATGCTTGCTGATTAAATTGAGAATCACACTCCAACATGTCATAATGGCAAAATTTTAACCCTGTACGTTAAAAAGTGACGCCAAAGGGTCCTGACCAAGCGTCAATATGTGACGAGTTACTCAAAAATAACACAAAAAGTTAAAGAGCGTAGCTAATGCGAGACCATCAAACTGGCAGTTGTGCAGTACATTGAGAGTTGAAGCGCACAGAGACAATCGGCAGAGAAATGTTACGGATGGTTTTATTCCATCCACATGCACTGAAACACAAGCAGTTCTGCACGTTCACATACTTCCACCAACGAATGTAACGGTCTGTGTTTTAGTGCATGCACAAGAATAAGCCTAATGTTATGACGGTGTGCCGAGCAGGACGAGGCAGAGGGCCGTGAGAGAGCGGTACGAGGCCGGTGGTTTGAGTACTGATGAGCGACACCTGCGCGACGCACCGGTATCGTTTCTCTCACGGAGGAGCGGAAGCATAAAGGAGGAGCGATGACAGTGAAGAGCAAGAGAGGACAGGCCTGAACTTGTGTTGTGTTTTATTTTATTGTGACAGCAGTCGTCCGTGAGGGGCTGCTGTCTTTTACTTTCCTTTTGTATTTGTTTTATTTTTGATATGCTACATGAATGTTCGCCGGTTCCTTCCTCCTTCTTCTAGGGATGGGCAAATGAAGCCTCATAAAGCACTGAGGCTTTCCCCTTAATGTTTCGGGAAAAGATTCGAAGCATCAAGAGTGTTGAAAACAACACCATCTTGTGCGCCATCTTGTGGCAGGTCAAATTTATAGCAGCCATGTTTATGAGCAGCTGCAGCTGGTGCGCAGCGCCATTGTTTTTTCCATAAAGCACAAATAAAAGCCTGACAATGCTAAATGTTCAGTTTTCTGATAATATAATTCACATATTAAAGTGTGGCAATAAATTAAATGCAACAATTATATTCTAAAAATACCAACAGAGTTACTTGATGCAAGTAAATGTTGGTCTAATTATTTTATGGTTTCTATGCTGTTTATGTGTCAGAATATATGATCATGTAACATAGGCTATAGGCTTAAATATATATTTAAAACAAAATTGTAAATGGACTTAAACTTCCAAAAACCTGTAGAGTAGTGGTCTGGGTTCAAACTTTTTTGTATTTTATTTTTATTCAATGCCACAAGAACAATGCCACAAGAACAATTTTTTTTTTAACATAAAATCCAGTGCTTTCAAAGCATTACATGTTTTCATTGTTTTTTTGTTTTTAGCTTGTTCCAAAAGATGTACATATAATGTAAAGTCATTTATAAAATGTGGAAAATTTGGTTTACCTTGAGCCCACTTCTTTTTATGTATATGGTATTTTCCTAATAAAATAAATAACTGTATAATATGTTGTTCTTTACATTCCAAATTGTCATTCTGAGTATAAAAAAGCACATCAAAAACACAAATTTCCATCATAGGCTACACTTCAGTTTTCTATTAGGGTTCAAACATTCCGACACGCAAAGTGAAGCATTCAAGTGACTGGAAAGAAAGTGAGGTTTCGTTTTTCGTTGATCACGTGTTTCTCTGAAAACAATACGCGCTCCGGCACGGAGCTTCATGAGAAATTGCGCTGCGTACTCGATACGCACTTTGAAGCTTCAGTGTCAAATGTAACATCACTACCTTCTTCCCATAACATCTGAACTGCGATACAGACGTTTTATGCAATTGCTTCCTGCAGCGTTAATGAAAGATCATGTCAGGTAAAAGGGAAAGCAAAGCATTCTGCAAATGCAAGTGTCTTTTGCTAGTTTCAGCCCGACGCAGTTATCATTTTCATGTCCTGCGCCACGTTGTTATTTGCGCACACATGGGTGTGCTGGTCTGAAAACGAGGTGTGTTCAGGCGCATTGTTCGGCGCGTTGCTATTTTGAGGCAACTGAAATAGACTGTGCATTTGACCAACTTTTTTGTTATTTAAAGAACGCGTTAGTAATGTGCGCCTGTCCCGTAGATGGTCTGTTCGTGCGCACCGTTTCATATCAAAAAAAGGTACACTCTTTTTGCAGTCACAAGCATACCATAATTTACTATTCCTTTGTGAACCGTCTATTTCAGAAATATATTCATATGCACTAGACTAGATGACGTGTGCAATTTTGAACGTGATTGAAATTGCAATTGCATGTGTCTGCTGAAAGGAAACATGAAGCTCTGCAGTTGCATGTTTTTTTGGCTGCAGTATATGCAGCATATTGCTTGTGTTTGTGAATGCACATTTGGGGCCATGTGTTCATGCTGAGCTTTTGAACAGAAATTGACCTCTTTGACCTTCACCTGTCCTCATTTTAAAGTGGCCGGCAACATTCTGTGAGAGCTGAGTCAAAACAATGCTTATCTCTGGAGCATTAACTTCATTAGGACTGACAGAATCAGTTCATGCATCAATGGATGCCATGACTGTTTCCACCAAACCTGTTACTGATCTTGACGTTGCCTTGAGCTTCTCCTCCAATGTGAACGCAGAGGTTCTGTTGAAACTCTAAATAGCATTCAAGAAAAACTGCATCTGTCGTCATGTTGTTTCCTTCCTCTGTGAAGACAGTCTCTAATCTCATCTCATTCTCTTCAGGTGGCTCTTATTGTTGGAATAAATCTGAATCAGTTTAATTTTCCATGTGGGACAACGAACCATTGTTAGTACTTTTAAAAAGGTTATTATTTCAGATCAGTTTTTCTTTTTTTTTTAAGGTTGTGCTATTATATTTCTAAGCAATCAAACTTATGACTTTTGCCTTGTATTTAATAAAATGGACAAAAAATATCTCATAGGAGAGTATCGAGCCATATTTATGTACCGGAATATCATATAGATAACACTCTTTGCACACCTCATTGCGATGTATTGGCAACATTTTCTTCAGAAAATGTAAAAGTCTGGTTAGTAGTGTTGATGTATTAATGTATTTTTATCTATGTTGCTGTACCTTCCTCTTTAATATATAAAATGGGAATCACTTTGCAACATGGTTAGTTATTCAGGGAAGAAGGAGGCTGGAACCAGAGAATGTTCATCCACTTTAATTCCAAAATAAACAAACACAAATCGAAAGTAAAGTGGCAGCCCCTAACAGACGACTGCCGCATAACAAAACATGAAAAGTCCAGGCCTGGTCCTCTCTCGTCCCTTACTGTCCTCGCTCCTTCTTTTATGCTTCCGAAGCTCCTCTGTGAGACTCTGTCAATCGTCAGCGGCCTCGCTCCGTTCTCATGGACCCTCGGCCGCACTTTATTAAGGTTCCATTTGTTAACATAAATTACATTAGTTAACATACGCTAACAATAAAAAGTATTTCCTAAGCATTTACTAATACATTAAAATCAAAAGTTGCATCTGTTATTATTTAATGGACCTGAGCAAACATAAACTACAATGAACAGTTGTATTTTTATTAACTAAACTTAACACCAATTAAACAAATACTGTAACAAATGTATTGCTCATTGTTAATGTTACTTAATGCATAAATAACTAATGGGACCTTATTGTGAAGTGTTACCAAATTGTTTCTCCTGTTTCCCCTGACATTCGATGGAAAGCAAATGGACACTTTTATCTGAATATTTTGCTTCTTAGATTTTTTTCTCTAGGACTACTGATTCAGATTTTTTTCATCAAACAAATTTGATGTTTGTTATTTAGTAGGCTTGATCACAATGTGTTAAAAGGCACTGATCCAAAAAGATTTCCACTTCCAAACTGCGAGATGGAACACTGTATGCATCTAACATGTCCCAGATTAGAGCTCAATGGTTCAGGGAGTGTTCATGAACACACACTCTGTCCATCTGAATATTCAGAAATGTATTAAAATAGTTTTCTGAAAAGCAACCCAAAGCATTTGTCAGAGTACATTTCAAATGCTCTGACTGAAAGACTGAAAGTTTGCCAAGGAGTTTATTAATAACTTATTGTACTGGAAGCCATGGTAAGCAACCACCATGCAAATTTATGGAGGGAAAGAGAGATTTGATCCAGACATTGACTTTGTAATTGATCCAGCCTGATTGACGCTGAATTATATTAAAATAAAGACAGTTCTACCAGAAAGACTCGGGAGGCAAAATTATGTAACAAAGCATTAATTTATTAACAGACCAGCAAGCAAGTATAATCTTATGAGGTTCTTTGGCGTAGGCCCCGTCCGTAACTCACAATCAGAGGGTAACGGAATCTGCATTTCCTGCCTGAAGAAGGCAGGGGCGCAGCCGACCCCTTGGGAGGTATGGGCAGGGACCATCCTGGTTTGGGTGGGGAGGATGGAGGTGAATGTTGGCGTCAGCATCTGCGAACTCAGACATGTGTAAGTACTGATCTTTTATACTACAAGTATTACAACACGATTGGTTAGAGGTGAAGGTAATAAGTGATGTAACAATTAAGTCTTCCTGGCAGAAGTTATGCTAGAGCTTTCATTTCTGCTCATGTTATGAGTGTGCAGATTCACTATTTTGCACAATTTTTTTGGAATAGGCTAAGAATCTTTAGCCGATTCTAAAGATTTTATTGGTCATGTGAATCACAGTAGCCTACTGATTGCCTAAACCGAACACTGATCCCTAAACCTACCCGTCATTGTAACCTTAACCAGTGAAATTAGCTGCAGGGCGGGATTTCCGCTTAACTGGCTTGCGCCCAGTGGGATTTTTTATTTTTATTTTTTTATATTTTTTTTATAGAAAGATAAAAAATACGGGAGAAATACAGGAAAATATTTAAACGGGATGATAGCGGGATAGTAAGGTAAAATACGGGAGAATCCCGGGAAAACCGGGAGTGTTGACAGGTATGGATAAAAGATGTCTACTAAGTGAATGCATGTATGAAAAAGTATGCATAACCTCATTTCTTAATATTGTGCATGGTTTTGATAGTTTTGATGGAAGTCCATGGTTTTTCCTAAAAAGAAGTTGCCTGGGACCTCATATAATAAAATGATGCGTAGAAACCATCCTACATTTGATCTTACGATAATTTCTAAAATGTGCATACGTGTGATTCAGAGAATGAACGTATGTGGTCTTAATTATTATCTGATCTAATAAAAAAAATAAAAAAAAATAAAAATAAAAACAAGACAAACTAAACTATTTTGTCAATAAAATACAATTCACTTTTTTCATATAAAATAATGGGATTTTTAATAATTAAAAATGAACTTATATTTGAGTTGACAATGAACACACAGCAAAACACAACTATACAGCATCGTTTAAAAAAATAATAATTGATAATTTCTGCATTGACTCATTGTCTTTATTCACCTATTTCTCATGGTTTCTTTATAGAATTCATAAAAGTTGTTATTATGAGCTAATATTATAGAATACCATAGTTCTAATTGCGGGGTACATTGTAACGCAGTGTTACAACGTGCCCCACCTACGAAACTGGGATTTAAATCCGGCTAGTATCTTCTGCTTTCTTGTCATAGTCGCAATGTTGCCCATCACAGTTCGGTACAGGCATCAGAACCGGGTCTCCTCGTAGCAGACCTTTGTTTGGGTGAGTGACGGAGGATTCCTGCAGCTGTTTTTATTGCTTTACACATTTTATAATGCTTCACAAGTTCTCAGCTGGTCAAAATACCATCATATCTATAGCACATACAACGAGCATACAGCATTGTTTTGGATGTTCAGTTAGTTTGCGAAATATGCATAATAAAAGCTGACCAATCAGGTCGTGAACATATCCCTATGCTTTTAGGTTCATTCTTTAGGTTTGGTGTTAAAATGCCCATGTGAATGCTAAGCGGATCAGGACTAAATGGTCAGAACCAAACGAACCAAGCCAAACTACAAGAGTGAACACACCCTAAGTTTTGTCATCCTGGCGTGTATGGAAACTTTTAAACCATGTGGGTTACAACCAGGGGGGCAGCGTTTCATATTATGTTGAAGCTTCCCCGGGCGCCGCCATTGGCTATCAGACCATCACCTGCTGTTAGCATCCCATTGACTCCCATTCATTTTGGCGTCACTTTGACAGCGAATAACTTTACATCTGAGGCGTTTAAAGACTCCATTTGTCCATTATTTATTTCTAAAGAAACACGAAAATGTATAAAAGGCTCCATTACCTTGTATCTTACGTTATGGCCCCGTAGAAGCAGTTTTTGTAAAAATAGGCTAACGATTGCGTCATACCCACGCGACTCTCTGTCGCACAGTAGAGAATTACCGTATGGACAGGAGGAGAAGCTCGCGCGCAATCGGGGGGACGTGGAGGCAAAATGGCAAAGTAATTAATCAGAATACTTAGCAAAAGTTTCTCCTGCTCCAGCTCATGGATACCTCCTACTCACACTCTCCGTCTCTGCAAGTTTCGGAAGGGAATGATTCAGATTTCGCTTGGCACAGCTACTAGAAGACAGACGGGTTGCTCACGTCACATCTACGTCGTCAAGCTCAGTGTGAGTCTGCGCAGTACGCTCGACCATCAGGAAGTTAGTGCTTCTAATTGACTTCACTTTCCTCCGTTGAATCCAATGGGGTCGCTGTGTCCAGTTTATATACTGTCAATGGTTACAACTAGCCCCACGTTAGGTTGTGCCCCGCTCAACCCTACATAATTGATTATGTCATTTTAAAGATTTTTTTTCTTATTTCTTAAAAATGCTAAATATCTTACTCAGTAGATCCTGCAGGGGGGGTTATGTAGATGAATGGTCACAACTTTGTATAAGAGGAGTGGTTGTGTGAGAGCCAAGCACTTTTGTTTAACACTTTTTTTTTTCTAAAAGCTAAGCTGTCATACTCTGCAAATCTCATTACATTAACAAGGGTCAGAGTCTCCTTTTGCTCTCATATTACTCCAGCTTTTCTCAAGTTTGATATGTCATCTCCCTAAGACATAACTACTGTCATTTTGACTCTTTTAATCTGTCAATCACATCTAGAGGAAGAGAGAACTGTGTTAATGTAACTGAACAAGAGACAAAAAGTTGCATGTATGCTTCCAGATCCCATCAGACCTCTGGCTGTCTCTCCTTTCCCCATCATCATGTCCATGTCACCCTTACATAATAGCTACACATAATCTCCTGTCTCCTGTGAGTATTTATAGTCCACAGAATCTGCCTGTTTGAAGAACCTTTATCTCCACAAATCCTGCTTAAAATTACTTCTAACAAAAAAAAAAAAAAAAAGAAAAAAAAAGAAAAAAAAGTATCCTACCCTAATTAGAGACTCTCAGCCCAATTGAAAACAAACTGGATCAGTTTGGTTGTGGTGAGAAACCAACCAAAAAAACCATCGATCCAAGATGTATCATAATTCACAGTTGGAAATGTATACATAAAAAGCAGTAGTGTCTGATTCTGTGGATGAGCACATTAGATATCGCAATTAAAAAGCGCCTCTTTATCTTAAAATGTTGTCTAATTGTTCTTCTGCAAAACAGGAGCATTGCAAGAATTCTGTCCTGACATGAGTATGAACTGTCTGCTTCACGTTGTGCCGCAAAAGCTCAATTGGAATTCAGTCAAGACTTTGACTTGATCCTTCTTTCTCATTAGCCATCTTAGATTTGCTTAAATCCTTTCGGTCATAGGAAGTTGTTGGTCATTGGTTGTTGGAAGTCCCATTTTTTTTGTCCAAAAAGTCGCAGTTTTTTTCGCCACTAGGGGTCGCTAACCTCTTACAATAACAAAGGTGTAGGTTGATGACGCATAAGCGGAATTATGGAACTTGTCGTCATGCTGATGAATCTAATAATGTTTATGGACGAGTGAAAACATTTATGTTTTTTAACATGACATTTGCTAATGAGAGACATATATCAGCGCCACCCGCGAGTCCCGCGGATATAAAGGAATAAGGACATTTAACATTTCATTCATACTGAACTACCCACAAGTGCAGAATTACTACTCACACAGGTCAGTTTATTTGACAAATTGAACTTGTGATGTAATGCAGCGCTTTTTCACTTGGTCTACACTATCACACTGAAGGGAGTGGATTGGAATCCACTGCTGCTTCAATGTATATGTAATGAGTGATTATAATCAAGGTATTAATCAATACTTTTCCTTCTAAATATCAAATGAGTTGAATGACTTCTCTGGAGATTTTACTTTGTTATAGAAGTTACCAGAGGTGGGAGTAAGTCACACATGTGCAAGTCACAAGCAAGTCTCAAGTCTTCAACCTTCAAGTCTCAAGCAAGTCCAAGTCAATTTTGAGAAAAGCAAGTCAAGTCAAGTCAAGTCACTGCTTTATGTCAAGCAAGTCAAGTCAAGTCGTAGCTTGGGTCACAAGTCACTGGCAAGTCATTCAAACGTTTGATGATTTCACTGAATTTATATATTAAAATAAGTTAAAACTACAGAAGTTGTGGACTATGGTTTTATTTGCAACATTTTTTTTTTTTAAATTTGCATTTCCACATACAGCTGAGTGGTTACTACAATAAAAATCTAAAAAATAAATAAAATTTCAAACTACATAGCCTAAAATGTAAATGTAACTGAAATTAGGCCAACATTAAATCATGACAAAATAAATATGCCTCAAACATTGCAGAAGACCATTAAAAGGTATTAAAACAATTCACAAAAAGTATAATGGTTCCTATGCCACCAAATGGTATTCTTCAAACTGGCATCCCCTTTATATAAGTTATATATATTTTAAATATGAAGTTAAATCCGCCTAGGCTAATTATGAAAATAACTCATACTAGGGCAATTTTTCCACCACATTTTGAATTTTGGGTGCATATATTAATTCTGCTGGCATTTTGCCCCCGACCCCCTGATAACATCTAACCCTGCTTTAAGAGAAACATAAAACATGACAAAACATTAACATTTTTTATGTTGTTTTTTGTCATTGGAAAGAACGACATATTTGGCTTTAAAGCATGATTGGAAAGAAATGTGGCAAATGTTATACAAAACATATGCCATCATTAATTATCATTTGAATATTGACAACATTAAGCTACATTTGAAAACATATTTGTGTATAAAGAGGCATGCTGTTTTGACCAATATTCTCTCTAGATTTAAAGATTTAGTTTTAAAGAAAGTCAAATTAACAAACAGGTTAAACAAGCCATAGCTTACTTTTAGACGTGGTGAATGAAGTTTGACTGTTCGAGGTTGTGATGGTCGTCCGATATCCCTTGCCAGTTATTATGCGTACAGCAAATCTTCTTGTATGAATATGGTCAATTTTAGTCTTTATATCCAAAAAGAAACGATGCTGGGAGATGCCATGGGACAACGATGCCTTGTGTTTTTATATTTAGCGCGCTCACCGCAATGTGTTTTTTTCTGTGCTTGTGCAGCGTCACACAAACGCGCTGAATCTGATGACTGGCGTCAATGGTTCCGTTGCTTTCATTTTGTTCATCAATTGATGTTGCGATGATTTATATAAAAATGTATATCAAGTCATTCTCGAGTCATACAGTTCAAGTCAAGTCAAGTCTCGAGTCATTGGATCTCAAGTCAAAGTCAAGTCGAGTCATTTTCTTAATTTAGTCAAGCAAGTCTCAAGTCCTTAAATTTGCGACTCGAGTCCCCCATCTCTGGAAGTTACCAGTGTGATTACTGAAATGTTCTTTTCATGTATTCATTAATTGAATGCAGTAACATTGCTTGCCTATTTATCCCAGCTTCCAGAAATTAAATAGGGACTTGTTTTGTGTTTGAGAAAGGTCTTCAACATGTTAAAACACGTAGGGGTCATTTAAGTCTATAGTTTAAGGTACCATTTGTCAGTTAAAGCCTATAGTTTCCATTTAGGATAAAGTGTCCTATCCTCGATCCTCGGTTTTAGTTCTCCTTTTGTCCCAATGTCTGCTTGCCATGGTCCATAATGTTTGAACAAAACAACAACAGCGTGAGCATGCTGCTAGACGTAACGCAGTTGTCCACGTCTGTCGCCAAAATATATCACACTGTGCAAGTGATTTTTGGATATTTTATTACACAAATCTTACATATTGTACCTTTAAGGGTCAATACAAGAAAGTTCTGCAAATTACTAAATGTTAACCCTTTATGCGTACATTATTATTAATCACACCTTTCCTACTTGATTTAACTAATGCAACTTGGGGTTCAATCAATTTTCTTCTTTTTTTTCACACATGATTTCTTCCAACAACAGAAAAAGGAAAAACTGTATGCAGCAGTAGGATGACTATAGGCTAAAATTTAGCTTTTGAGTCTTTGATTTTACCACATGCTTCCATTTAAACGCAGACATTATGTACAGAAAAGGCCAAAAAAAAAAAAAGGTCATTGGAGGTCAGATAATTTATAATTGAGGAGAATATCAATGATAAACTTCTCACCTTTTTTAATGAAACCTTCTGATGCCTTCCGATATTAGGCGGAATATTGCCCCATAACCTATACATTTGCCATTAAGAGAACTGTAAAGGTAATGGCCGTTTTGCCAATGTCATATTTTATTAAATGGTGCTTCATCCTTAAGTGACACACTTATCCTTTTTGTGCTTCTCAGCCTGAAAGATTAATTAACGAAAAATGTATTAAAAATGGAGAACCAAGTAACTAGTCTAATGCTGAAACTAATAATAAAATCTCTGCCATTTGCATTTAAATGTGACCAGTTTCTCATTAATTATTGCGGTTTATTGGCCTTGCAGCAGACCTTGAGAGATCTGTAAGAGATGCTCATTTCCTTTAGAAAATGAACTGAATGTTTTATTTTTCACCACAATAAACAGATTTTTTAATCCATCTCCAACAACTGTTGTTGTTGTTTTTTTTAGCATTATTGGATAATTGATCCATGACTCTCAGGTAAAGTGGTCCACTCATGCTGACTAGTGTCAGTCTGCTGTTATTAGTGCAAGCGTGCTGTGCTGCTCCATTAGCAAGATACCAAGCGATTAACATGCACAAGGAGTGGCAAGTTGTCAGACTGAGCCGATAGCGGGCTGGAAATGTTGAAGTATGACTAATTAGAGAAACGAGGGACCTGGCATGATGACAGGCCATAGCCTGGGCAAGAAGCTCAGAGAATTAAACCTTTGAACAGGGATTTCTGAGACCTAGCAGGCCGTGGCAGAGTGTTAATATATTTACCTTCCCAGGGCAAGGATTTTACGCTTGAATATTCCACTCCTGGAAAGTGTGCTTGGAAGTTGTAAGCTTGATTCGCCTCAACCTATGTAAATGTGGCATCGAGTAAACTCCAGTTCGCCATGCTAGGATGTACTGTAGCTACTGTCACCCCGTCTTTACTGGATACTGTTACATTCAGGTAGTTGTTAGCTTGCTGAAAAAGCAGACCGCAATAATTACAATCACGACATCCATGGTTAGACGTCCAGTCGTTTAGAAAACCCAAACTGTCTTGAAAAGAAAATTCACTTGAAAATAAGAGCTCATCGTCTTGCGTGTCATTTTCAAGCTGATCCACATACAGCATTGTGTTTAATATAGCCTCGGGTTTGTATGAGTCCTATAATCATCCTTAACCATACTGGGTCACACAGGCCAGTCTGAAATCCCAATGGTTTAAGTCTCCGCTAGTGGAACTTTAATTGGAAGGTAATGTCTCATCTGGCCTTATACCCTAGGAATCCATAAGGAATTATCCCTTACAGAATGGCATGATCTTGTCAGAAGAAAATCCCCACAAGAGCCACAGGCTGTCAGAAGCCTACTTTACCGTAACTGAACAGGCTAAACACTACATTGATTGGGTGAGTCAGGAAGAGCTGAATGTTTTAATAGTTAATTATGACATAAGCTTCTCGCTCCAGTATATGGGATACATTTTGGTTATTTTGGCTAAACCTTTTAAAAAGATGCTGAGGAATTATCCACACCACATGACAGACAGTGAAGTCAGTTGAAAATAATAATCCCGAAAATATGGAATATGGGTAAGCTTTGGTATTGATAAAGCACTCTCTGAGTCAGGGGCGTTTTCTCAGAGGAGTGTCTCCTCAAAAAAACTAGATGAGAAAATAATCTATTATACAAAAATAAAACAATGCAAATATTATGAAATGTGACATTAAAAAGTTACTCGTTTTTATAAAGTAACATTGTCCAACAGCGACACCCACAGGTGAAGTTACAGATGCGATAAGTCCCGCCTCTTGTTTTCGAGCACATTCTCGAATCGGCCTGAATGAAGACAATGGTGGCGTTAACGGAAAGACTATTTTTTTAAAAAGTAAGTAAACGACTCACTTATTTTGATGTCACCGCTTTGTCACATCAAAATCAATCATTGAAATGGCCTGAAAACATGACGACTGTGTTTAATACAGTGAGCTTTTTAGTGAGCAATCAGCTTGGTGAAATTAAAAGTACATTTTCGTGTCTGTGACCAGTGTGTACAAGATGGATAACTAATGATGATCTGAAAATAAGTAGACCATTAAAAAGAAAAGCTGAACATTACTTTACAAATAATATATATTGTTTAAATCATAAAAACAGTAACTTGAAGTTCATACTTGTTTTTAATAAATAGAACATAGGCTACATAGTGTAAAAATCTAAAATAGAATTGTATATGGTCCCACTTTTGTATGTAGTATTTATTTAACCTTGGAAACCTAAGTGTAACAGGAACATACATTTACATTTGATATGTAAAAAAATAATTGCCTCCTCATTTTAAAACACCACCACACACCACTGCTTTGTATACAGAAAATGAGAAATGAGTAGCTCCCCGTGGTATCTCAAATGCTATCAAATATCGATATTTTTAGAAAGTTAGATATTCGATAAGTTGGAAATTCCAGTATCGTGACAACACTACAAAGTTAGTTCCGATCTATCTGCATGGTCATCCGCATTTTCAGAATCAGACTTGGGCTCAAAATGGTATGATAAAACCAAGGACATTATTAACTGTTTGTGCTTATACAATTGCTTTAGAAGTCTTAGAAGCTGAAGCTCACAATTATATTAAGGCGTGTAAGGTGTTTGGCCAATCACAACGCACTATGTCAGCTGGCTCTGGGCTTTTCGGAAGGAGGTTCTTTGTAGAAACTAGAACTCAGTCAGCATGTTTCAGACAGACTGTAAATAGAGGTGCTGTAATTATGTACAGTATGTGCTTTTTTTTTTTTTTTTACATTAAAGCATGTTAACCCATTCTTTTGTACCCAGTAGACAAAATAATGAACTTTTGAAACAGCATCATATGTGTACTATTATACATTAGTGGAATGTGGCACTGTTTGAAAGCAAATCTTTGTTTCATGGTGTCTGGTTTTAGATTTGCTTTGGGCCACATAAGATGTGGAATGTTTTGTAGTCTTGAAAACAGCGAGATGGCATCACAGCGGGGCATTCTGGGACAGTAAGCAAGAGAGCAGATGAGAACTGAGAACCGTTGCATGTGGCCAGGTAAACAAGTGTCTTCCACTGTCTCTCCCTCTATAAATTCACTTTGCCTCAAACCAAATTTGCCATTTCAGTTCACTTTACTCACCCCAGTCTCACCGTGCGATTTACTAACCAATATCAGAGGACATTGATTATGTGAATGTGTTCTTAAATTATTGAAATATAAAAAGATTAGGCTAGTTCACCCAAAAATGAAAATTCTGTCATAAATTACTCACCCTCATGTCGTTCCAAACCCGTAAGTGTCACACCTAGTCTGTCTGTGTCATCTTAGGGGCTGTTTACACGACACCGTTTTCAACTAAAAACGTAAAACTTTTTATGCATTTTGGCCGGTCATTTACACGAAAACTGTGTTTTGGGTGCCTGAAAATGGAAACTTTTGAAAACGGGTTTCAAAGTGGACGTTTTTGAAAACGGTCTCCATGCAAACAACAAAAACATCATGCACATGCGTATTACCTGTTCAGTCTATTGTGTTTCATCGCCATCTAATGGCCTGGCAGCAGAATTCAGCGTTTTTAGTCATTTTTGCGGATCCGTGTGAATGGGAATCGTTTTGACAATGGTGTCGTCTGTACACAGAAAACAGAAATGAAAAACTTCTCCGTTTTGAGAATATCGTTGTTGTGTAAACGCACCCTTAGTTTCACTTTCTCAGACTTTTAGTTAGTATTCATTGAGTCCTGTTTTCCTTTGTTCTGTTCCTGCCACTCGTTTGTCCTCTTGGTTAATAATATGATTTGTCATTTTGTTCAGCTGTGTTCACCTTATCATCATCAGTGTATAAGTTCTTATGTTTTCAGTGTTCTTTGTCCAGTCTCATTAATGTCTGAGTTGTGTTTGCTTGCCTGTCTGTATTTGAGTTAAATCAATTGAGTGTGGATTATTAAAGACTTTCTGAACCTATTCTTCTCCTTCATCGTGTGTTCTGCAACCGGGCGTGACATTTTCAAAAATGAAATTTCTGTCATTAATTACTCGCCCTCGTGTCGTTCCATATTTTTGATGAATTTTTTTTTTTTCTGAACCAGCCATAGGCAGCTCATTATTGGCCAGTTCCTGCGTCAGTATCACACGCATACATCGTGGTGCTTACGTTAACAGCGTCGGCCAATAATGAGCCAGCATTCTGATGTATAACCTGGAAGCGCTGCACTGTATTTACTACATGATCAGTGTAGCAGACTGACATGGAGAAGAAGAGATTGTTGAATAAGTCATTTTTTTATTATTTTTTTGCACACAAAGAGTATTATCGTTGCTTCATGACATTAAGGTTGAACCACTGTAGTCACAGACTATTTTAACAATGTCTTTACTACCTTTCTGGGCCTTGAATGCTGCAATGATGTTGCATGTTGCCTATATGGCTGGTTCAGAAACCTCTCAAATTTCATCAACAAATATCTTAATTTGTGTTCCGAAGATGAACGAAGGTCTTACGGGTTTGGAACAACATGAGGGTGAGTAATGAATGACAGAAATTTTATTTTAACTTCTCAGGGAGTGCTTCATGTAAAGAGTTTCTGCTGACAAATACATACACATAAATAAATAAAAATAATAAAAATAATACCAATATCACTCAGAAGAACAAAGAAAGGCAAAGGAAAAATACAAAAATAATGCATACTAAATGGGAAAGTCAAATTAAACATACAAAATTAATATCAATTTAAATAATGATACCTGCATAAACCCAATAAACGAAATCAAGAGCAAATCTTAAAGAAACGGACGAATATCAAATTTTTCATTTAATCCACTAGGTGCCATAGTATCTAATGTGTAAATCCAGAAGGTTTTGCGTTTTAGAAGTAAATTATTGATGTCTCCTCCGCGCCGTGGACACTTCACCAATTCTATTCCTAAGGTAGAAACAGAATGTCTAAAAGTAGCAAAATGTTGAGTGACCGGACTTTTAAAATCTCGATTTCTGATAGCACAACAATGTTCTGAGATGCGGGTTTTTAAAAATCTACTAGTTTTGCCCACATAGCAAAGGCCACAAGGGCAGCGCAACATGTAAATTACATTAGCCGTTTTGCACGAAATTGTGCCTTTTATATTGTACATTTTTGCAGTGTGAGGATGTTTGAATGTTTTAGTTTTGTAAGTGAAATTACATTGTTGACAATTACCACATCTGTAGTTACCTAAGGGCACCTTGTCTAAAAAATGTGGAGGAGGAGTAACATAATTTGTATTCTATTATGAACAAACAATAGCATTGCTAGGCTTTCTTTAGGTGCCTTTTGTACAGTTTAGCTCTGGGTAGCTGACCATCAGTATAATGTACAGTACTTCTGAAGCCACTGCCGCCCTCGTCATCCATTCACCCTTGTTTAAATAATTCAGACTGACATATCATTCTGCCTGCTCTGGACTTTAATCTTAATGACATGAGAGAAATGTTAAGTGAAGCGAGGGGAGAGGGAAATGGAGATGATGAGTAAGACTAAAACAAAAAGATGGAAAACAGAATGGAGAGGAGTGGGATGGGATGGGAAAAACAGAATGGAAAGAAAGGCTTGGATGGAGATGAAATCGGGTTCCCATCCCCCTCTGTAGAAATCGTAGAATCGTCACCACCTTTCGGCCCTCTAGCGAAGGCCCTGTCCATACTGATCATGAAAATACCGCTGACCTTTATCAACAGCACCACTACACACCACAAGTTCATGGATGAATTACAGGCTTGTCCTGCATTTTTTAAGCAAAGCAGACAATGTATATATTGTACATGATGGCATTCAGACAATAAACAAATAAAGCACAAAATGCTAATATAAATAGTAATATTTAAATATTATTTCATTACAGAATTTTAGAGCAGTGTTTCCAATGTTAAAAATCCTTCAAACATTTCTAAAATGTGTATAAAACATTTAATATATATGATAAATAGCTGATGTCTAAAATTACACATACGTGCATAATAGCTTAATAATAAAAAAATAATCAAATTCCCTCCCCCTCGCTGACCTGTCAGCAGCACGTCAACGTCAATGTGCGACGCGTATGCGTGTGTTTTATCCTCAATAAATAGTGTGTGACGATGTGTGTATAGTGCAAAAGAATATGGACAGATTTCTCAAAAGAATAGTTCTAGATGCTTTTGGAAAATCAACTTCATCTTCATGTAGTCCACAACTGGCAGCTGAGAGCAGCAGCAAGAAGACGAGAAGACAGTACATCGACAATTACTTGTCATATGGGTTCACCTTTATCGGAGATCCATCGTGTCCTCTTCCTTTGTGTCTGGTATGTGGGTACAAATTGTTGAATGAAGCAATGGTTCCTAGCAAACTGAAAAGGCATCTGACAAAAAAAAAATCACCCATCACTAGTAAGCAAGGATGCAGAATATTTTATTTGATTAAAAAGGCAACATGAAAACCAAGAGGAAGTTATGGTGAAGAGTGCAAACCTGTCTGAGAAAGCATTGAAGGCTATCTATCTTGTGGCTGAAATAGTAGCCAAGTCGAAAAAAAACCCACACAATCGCTGAGACTGTAATCTTATACCAGCATGCAAAACCATCGTTAACACCATGCTAGGCCCACAAGCAGCGAACAAAATATCAAAGGTTCCCCTTTCAAACAATACAATTAGCAGGCAAATAGATGACATGTATTCAGACATTGAAAGTGTGGTTTTGGAAATTTTCCTTGCAGCTGGATGAATCGACTGACATTATGGGCATGCTCAGCTCTTGGCAAATGTTCGATTCGTAGATGGCGACAGCATCAGATAAACTTTTTATTTTGTAAATCAATGCCTGACAAAACAACAGGAGAAGAAATATTAATCAAAAAAATTCATAATCTCTGCAGGAATGTTTCCCCTTAATGTACTTAAATCTAAATGATTTTTGTCCAAAGAAAATATGTTCCTGTTTAAAGAAAACTATGGAAAAAAATGAACATAATTTAAACCATGAGAGAATATATTTTAAAAAGTTAGCTCATTAGTTTGAGGAGTATCAGCAGTAAACAAGCGTAAAAGCTTTAGGGGTTTTTGACAATGACCCTGTGATCTTCAGCTCAGACCAGACAGCTTCTGATGAGTTTAACAAGGTCATTAACTAATTAGCTATCCACACTTTTTGCTACATCCAGCACCTCTCTGAGCCCCTTAGGGTCTGATTTAAATCTGTTAAGTACTGCCATGAGGGACTCTGGAGCAGTGTGCTTACAGTGAGGGTAATGACCCCGGTTTAAACCGTGAAAAAATATTCTTTTTGAAAGAGCTTCATGCTAGATATATTGAACAAGACAGGCGCACAGAGCGAAGCTAAACAAATGTTGCCTGCTGCCCCTTCTAATATGAAAAAAGTTGAGTGATTAAACATTCATTGCAAAAACAAAAAAAACAACCTTTAGAACTTGGTTCAAGGAGAGATAAAGGTATACGAAGGTATGGATGGACAAATATTTTTTTCAAGTGTAGAACTTCTTGAAGTACTTATCCTTCATCCTTACTCGCTACTTTTTTGGAACATAAAACAAGATATTTTGAGAAATGTCTAGGTTTTTTTCATTCCTTTTTCTTAAATACAATACAATTGAATGGTAACTAAAACTGTTTGGTTACCACTATTTTTCAAAATATCTTCTTTTGTTTTCTATAGAAGAAAGAAAGTCATACAGGTTTGCAACGACATGAGGGTGAATAAATGATAACAGAATTTTCAAGTGCCTTTAATGTACAGTAGCTTCCTCAATACTGGCAGTCCCTACGACACTACGCTTGTACTGTAGTGCTTTGGGTATGAGAAAAGAACATTGTAAATAAAATCTATTATTATTATTATTATTATTATGAATGAACTGCTGTTTTATGGAAAGTATCTGCATGAATATTCTTCAGAATATCTTATTTTTTGTTCAAGAGGAGAAAGAAAATCATACAGGTTTGGAACAACATGAGTAAATGATGACCGCATTGTTTTTTTGGGTGACCTGCCCCTTTAAGACAGGTGTTTGTGTGAATGCATCTCCATGTGGGCTCCACTATCTCTGATTTATATGCTAATGCAATAGGATTTGACGGCAATATGAACAATCATATTTGAATAACCTGCTGTTCTCCCGGGAGTGTCTTGTTCTAATTTAGCATTTTTCAAAGCGGGCAGAGGATGATATACCACTTTCTATTTTATTTTTTTTGGGGGGAAAAATGCAAGTCAGAGAGAGAGAGAGAGAGAGAGAGAGAGAGAGAGAGAGAGAGAGAGAGAGAGAGAGAGAGAGAGAGAGGAAAGCAGATTATAGGGCTATTCCTTACAGATTATAATGCTGCTCTTCACAAACCTGCTACAATTATTGCAGAAGTAACAAGCGTTTCTTCACTGCTTACACACAAGAGACTTAAAGATAAACACACAAACCTAAGGAGAGCCTTTTTCTTACTCAAAGAACAGCAAGAGCTGATTATCCAGCTCTCAAAATGAAAGCCTTCAACTCATAGTTATGAGAGAGACCTAAGGTAACCAGAAATGTTGTTGTTCTTTTTATTGTTCTTTGCTCTCATCTGGCTGGTGTTGTGCAGCTGAATGTTTGGGTTATTGAGTGAATGCTCCAGTAAAGTGATAAAACACCTTCATTTATCATGAATTTAGAAATAAATTGAAGATAGATTGAATAAAGGGATGGGTTTGTGAAGGAGAGAGCGATACTGTCCATCTTGGTTACTTTCCATTTAGCAGACACTTCATCCAGAGAGACTTATGCTAAACTAATTGTGTGCAAAGTCTCCCTGATGGAACGAGAGGTTAAGTGTCTTGCTCAAGGGCACAGTGATAATTGGACTGGACTCTGACCGCTTCCTTCGTCACTTTTACTTAGGATTGAAGCATACTTTAGAGATCAGGGGCCGGTTGCACCAGCTGTGCGTAAGTTATAACTTAGCCTAGTTTTGACGTAAATGGACACTAAGTTACAACTTACGCACTTCTAAATATTTTTGCGTTGCACCATTAGACTTAGTTGAAGCGTAACTCTAAGTATAAACTAAATATTTACGGCAGCCTCCGATCAGGAGTAGCGGATGAAATAAAATATCAGACAGACTGAACTGCATCAATATAAGCTCTTCTTTTACCTGACAGACTTCAATTCTTTAGACATATATGATTATGCTGACATTTACACTCGCTTACATTTTAAGAGAGAGAACATTATGTGAAAAGATTACTTTGTTAGTGTGGCTATCTTTAACACGAACCCGTCCTAAACAGCACACCGCTGTGTGCATCGGTCTATGTTGTGCATGTCAAATATCAGTCATAATCAATAAACATAATTTATGTTTTTTTGTATCAATATTTATTTATTGATCCTTATTTATTTCATTTCAAATACAGTTTCTGAATGTTATTTACATATAAAAACACTTAAGCTATTCATGATCAAGTATCGTAATGGAAACCGTTAGTAACGTGAAGCAAAAGAATGAAGGATAAACTGAAATTCACAGCATTTCAACACAACATCTGCTCATGTATTTGAAGGCTGCTATTGGATCATCGAGGCGTCATATTATGCGACTACGCATTACTTTACGGAGAGCTTACGACCTACTAGCTACGGTCTGCCTTACGAACAAATGGTGCAACGGAATAAAGTTCAGAGTTAGTTACAAACTAGCTAGTAGTTACTAAGCCTCTAGTGTGGACTTTACGTTCCAATTTAAGAAAGAACTTACGAACGGCTGGTGCAACCCTACCCAGATCCTCAAAGAAATATTCTAGGTTATTTCCAATTTATTACCCATGTAATACATTTGTGCCATGCTGTCAGTTACAACAGAAAATATTTCAAATTTCCCCTCATTTATTTAAAGGAATACTCCACTTTTTTCGGAAATATGCTCATTTTACATCTCCCCCAGAGTTAAACAGTTGAGTTTTACCGTTTTAGAATCCATTCAGCCGAACTCCGGGTCTGACGGTACCACTTTTAGCATAGCTTAGCACAGATCATTGATTCTGATGAGTCCAGTAGCATTTCTTTCAAAATGACCAAAGAGTTTCAATATTTTTCCTATTTAAAACTTGACTCTTCTGTAGTTAAACCGTGTACTAAGATCGACGGAAAATGAAAAGTTGCGATTTTCTAAGCCTATATGACTAGGAACTACTCTCATTCCAGCGTAATAATCAAGGAACTGTGTGGCTGTACCATGAGTGCAGCAGGCGTAGTGATATGACGCAGCGCCTGAAAATAGGTCTAATAGGTTAGACAAACTTAGTCCCGGTCACGTTGGAAGAAGTTACCGAGCTGGGGACTATTTTCAGGCGCTGCGTCATATCATTACGCCTGCTGCACTCATGGTACAGCCGCACAGTTCCTTGATTATTACGCCGGAATGAGAGTAGTTCCTAGCCATATAGGCTTAGAAAATCGCAACTTTTCATTTTCCGTCGATCTTAGTACACGGTTTAACTACAGAAGAGTCAAGTTTTAAATAGGAAAAATATTGAAACTCTTTGGTCATTTTGAAAGAAATGCTACTGGACTCATCAGAATCAATGATCTATGCTAAGCTATGCTAAAAGTGGTACCGTCAGACCCGGAGTTCGGCTGAATGGATTCTAAAACGGTAAAACTCATCTGTTTAACTCTGGGGGAGTTGTAAAATGTGCTTATTTCCGAAAAAAGTGGAGTATCCCTTTAAAGGAGAACTCGGTAACTCTAGCGAACTCTAGTCACTTCTTCGCTGATTTTCCCTTTTGTTGTCGCATGTTTTCCCCACGAGCTCCCCCTACAGCTGTGGGGGGGCGTATATTTCACAACACAGTCGTAAAAAACTCACTTGCGGCGGCCTCCTCCCCCTCTCTACCGCTGCTCATGTGCGTTTGTTTTGATCAGAGCAAACCAACTGTATCGCGTGGAGCTATGTCTACCGAGGTGGGTAATCTGGTAATACATCATACATGCGTGTGTGTTTATGTCGAATTGCCGTAAAGCAATTTGTGTTTCGCGCTCGTTCTCGTTCTAGTTCTCACTTCTCACAAGACTTCCAATTTCTATCTTGCCGGGACGGTAGTGCCCAAGTTGCAAGGTTGGTTTTCCGCCTGGGAACGCTGGGGGGAGCGGGGAAAGTCACCAATATCACCAGAACAGGTTGTTTAACCATCCAAATGATTTCTAGACAGTTTTATTAAGTTAAAAAAGTTACCAAGTTCTCCTTTAAACGGCTTGACAGATAGTCAAATGTTTTAGAAATCAACCATAAGATGTTAAATATGGTGTTATGAGGGTATTCAGGTCTACTAAATTGAATTATATGTATTTTGAATCATTTTTATTGATTTTTTTAATCATTATTTTAAAATGGCAAGGTTTCACAAGTTTAATAATTTATAATAATAATTGTATTAATTATTAATTAATTAAACTAAAAATGAATTGAATAGATATCACATATGAAAGAAAGACATTTTTTTCTCAGTGGGAACATAACTCAAAATGAAAAACACTGTCACAATCTCCATTCACCCGTCCAGTCACCTCAGCATACTACGTTTCCCAGAATCCCTCCTGGCTCACACCTGCTCACACTCCACAATCACCAAACCTGTCTGCCATTACCCTCATCAGCACCTCTCTATATAAGCTAGCACCAGCACACATGCCAAGCCAGGCCTGTCTGGTCTGGTCATTCTTAGTGTAGTAGGTTGAAAAATTGATGTATATGATGTATATGATGTATATGATGTATATGATGTATATGATGTATATGATGTATATGATGTATATGATGTATATGATGTATATGATGTATATGATGTATATGATGTATATGTGTTAAAGGGATAGTTCACTTTGAAATTAAATTTTGGTATGTTTTAGCTTACCTCAAGGGCATCCAAGATGTAGGTGTCTTTTTTTCCGCAGTAGTTTCAATTTTGATATTTTTAGGTCAAACCGTTCTTGTCTGTCAGTCATTTAATGCAGGTCTATGGTCACTGTCTCAAAGAGCATGCACAGAGTCTAAATTAAAACAATTCCACATCGTCCAAATTAAACAATTCCCCATCGTAAGTACACATTGATGGCCTAAGACACGAAACGAGCGGTTTGTGTGAGAAAACGAACAGTATTTATATCGTTTTTACCTCTTATACACAGCCACGTCCAAGTGATCTGAGGGCGCGCGCGCATCCTGGTGTGTGACGTGTACGCAGACTGGTGCATAGATATATACACTAGATGTCGCCTTAAAGACATTCGTTCCAATGAACTGCCGTAGACAAGGCGACATCTAGTGTATATATCTATGCACCAGTCTGCGTACACGTCAGATCAGATCACTTGGACGTGGCTGTGTATAAGAGGTAAAAACGATATAAATACTGTTCGTTTTCTCATACAAACCGCTCGTTTCGTGTCTTAGGCCATCAATGTGTACTTACGATGGGGAATTGTTTAATTTGGACGACGGGGAATTGTTTTAATTTGGACTCTGTGCATGCTCTTTGAGACAGTGACCATAGACCTGCATTATATGACTGACAGACAAGAACGGTTTGACCTAAAAATATCAAAATTGAAACTACTGCGGAAAAAAAGACACCTACATCTTGGATGCCCTTGAGGTAAGCTAAAACATACCAAAATTTAATTTCAAAGTGAACTATCCCTTTAAAATAAAAGAGGGAAAAACGGACACCCCTTTAAAATTTTGTATTGTTCATAAATGTATGTGCCTTCAACATTCGTCTATTGATGGGTAAATTCATCATTACATTCTTTGTTGTGGGTAAATAAAATGTTGCTGTTATCATTGTCTCCTGTAGAGGCCGTTTAGCGATGTTGAATTAAGGTACTGTACCGGGTGCTTCAGAGTTAATTAAACTCAGCCAGTACTCCTGTCTCACAGCGTTTCATTTATCATTTATGTTAAAAACTGTTTCAAAAATGTATATGTTGATTTTTGGCAAGTTACTGAGAGACTTTGTTTTGTTAATATGCATGCAGTAGTAATGAGTCAAATATCAGATTACACACGAGTGACATATGTGAAATGAGAGAAAATACTCATGTGAAAAGAGTTTAGGAATGTTTCTAAAGTGTTTTATATGTTGATTTGTAATTGGATGGTAAAGTTTAAGCGAGTTAAATGTACATTTGCTACTGGAGTTATCTCGAACCAAAATGGCAGTACATGTATGTGTGAACTGGAGCCAAAATGGCGGCTTGCATGTAAAACATGAGGTTAAGCCAAATGCGAGATTCATTTATGTGACAGTGTGAAAATGGAATTAGTGTTCATGATGATGTGAAAACAGTAGCAGGTCAATGTATTGTGATTGATTATAATGTGTTGCAGAACAAGTCAAGTATAGACAAAAGTAATTTTGGAAAAGCCTTTATTGAAAAGTTATTTTCTTTAATGGAATGTGTTGTGTTACAGAGAAACAAGTAGTTGTTGTTCTGTAAAGTTAAATATGTTAATGTTGTGAAAACATTGAGAGCTAAGAAAAACGAGAGAGTTAATTGAACTTTGCCGGAGCTTACAGCCAGTACTCCTGTCTCACAGCGTTTCATTTATCATTCTACAGAGCCGGCTCACAGTGGTTAATTCACCTCACCCATTCAGGCTTCCCAGCCCTGATGCGGGTAACATTAACCTGAACCACTTCTCCCCGACCAGTCTTCACACATCCCTGAAACAGATATCAGAACTGTCATTCACCGCTATCATCAGACAACTTATCCTTTCACTCAGTTACTCACAACGCTTGTTCTCTGCATACCGGCAAAAAAATCTTCTGTTTGGATATTACCTGTGATGCATTCTTCCGTTGCTAAAACATCAGCAACAATGGGGCTGCAATTCAATCTTATTCAGTTGAAGACATTTGTGCAAATTAAGATATGCAGGAAAAAGAAAGTGATTATGTGCAGCAGAGCTCAGGATAAAGAACCACCTGTGCAACAGCATGACTCCTTTCCACAGAAAGAACACAGACACACGCCGCTTAACATTCTGTCTTTTCTCTTTGTCAGATCAGAGGGAAGGCGTTGGACACTCATTGATCATTTGTGAAGAGAAGTTTGGCTTTGGAATGGCACAAGGTAAGTACATTTTTACAGTATTTAAATTTTTGTGTTAACTCTCAATTTAATGCATCTCCGTCTGAACAATCAGATCATTTTGCAGTAAGGCATAGTCCAACAAAGATTGGTGAACGAGTTTGTGGCATTACTGTGACAACCAATGTGACTGCTAGCAAAAGCGACTCCAGTCTGAACAGGGAAAAAAACAAAACCACTCTGATTTCAAATGCATTATGAACAAAGACATAGTAAAAAGGGACCATTAACTAAGATAATTTTTGTGCATTGTGCATAGTATGATAATGAGATTGGGTGACCAAATTTAAATATAAATTGTGATTTGAACAGGCACATAACAGACATCTTACAGCCATTTTATTTTGGTTTCTTGTAAAAGAAAAAAGACAAAATTATTTTTGTTTACAAAATACAGTGAGTTTTCCTGCGTTTTGCAACGAAGAATGCTTGCTTTTTTCCGCAATGAAGGACTAAGCTTTTTAATAAAATGAAGAACTGCTGTGTTGATAACCAGAAGAGACTTTTGGAAATTAAGCTGTTTAATTAGATTTTTGCGGTTCTTTGAGTGTTCAAGATCTCAGACAGCTGCCTTGATAGGTGGGATGACTGCAGAAAATAAAAGAGGAAGTGGGGCCTGCAGCCACCCTCCTGAAAGAAGAATTTGACACTTCTGAGAGGGGTCAGCATGGGGAGACTGAGACAGTGCAAAGGTGAAAATTTTCACTTGAGTCTTTTCCTAAGGACAATTTTGCCATGCATTATGCAATTTTGTGGCAGGATGGATCAAAAGCCAGACCGAGGAGAGTGCCATCACAGCCTGACGATCCAATGTATCAGCCTGAAGTCAACTGAATGACAATCCACACAGAAAGTCAATCCAATGTATCAGCCTTGTGGGCTAGGTGCTGCATTTTCAATTATCACTACAGAGACCATCTCAAATTTAGTTATTATTTAAACTTGATTGTTTTTGATTATCCACTGGTTTCAGCAATTCTTCATATTTCTTCAACTAACACTTTGAACCTGCTTTCAATAGGTACCAGTAACAGCCCTTCTGCACAGCCCTACTGCAAGAAGTTCAGTAGCGGAAGTGAGAGCATGACTCACAAATCAGTTAAAACTGGGGCTGGATTTGATAGTGAGGGTTATTACACTAACCAACTAGTGGTAAAAGCATAACTAGATTATTGACTATGGATGATTCTCTGGAAAGAGACATTATGAATAGAAATTCAACAATATTGGTCACTCCATTTCATTTAAAGGTAATTTTCTAGATTCAATAAAAACAATTAATCTAAAATTCTAAACTTTTGAAATCACATGCTGTCATCACCAGGGGTACGAGATGGAAATGTTATTTTCTTTTTGTCCATGGATCAAAGATTGTGAAGATTGTGTGAAGATCTATAAATCTTTTAAATAGCTTATGAGCAACAACAAAAAGTTAGAAAAATTGAAATTGTTTTAATTTCTCAAATGCAATTTGTCATTAATTGCACAGACTCTCTCAAATACAACTGAAGGTCTATACGATTATTATTTTAAAGTGTTTAATCTATTTGATTTTGAAAAGTTAGGTTTATGTTCACGGTGTTAAACTCAATCACATGGCGACTACATCGGACAATTAAAAATTTATATCCTAATGTTTAGACACTGTCACTGTCACTGTCTGTGGGAATGCCACAGTGTGTCTACGTTCAGTAGCTCTGTCGTCGAAGTTGTTACCATTCAGATTTGGTGATATTCCACTCCTAAATAAATATACATTCCCCATTCAGTTCATAAACTGCTAAGGCAGACAAAAAGGTATGATTCACTGGCCAGAGAGGGGTGTGTGAAAGATGGTTTTCTGAGAAACACCAAGACAAATAAATGATGTCAATCAAAACAGCTGTATTTAAATTTATTAAGTGGGCCCACAGGGTAAAATATGCCCACAAAGGGTAAAATATACCCAATAAAATAATGACCATGGATGAATTTGGCTAACTATCCTGAAATGGATTATTGTTGTGGCAGAAAGAAACAATGCCACACCTGCGCAGCACATAACTTTGGGAAGGCAGAGAGCAAGTAAGCTTGCCCTGTCCACCCCATACTCAACTTTTTCATTTTACAGGATGTCATGATGGATCTCATCGAACAGAACTGATTCTGTTCCAAATGTATAAAATATTGTATTTTTACTGTTTTACATGAAATTTCACAGGTCTCATCAAAAAAGGACGACCGGCCAGACAAGTAGATGAGTCTGGCAACATGATACATGTTGTCACTAACAACAATACTTAAGGTCATTCACAGGTTGTTCTTGTGGTTCACTCCACAAACAAGGTCCAGTGGGGTGCGGTTGTGATCGGAGGAAAAAATCTTGCAACTATCAGCAAGGTTGTAGAGTGACACCTCCTTAAACTCATCTCACCTTAAACTACACCTAACAGCCTCAGCAACGCCAACAACAACGCAAAGCATAAAGTGGGGGATCAAGGACGTGCTAGTAACGTACCTCCCTTGCCAACGAGGGAAAGCCCATTGCAACGGTTCGCACTGCTCGAGAGATCCTCCGGCCGTGATTAAAGCATTTAAAGGACATTTGCTGAAGGCTGTTTGTCGATCATTGCTGTGAGGCAAGTAAGCTAGTTTAGGGAAGCAAATTAGTTAGGTGATTTTTATTGAACGGGGATGTCGATTTGTAGACGAGACCCAGATAGACTAAACGACGACAGTAGACGTTCGGGGACGTCGATTTGTAGACGAGACCCAGGTACGTAGTTAGGTTTAGGGAAAAATCTACCACAGCTGTCTCCTTCCACCCTCAAAGTGTTTGTTGCCTCTTTTGCCGCACATCACGATGCCTCTAAGTCGAGTCAGTCGAGTTAAAAATGTTGTCGTTAAAGACAGTTCTCCTGCTTGCATTGGCCTCCATCAAGAGGGAAGGGGACCTGCATGCATTTTCAGTCGACAAATCTTGCCTGGAATTTGGGCCGGATAATTCTCACGTTATCCTGAGACCCCAGCCTGGAAATGTGGTTCCTACTAGAGATGCGCGGTTGGCGGTTACAGCCGCGGACTCCGCGGATAGACCGCGGATCGGGCGGATGACGTGACGAAAAATAATATTTGAATTAAATTCGGGCGGGTGGCGGGCGGTTGAACCAAACAAATGAAAAATATTATGTATACACCAATCAGCGGATGGCGGGCGGGTGCGGTTTTGAAAATTGGTCAAAAACGTTGGTGCGGATGGATGGCGGACGGATGTTGAGTTTTGTGATGCGGTTGCGGATGAAATAATAGCCCATCCGCGCATCTCTAGTTCCTACCACTCCCTTTCGGGACCAGGTGGTGAACCTGCAAGCGCTGCCCCCAGAGGAGGCAGACCTAGCCCTGGTTTTTCTCTGTCCCGTCAGCTCCTTGCGGATATATGTAGACAGAACACAAAGCCTCAGGACCTCAGATCAGCTCTTCATCTGCTACGGAGGCCAGCAGAAGGGAAAGGCTGTCTCCAAGCAGAGGTTGGCCCACTGGATAGTGGATGCCATCATCTTGGCGTATGAATCCCAAGATGCACCTTGTCCCCCGGGACTGGAAGCTCACTATACAAGAAGTGTAGCCGCTTCCTGGGCGTTGGCGCAGGGTGCCTCACAGATAGATGTATGTAGAGCTGCAGACTGGGCGACACCTAACACGTTCGCTAGATTCTATAGCCTACATGTCGAGCCAATTGCTTTCCGTGTGCTCTTTAGAAGAAATCAAACAACACAAACCTAATATCCTGTGAGCAAGGTTATATGAGTGGCAGGCTAAAACAAAATTGTGTGTGTGTAAGAATGTGTCCATATGTGGAGGTTAAGGATACACTGGTCATGAAAAGTCACACATTTCAAATATTCCACAGAGGTGGTAACATGAACAAGATCAGGGTGCATTTATGAAATTTAAAGAATCACCAATCGAGAGACAAAAATGAAACACATTTACACTTAAATGAGATTCTGCTGCTGAAATACAGACACAAAGACATCCAAAGACACTCAATCGTGTGACCACACACACATGTAGCATCTGGACCAATCAGACACACACAAATTATTCATTATATTTAATGAATAATCCAGCAAACTCACTCCAAACAAAGGTCTATTAATGATGTGTTTACGCCTCCCGCATAAAGCTTTCTTACACAAAACATGTCTTACAAATTTTAAATCAATATTGTCTTATCTGAATGAGCAGTCAGGGTGATTTTCAGTTTTGGAGCAAATATTCTAGGCTACGTGATACAATTTTCAAAAGTCTTGTGAAGAAATAATCAGTATGGGTTTCATGGCCTTATTTCAGTGACAATTTTTTTTTTTTGTATTTTCACAAACCACGCATAAATGTCATTATCTCAAAACTACAAACTTCTACATACATGCTGCTGACATATTATTGTCAGAGTTTATTATTAACAGAGTTTGTGCTAAATACAGTGTAATCAGACTTTAGCCATGAAAATGTCACAAGTAACAGAAATAAGCACAAATGTCAGAGCATGTCAGAACACCTCCAGGGCCAGAAAACACCTCGGACCCCAGAGGGTTAAACACCAAATCAAATGACATGTTCAAAGGCCTGCTTGAACAAAAAGTCGTAAAGAAATTCCCTCCAAAGGGAACAACTTCTTATTGGCTCACAACCCTCCAGAGGGTGTGACATCTTCACGCTTTAAAAATCACTGATCACAAGATCTAAGTTCTAAGGTCTAAGTTCCTTTCTGAGATTCTGATGTGAAGATGATGCTGAACTAGAAGTTTTCTAAGGACCCCCAAGCTTGTGCCAGGCTGCGGCCTTGTCTTTCCATTCACCAAAGATCCTCTGACTCCCACTGGTTCCCACAAACTGTCCCAAATTGCATCAGGACAGGTTAATTCAAATGGGCGAGACATGCAAGTATCAAACTTAGACTCATTATTTGATACATTAAGTATCCTTACCTGCTTTAAAGAAGGGCGTGTTAGAACTAAACTGATGGTTTGCTCTAGGCTGTTGATCTGCTCAATTTCAATAATGCTATAACTTCTTGCTTTCCTGTATTCTGCATCAGTTCTCTGTCCCTTGTTAAACTGTGTGCATGCATGTATGTTGGAGTAGTTTAAGTGTTTAGTCTAGTTAATAAAGTCTTGTTCATGTCACACGTAAAGTTGTCCGTGTTTCAAGCTCATATATACTGGAGTCCCTAATCATGAAGATTAGGACTACTTGCTCTTAGTAGTACTGTAAAATAAGAAAGACATTTCCCATATCCCGTAAATTTCTTAGAATTAATAAATAATTAACACTGAGTGTTCATAGGACAAACAGGTTAATTGATTGTAGTATTAATTTTACAACATTAAGTTAATTCTATTAACTGATCCAAATATTCATAATCAATTATAACACGTTATGATTGATTATTAATATTTCTTTAGAGCTAATTTGCTACACACACTACAGTATATGTGTGTGTAACTCCAGTGTGTAACTTCTCTAAGTGGATACATTTGACTACAGTTTGACCTTTCTCAGGGCTTGTACCAGCTGCAGTGTCCCAGAGTTTCATGCTGGGATTTCTCGGGCTTAGCGGGTGCCCTTTTCAACAGACTGCCCTCTTGTTCCTCACACCACAACAGATAAAACAACTTACATTTATTCAAATGCCTGACTCAGCCTCAACTCTTTTAAGTTTATTTCAATTAATTAACTGCATGCACTTGGCCGCTTGTAGTTTGACTCGATGAGTAATGCAAATCTGCCAACCAAAATGAGTCTTGGGAGCTCAGAGCCAAACATGAGGAATCATGAATCACTTATTACTGTAGCCAGTTCCAGATGTTTCACTGCAATCAAAGAACTGAATGAATGTGAAATCACCTCAACTGGAGCTTCAGAGGCAGTTCAAAATTATCTTATTTTATTGCTGGAAATAATTCAATCGTAGCCTACTGTAAGCGGATCCAAGAATGTCCAACTTCTTCAAAGTTTCCAAAACCCAATAAAATGGCCTCAGAGGTGTACGTATTTGTGTTTGTTTGTAAACAACTAAGAAAGGGCCGGCTCAAAGCTGCTCATCATGTAAGTGTGCTAGCACAGCAGGGAAATTAAAATCTCACGCGCATCCTTGTTCTCACTTTCACATACGCACACTCGCATGCTAATACAAACACAGAGCAGAAAGATGTGTTTCTGTACCCTTTTCTCATGTAACGGTCAGGGAATACATTCAATGTTCTATAATTTATGAAAAAAAGTCACTCTTTCCTTCGCAGCTTGCTTTAAATACGGGTGAATAAGTAATCAAGGTGAGAAGGCAACACTTGAGGAGGAATCTCTGGCATACACAGGGGTAAACACTCCTATTTTTGGAACGCCTCCACCAAGACACGCACCAAAGCAACAAAATCAACTGAATGAGTTTAGACATGAAAGAGAGTGTATGTATTTTTAGAAAGTCGCATTCATATTTTCATGAGTGAAATGTGTGGATCGCCTGTGGCATGTCAAAGCGCGTGTGTTCGCATATGTGCGTGCTCCAGTTGTTGTAGAAAGGCAACCGGAGTTCTTCCTTCCCACAAAGACAGATTAGCTGTGGCAGGTTCAGGACAGTCGCGGCAAGCATGAGCACGTGTGGGTCTGTGTGAGTGTACTGATCTAACAAACGTGTGTGGATCGTTCACAGGGACTTAATGTTTGCATATTTATGTGGAACAAATTAATGCTCTGAGTCTGCTGATGTTAAATAGCTTTAGAGAAATGAATTTGAGTGTCTGTTGGTATGTGCATAGTTGGTTAATCTGTATGTGCAGGTGTGTGACAGAAAGAAAGTGCATCTCAAACTCAGGGGAAATCTGCCTCCAGGGAGATGAGGAAGCTGTGAAGTGGAAGGAAACCCACAGTGTTGTCTTTGTGTGTGAATGTGGGTGTTTATTAGTCCTCTAATTGGATAAGTGTAAAAAGAAATATACAACCACAATAATGTGAAGTCAACAAAGCTAAAATATTGTGTATTTATTTAACATCATGCTGGTTCCAAACCTGTATGTGGTTATAAATAAACAATACACATATGTTTGATTATAAATCTTTATTTAAGATTAGGTTACACAGTATGACAAATATAACTTACCTGCTTGTGAAACACCAGTGACCAAACCTGTATTGTTTTAAAATACAGAGTATTTTATGCAGAGTATTTAAACATGGTGGACACGTTGTCTGATTAGGAGAAACCATGTTGGGTATGACATGGGGGTTTCCAATATTCCTGTAAAACAAGGTTTATATTTGTCAATTCATTAGTTGCATTGTTGTATTGTGTAATTTAATCACAGATGTTTTATATGCATAAGGTGATAAGAAGTGCATATGTAATAAAGTAACTTACCTGTAGAATAGTACACTCCAAGGGTGTGGCCTAGACTATAAATGGCTGCCAGAGTTAGTACATGGGGAGTAGAGGGTCAGGTTGGTTGTTTGAAGTGGAAGCAAAGCAATAGGAGCTTGTGTTTATGAACGTTTTTTTTATCCAAACTATACAACTGCTTTTGTGGTGACGTTCCCACAAAAAAAATACTTGTTTTATTTTAGTTTTTTGCTGTGGGATTTGCACAATAAATTCACCTCAACTGGGATTTCCTGTCGCCTTGGTCTTATGCCTCCGATTGCGAGGGCGATCACTAACAGCTGTATTATGATATGAATGCCTGACCAGTTGGCGAAGAAACTTTGTAGAGAAACACTACAATTTATGCTATAGACTGAAAATGTAATATGCACGCCGTTTTCACAAATATGTGTTTTTGTACTGTACATGGGAGACAATAACTGTATAATTAACAAAAACTTGCAATTTCAAACCTGTTATGCATTTTCAGGCCCCCAAAACGTTGTTGTCGTGTAAATGAACGGCCAAAACAAGTAAAAAGTTTTCAGTTGAAAGTTTTGTGTAAATGTCCCCTAAAACCACAACAACAAAAATAAATTTACATGAAATAAAATGAATAGATTAACTGAAATGAAATGCAATACAGAAAATCGTGACCTTATTTTATTTCAGCTAATTGTCAAGGGAACATTTCTCATTTGGTTTAAAGAAACCAACTTCAGCTTTGCCGTCTGTTCAGGAGTGTCAGACTGACCCAGGTTCTGTAACACATGGTTCTGATCAAAAAAACTAAATAGCACCTGTATTTGCTATTCCATATCCGCATGCAGGCAATGCAGCATGTAATCCATCTCCCTGCAGTTCTTACTTGGACAGTCTGACTGGGGGCTATCAACGCAGCAATAGGCTGGTCCACTGTCGGGAGCCGCCCACAGCCAATCCTGTCCACATATTAAATGGCGGCTAAAGTCTCACATTCCCGGTACACAAAGGGTGGTTTATTAGCACATGCCCACTGAGACACCAATTTTCTCTCAAATTCCAGGAAGACTGGAGCCACAAATTGGGCTGAGTGCCCTGCCCTATCTGGCCCATCAAAAGGTGAAGGAGTGCCAACATTCTCTGCCATGGGAGGTATGTTCGAGCCTTGGCTGCCCTGTCAAGCAAGCCTTGAATTGGATGAGCCTTGAGCCGGCCCAGAGACTTCTGTCTGCTCATCCACCGATAACTGTGTGTCCATATCTCCCTCATATAGAGCAGAGTCATATGGGGTACCTCTAGAACATCCGACAAGGCTTCCCCTGAACCTAACTCTGTGCCTGACCAACTCTCTGAAGTCAGCTGGCTCTCATGCTCCAGCCCGTCATGCAAACTTAATGGCCAGCATTCGTATTAATCTTAGCCGTCAGAGGCTTAACCTGCTGGGATAGTAATCATGCACATCCTGCAGAGGCATGGCCGCCTTGCAGCTAATGCCATAAATGACCTTGACCACTCTTGGACATTATACTGCCAAGCTATAGTGTTCCAATAATTTTCCTTTCCTGCCATCAGTCTGAAGGTCTGGCTACATTATTCTTATTCTGGCTTTTATTCTGACAGAATAGAGAGCGGCATCCCACACGAATAATACACCCTTAATACAAACCTGTAGTAGTGAAATTACCACCACGTTAACAGCCAGCTAAACCACAATGACATCCACTCTGTTCATACTCACAGAAACCGGGAGTAATCACAATGTGAGGGAACGCTCACCGCGTAAACAACCAGCTTACGGCCGGCATGCAATACGGTCTCCACAACTTTCTATTTACAAGTCAATGGTGACAGAATCCTGAGAGGTGCAAGAGGCAAGCTCTCTGCCCTCACCTAATGTGGCAAGAGGACCTGTACACTGTCACCTGAAACAAAACAATACTCACCACTCACTATGCTGCGTGGAATCAAAAGAGGAAGATGTGCGCAGTCTCTGGGTTTATACAGGCTCTGCTGCACATGCAATAGGCTAGAGCAGGGGTGGGCAAGTAAGTTTGGCATCGGGCCATAAAACATTTTCACCACTAGATTGCGGGCCAGAACATAGTCAAAGGATAATTTAAGAAATTAATTGATGAAAAATGCAACTACAATTCCCTGTGACAGACTGTTACAGTGTCTTTTGTAACTGGTAGTGATCTGTTATTCTGTCTTAAATCCTGTAGTAGGACAGTCATTAAAAAAAAGCCACATTTGTGTGGCGGTGTCCGGGTATCTTCATTCACCAACTTGCAACACAGACCACCTTGCTAAAACACACATATGTGGGAGATGTGGAATGGATAAAAATAACGCAAAAAAGAAAAGGACTTGAGTCATGCTGTTAACGAACTATGTTTTATTTCCTCTTTCCATATTGTGAATAATAAATGTGTATCATTTTTAATTTGCTTGTTACACAACGGAGCCTAACTTTGTGTAATAATTATTTGACATAGCCTACTTTTACACTCAGAATTATTCCATGGCATCCTCACATACTAAACTGCATTTTTTATTGTTTGTGTGCTGGAGGTACGCTATCGTGTGCAGAGTGATGTTAACATTTAAGCTAGCTGGTGAGATAAAATGCCACTATCAAAGAGAATAAAAAGGAAAGTGGGCAGCGAAAAGGGCATACAAAAAAGAATGGAAAGACAACTATGCTTTCATCCTACCTAGTTTTGTGAATGCAAAGCGGTGTGTCTTATCTGCAACGAAGCGATCCACAGACTCTTTTGAATGTCTTTCAGAACTTTTCAAATTAAAAGCTCTCAATTCATCTCAAAATAAAATATTTCTGCAAAAACGTTATTTTGAAGGCAAAATCACTAAAGCCAAAGTTTTGTGAGTAATTGTTGCTGTCATAACAGATCTATTTTAGAACCAGCCGCTATCGAAATAATCTGGCTGCGGGCGTGGGCCAGATATTATTATATTCAGCCTGTTGCTGACCCCATGGGCTAGAGTGTCTTACCAAAGTGTCCATGTCACATGCCACCTGTGGTGTCATGGTTCCATAAATATACAATATGTATATGGGTGGAGAGATAATCTTGATATACAAAACTACTCTGCAAAAACATTTGGTTGTGGTCTTCAGGTTTCCATTTATTTTTGGCCATATAGTGTATTTTTAAACAATGTAATTACATTTTTATTTGAGGTAAATATATCACCAATATCTACTTTTCAGGATTTGCAATTCATGTGAGAATTGTTAAATTATTTCCCAGATTCTATTTCTATTCTATTTCTGCTAGTCAGTTGATGATACTCAGAATGAGGTTTTGACATCAATAAAATGATCCAGCAAAGGTGCTGTAATCAGTTTAATGTCACCTGCACAACTCCACAGAATCGCATGAAAGTATAAATACCAAAAGTTTAAATGTTAGTTTTCCACTCTATGTTGGAATAAGACTTTGAGACTTGGCCCACTAATGTGTTCATTCACTTCAAAAATTTATTCAGGGTACCTGTTACCACAACTTAAATAAATGCAAGTTAAAAATGTAAATGTATGGCTTTAATTAAACCTTTTAAAATTAAACATAAAAATATGTTTTTATGTTCCAAATTATTAAGTTCCTCAAGCTCAATGTAGTTTGTTGGATGAAGATCATTTCAATCAAAGTTGTCATAACTCAAAAAGATTGATGCAAACTGTTACATTATTATTTATTATTATTATTATTATTTATTTATTTATTTATTGAGCCAACACATTATTTTATAGTGTTTTGTTACCTTGTATTTGGAATCTGTGAGTAGTTCTGCTGACAAATAAACTTGGTTCTAAGCTTTATTTTCTTTTGCAGAATCTTTTACTCCATCCATTCTTCCAGTTTTAATGAGATGCCCAGTTCCTGCTGATGAAAAGCAGCCCCACAGCATGATGCTGCCACCTCCATACTTCACTGCAGCTATGGATTTTTTTTTTTTTAATTTTGAGGTGTGGAGAAATAGATTTGTGTGACATCTCAAAACAGTGAGATGTCACACAAATCTCAGGAGCAGGGACGGAAGAACCAAAAAGGGCAAAAAAAAAAAAGAAAAAAAAAGAAGAGTTCCTTGGTTTTTATTTTATTTTTATCCTTTATTTACTTGGCATTCTATGAAAAGACAATGATACAAATAGAATGCATAACACATCAAACGAAAATAGGGAAATGATGATAATATTACTAAATATTATTTACTTTACCAAACAAAACAGTGAGAATCAAGAAGGTAATTATGAGGAATTCATGTTTAGTTGTGATGATGTTGTAAATTGTATGTATATTATATGCATTAAAGTATTAGCTATCATGAAATCAGTAACACTTTACAATAAGGTTTCATTAGTTAATTTTTTTTAACATGAACTAATAATGAACTGCACTTCTACAACATTTATTAATCTTAGTTAATATTAATTTCAGCATTTACTAAAACATTATTAAAATCAAAAGTTGTATTTGTTAACATAATGCACTGACTGTGACATAACATGAACAAACAATTAACAGGTGTATTATTATTAACAAATACAGTAGCCTAACGCATGTGTTTCTCATGGTTAGTTCCTGTTAGTTAATACATGAATAATAAACAAATTAACCTTTTTGCAAAGTGTTACTATAAAATCAAAGATATAAATTCCTTACAATTTAGAGTTGGACATGGACTTAAGATTTAATTTCACTAGATGTATTTCCCCAAGCTAACACTTGCCTTGGATAAAAACGAATGACATTGTCAGACTCAGAATGCGGCTGAACCCCTACTGGGAAATCGAGTTATACTTTTATCTTAGTAAAGCATAACTTTACAGTAGCATGGTAGGATAAATGTAACTTTTCCATATTAGCTTAACGTTACCTGCTGCTCCTGTAGTTTGATGACTCGCGGCGAACAGCTGCGTACATAGCGCTACACTTCACCTCATTTATATAATATTTTTCATTATTATTATTGTTGTTAGTGTATAATTGTATTGTTATCTATTATAATATTTATACTAATTACTATTATTATATACAATTATCAGAGAGGGGCACAATACATTTTGAGACAAAAGGGGCAGGGGCTTGAGTTGGTTTGGTGTGTTTGAGTGCTCATTTTTACAATTACACAGCAAAAGTTCAGTAGCATTTGTATGTGTGCATGGTAGAAAGCAAATACTGATACTGACATAATGACATACAATAAATATGGAAAATTGAACTACACAATTCAGGGAGCAGGCTACACAGTGAACTCCGAGAAAACACTACGCTTGAGCAAACAGTTTGTGAATAGGCTACTACAAATGATGGCCGTGAAAGAGACTGTGAACGCATTGAATAGGATATGATTAGTTGAATAGCATAGGCTACTATTACACAGTAGCGATAATGTTAAGCGCACCAAAAAAATATATAATATTCAGAAGTAAACAGTGTAGCTGGCTTACAGATTCAGTTAACATCCACAAATGAATAAGCGCGATGATTCAGGGAGCAGGCAACACAGTGAACTCCAAGAAAACGCTACTTAAGCTCCGCTGCTTTCTTCAACCCTCTCTGTCTCTGGTCCTGCGCTGTGCTCACTCAGTGTGCGTGAGAGAGGGAGTGGCCTCTGGTCCTGCACTGTGCTCACTCAGTGTGCAGTGTGAGAGGGGGAGTGGCCTCTGGTCCTGCGCTGTGCTCACTCAGTGTGCAGTGTGAGAGGGGGAGTGGCCTCTGGTCCTGCACTGTGCTCACTCAGTGTGCAGTGTGAGAGGGGGAGTGGCCTCTGGTCCTGCGCTGTGCTCACTCAGTGTGCAGTGTGAGAGGGGGAGTGGCCTCTGGTCCTGCGCTGTGCTCACTCAGTGTGCAGTGTGAGAGGGGGAGTGGCCTCTGGTCCTGCACTGTGCTCACTCAGTGTGCAGTGTGAGAGGGGGAGTGGCCTCTGGTCCTGCACTGTGCTCACTCAGTGTGCAGTGTGAGAGGGGGAGTGGCCAGCGGCAAGAGCGGCAAAAGGTTGGCACTGCACTTACTCGTGCCCGTAGCAAGACACCTGTCAAGTTTGAAATCCATCGGACTAATGGTTCGAGAGATATGCGAATAACAGACACACAGACAGACAGAAAGACGTTCCTGTAATTTATAGATAGATATCAAATTGAATCGTTTAAACTGTAAGTGAACCAGTATTGTTAATGTTGTCTGAGTTTAAAAATATTCCTATTTTATTACCTTGTGTTTGTATTTTGAAGGTGAGGGTATGTCATGCAAATTGTCCATGCTGGCATCTGTTTGGTTTGACGCCAACGAGATAAAACTGTAGAGGAAAAAAACAGACTTTAACATCAAACACATAAGATAGGGAAAGCTTTTATACTCCATTTTAAAGCTTACTAAGCCAATTTATTTTGTGATCTTAACTATACATGTTTATATGGTTGCCTTTCATTATTTGCTTTTAGCACAGATTTTTCCCTCCTGCCTGAAAACATCTGGATTACAGCCCACCAGTTGAGAACTACTGCTTTAATGCATCAAACATTTGAGATGTTTTAGATGGAGGTAACAAATGTATTGACTAATTCATAATTTCAATATAAAGTTGCACAGCAAATATAAACAAATGTAATCAAACACAGTGACTAACATGTTATCAAATTACGAGGGTGACTAATTGCATTATACTGCATAATCACAATACGTTGAAAGGCTGAAAGGCCTTACAGAGGTGGTTTGATCAGTCATATCTCAGTTTAATCAATTTTTCCATGCTTGCAAGGCCAACAGTGTTTGTATGCTCTCCTTCTTTTGAAAGTACAAAGAAAAAACAAAAACAAAAACAGAACATATTTCATTATTTAACTAATTTTTGAAAAATCACTATAGCTTAGCTTGCATAGCTCTTGTATTACAAAATGGGTCATAGTGAAAAATTACAGGCAGGTGTGTTTTATTAGAAATTGAAATAAACTCTGCAGGACAGTGAGGACAGGACCAGAGTTATAGGATCAGTTCAAAAACACCATACAATGCACCATAAAAGTAGAGAAAATTACTTCAGAATATTTTAAAGCTGTAATAAAAAAAAAAAATTATTGGAGTACATTATAGGAAAATACTATTTCAGTCTTTCTACTTCAAAATTTTATGTTTAATTCAATGTGTTACTTGTTTCTTTGTAACTATTTTAGAAATTTACTAGCAATGTTTGAGTGAAAATCAAGTCATAATCTACCAATACTTTTTTGTGCAGAGAAAAATACAGAATACCGGTTTGGAACGACATGAGAGTGACTAAATCAAGCCAAATTCTTCATTTTTTTGTGTGAACTACTCCTTTAAGATTCGGCTTCGGGTGCTTGGCCTCTTTTGTAGTGTTCACCTCCGAGTATTCTATTTGTGAAGTGATTCTCTTTCTATTTGTGCCTCTTCCTCTCTCACCCTGAGTGACAATTTGGTTGCAGCCTGACACATATGCCTATTTCATACACCTCAAAACATAAAAAAGATCCTCAATTACCTCCATCCACTGCAATATACATTCTATTCTCTCTTCCTTTGCTTTCTCCTTATGCTTCCCTCTTCCACATGGATGTGAGAGTGATGTGTGTTTGGAAGGGCAGATAATCGCATTTTGAGGGGGAGAGCTGTGGAGAATGCATGAGAAAAAAAAATAGCCTATACATACATAGACGGTGAGAGAATAGAGCGGTGGAAGACGGAATAGCGTTATCTGCTTTCATATTTTTCTTTCTTCATTGTAGGCTGCATGTTTTTTGCACTCTTCTGACTGAGGTAACTGTCTTTTCACTGAGAGATGGAGGAAGGGGGGAGAGAGATATAGACGAAAAGTAAAAGGTCCTTTTAAAATCTCATTACACCCCGTTGGCCTGCAGTTTGTCTGAACGGAGAGAATGCATTGTGAAAACCACCTTCACTAATCCTCCCAGTTTGAAATTCAAAAACTCAAAGCACTGTTGGTGAAAGGATGGAAGATGAAAAAAATGAGGGATGAAGAATTAAAAGCCTAAGTGGGAGACAAGGTGTTATGTGGGTGAGAGAGTGCTGAGGACGGGTGTATTTATTACACAAGAAAACAGCGCCAGAGAATAAAAGAAAGACAGAAAGAGTGCCATGGAGAGATTTGACTTGGTGAGAGAAGAATGGATGAGGAAGAGATTTTCTTTTCATTAGACGGGCCTATGCTAGTCGAGAAGAAGCTTCACTGGGTTTGCTTTTGTGTGTGTCTGTCATTGTATCCTCCATTAGTCGCTCTGCAGTCACAGGTAGAATGTCACAGTCGCACAGAAGTGTTTCACTACAGCACAAGGTGTCATGAAAATCCATGTCCTCCTAGGCAATTCCTGAAGTAAAAAAAGAACTAAACCATTCAGAAGTATTACCCAACCAATGAAATACAAACTAAATATAAAATATTCAGAAAGATGTACATCATTCTAAAAGATAATTTAGGGGAGATTGAGGAATGTTCAATATCATCTGTCATTTGCCATTTTGAAGGAGGTAAAATTGTTAATCAAGGCCTCCGTTTTAGAGATCACACACAATTTATATTTTTATTTTACCTGGTGAGTAGTGTCTTATAAAAGTGCCCATTACTGATATGGTTGCAACATAGGCTATACGTTTAAGCCTCAGTGCTCAATTTTGATATAGTACTCAGATCCGATTTTTTTTTATTGGCTATTCACAATATATTTTTTTTAATGTGGCCAATATCAGATTCGAGTGTGAATTGATCACGGTCCTGACGTGACCTGATATGAATGCACAAACAGTACACTGTAAACATGAAGGCCACTGAAGTCAGCAATAAGGAGGACAAAGATGAGGATGAGGAGAAAGAGAGCAACATTTTAAAATATTCATTATACGACCCCTCAAGTTTTGCTTGAACAGTTTCGCTGTTACCATAATACTGATGAGTTTTAAAGGTTGCCGTGATTTTGCCAAGTAAGACATGTTCTTGGATCAACATCCATCGTTGATTCTGCAACAACATTTTCTGTCCAAAAACATAGTCCTCCTTTCCCTACCCCTAAGCCTAACACTACCCACATATGTAATCTATAAATTCCGAGGAAAATGAAAGGTGTATAAGAATGGTGTAGAATCCCCTTACCCTTCTTGTAAGCCTAACCTTGGCATTAACTAAAAAACTATCCCTCAAATCTGATTGATTGATTGAAATATTGTTCTACTCAAATTTCATTGGTTGATTGGAACATGTTCTACTTGGTCAAATTAGGTTAACTGAGTTCTAACACCTCACTGTCCCTCCACTGACTAACTTCGATGCTGACTGCCATATTGACTAAATGACCAAAGAACTAGTATGTAAAAATCTTTGGAATGACTTTTGGAATTCTGATATGACTGTTCAGACTGAGGTCACATTGCAAACATCAGACATGTATGTGATTTAGAACCACAAGTGGTCCAAATCAGAATCGAAATCTGATCTGATAACATGTGGTTTGTGCTGTCGGCGCCGATGGCCTTGTGGGCAGCGCGCCGACATGTAGCGCTGTTGCACTCGGTTCGACTCCCGAGTTCGAGTCCCGGCCCGTGGACCTTTCCCGATTCCATCCCCCGTCTCTCTCCCACCTCGCTTCCTGTCCAGTCACAATAAAAAGGCAAAAATCACAAAAAAAAAAAAAAAAAAAAAAAAAAACATGTGGTTTGTGCTGTTCACACTCTTATGAAGAAGAAAAGAAAAAAAAACAGATCTGAGTCACACATTAGCAAAAATAATAATAATCAGATTTTGGCCACTTTTTTTCTGAAGTCTATAGGGTCATTGGAAAAATGTGACTTTACCTGCAAAACTCATAAATGTACCTAGACAAACAATACACTGAAATTACCTGAAATGAACACTAGTGGCGGTAAAATGACTTTTATTCCTGTTCACACAAATTATGATTACAGGGACAGATCTTTATTTCACTTAGAAACATACAAGCAGCAACAAAATATATTTTCCCCCATCAAAAACAGGTTGTATTTTTGAATTAGGGCAGTGATGTAGAGATTTATTAAAAATCCCATTCCAAGTGAGTGCCAGTAGAGTGTCAATCTATTTGTATTGCTGAACAGGCATCTGTATTATTTAATTGATCAATCACAGTTCAATCACAAAGCTGACAGCAACTAGTTTGAAGTATGCGTGTGAATACCTGCACTGAAATGAAAGTATTTCAATTTCGCTAGTCAGATTAAAGGAGATTTGGCAGCTGCCAATTCACATATTTTGCCTGCTAACACAAGCCGTCTCCCTTTCTGTCGCATCTCTTTTTAAAGTTATCTCTCCATCCTTGACTATAATGTTGTCTCCGCTTGGAATGCTTTGATGATAGTCATTTGATTGACATGCAGACTGCGTTGAAGTGACGACACGGCTGTGCAACATTCGAGTCTTCTCATTTCAAATCGCATCAAGTCACTACGCTACAAGGAAAATCCTAAAGGTGGATGGACCTATTTGTTGAAATCATCTTTATATCACGGCTTGTGAAATACAATGCAACATTCTGTATCTTTCAGAAGCTCTGCTGATATTATGATACCATTCACGGATTTTAACGGACCATTAGATTTAATGAAAGAACAAGCCATCAAAGTTAGAGGAATTTCAGACTCATCTAAAATACACTAATTCTGTCTCCAGAGAGTGAAGAAGAGGTGTTTGCTGAAAGTGAGGCCACTTACTTTTTTTTTTTTTTTCAGGTAGCAGAATATCCAGATAAAACCACTGTGGGGTCAAAAGCTTTTCAGGGCAATGGTTGAGGAGATTCCCCCTTCCATATTATGTAAAGCGCTTTGAGTATCCAGAAAAGCGCTATATAAATAACGAATAATTCTTTTTAAATTGTTTGCACTTTTATCGTAAGTAATGTTAACATGGAAAACAAAACAAACTCTATTTAAGTAACAATTTAAGTAATTTATGTGTGGCCAAATTTCCTTCAAATGGTCTTGCTAAACGTCATACCTAACAAATTATTTTTTGATAAAAAATACCTTAAAAAAACAACAACAACAAAAACAATGATAATTCTAAAATGTTTCATTTTCAAATGGAAAACTGAGGAAGAACATTGCATAAAGCCTGCATATAATAAACCTCTAAAAGTAAAACCGACTATATTTACAGAACATTCATTTTGCATAAGACATTTTTTTTTACAATAGTGGAAAAAAGTAGAAAAAAATGTGTAATAGATGTTTAATAGTAGGCATTTGCCCAAAGCCTAAATCCGAACAATTCCTGAGTGTCGACAATCTCATCTTGTAAAATGTGCAGTCAGTACTGCCGCTTTATACACAGAGACGAGTGATCGCGAATTCAACATTGGAATGCACATTAAAAAGCAATTTCAAAATCCCAGATATTGATAGCGGCTCCCTGATACCCGAAAATGACATACAATATAATTACCCACCTATATAATTGTGAGAGAATGCAGAAGTATTGAAATATATTTTTGTAGTGAAGTGAAGTGTGTTTGACTAGTTTGGAAAGCAATTCTGTTGGTCTAACATGTTTTTGTTTTTGTTTATGTTTCAAGTCATTCACATTTCAATTTGTGACTCAAAAGATCCTTTAAACTGTAGAATATGTAGTTGCTTTTTACAGTGACATTGCATATAAAATGAGTTTTAACTTCGAGCCCATGCACTGGAAAAGTAGATGACTATGGCCATGACGTGTCCATACCTGGTTCCAGGACTATCTCCCAGTGTTTACCTGAACACTGCTCAGGCATTCAAGATGGTCAGGATGTCGTGATTGTTATGGTTCTAGGCTCATATCTTCATAACTCTGTGCTGGTAAACCTCTAGGCCAGGTATGACTGGAACAAGCTCTTCCAATCAATAGCGGATTCAGCTAAGCCTTGAGAGCACAGGCTGTATATATTTTTAGCAACAGTCCCTTCACATTGTTTCATTGCCTGTTATTTGACTTGTTGCTTGGTCCTCACAAACAAATTAGACTACATCAAATATTTAGAGGACTCCACATGAACATATCTATTTTTATCCAACAAAGCCACCTCCTAGAGCAGACAGCTTAACAGAGGAGTTAGGGCACTTTCTAAAAACAGCATGCACGTTTTCAGGCAATGAGGACTCTGTGAGCAAGAAGGCTTTTAAACACAGAAGCTGGGGCTTCAAAGTCTCTTCACTCCACCATCTCTCTCTCAAAGCTGTCGCTAGCACGGACACTTCATATTAGCGTCAGTACCCACGGGACTGAAAGCGCGAGAAACCCTGACTGACTTCTTTACTACGGGCGACAAGCCGCTGAGACCCAAAGGGAATGAGCTGTCCTGGCTTTCCCTCGCTCCTACCTCTCTTCTTTTTATTCCTTCACCTAAAGTTGAACTTCTAAGTAGCTATCATTATTGTTTTTGCTGCTGAAAATTGGAGTCACAGATTAGACTCTGTACAGTCAATGAGACCTTGAGACATCCTGGGTATCTTCAAGAAGTTCTGAGGAGACAGTTTTATTTCAGTTCTACTCTTAAAAGGGAGCGTAAAATGTGCGTAATTACAAAAAAAGTCATATATGCACACCAGGTCATCTTAATTATTTAGAATGTACGGCTCAGCAATTATGAATTTTCCAAAAATAACATCAATTATGGATATAAGATTAAAGGCTTATTAAGGAGGCAGTGTAGCTGTATTCCCTCACATTATGCACACTGAACACATACAAGTCTAAAGTAGTTAAAATATACTTCTTATCCAACCCATGCTCATTGGAAAACATGTGCATGATCTGACATTTCTGCAAAATTACAATGCTTCTTGGACATTTTGCGACAGTTTAAAGTGAAATTGAGTCCAGTGAGTGTTGCTAAAAGCGCATTCAGTTTTATTGGGAACAGATTAATGTGAAACTATATAGTATAGTATAGAAAATAAAATGTCCAGGGAGTGGCACTAAAAGGTTAATATCGCATTTATACCATACTCTAAACCTAGCCCATAATGCTTAAAAAAGCAAAAGTGTGATAAAAAATGATTTGCTGTGTAAAAATAAAAACAATATGGCTTGCTTCCACAAGTCTTTGAGCTCTTTTGTCGTGACTCATGTTTCACGGGACTCTTACCCAAGCGCTCAGCATCACAAGTGAGTGCTGTACCAGGTACATCGGAAAAGCCATACATATTGGCTTTTGTAGGGAGGGGGAGCCCTTATTTACGGTGGTCATCATTAAAAATCGCGCCATAAAATGACTTAATGGGCCCTATTTTAACGATCTGAAACGCAAGTGTCAAAGCGCAAAGCGCAGTAACTTTGTGGGCGGGTCTTGGGCGCTGTTGCTATTTTCCAGGCGGGATAAATGACTCTTGCGCCTGGCGCAAATCTAAAAGGGGTTGGTCTGAAGTAGCTTCATTATTCATAGGTGTGGTTTGGGCGTAACGTGAAATAAACCAATCAGAGCGACATCTCACATTCCCTTTAAGAGCAGGCGCGCTTGTTCTATAGCGGATTCCTATTATAACGGCGGATTTGCCAGGTGCACGACAGGAGCGGTTCACAGCCGAGGAGACCGACGTTCTCGTCAGGGACGTTGGGGATGGAGAAACACACCCAAATTAACTTCGGTTAAACAGGCGTATGATAATTTGGGTAAATGTGTAAGCTAGATGTATGCTTTTATAATAAACTGTCTATCTATCTATCTATCTATCTATCTATCTATCTATCTATCTATCTATCTATCTATCTATCTATCTATCTATCTATCTATCTATCTATCTATTTATCTTTCGTAATAATGTATGATTTGCAAAAATGATAACTGCTGCGTCTGTGTGTAGATGAGAGAATCAAAGTGTATGCGCGTTGTGCACACGCTACATTGATTAAGGCCAAGCATGCGCCCTTAAAATAGTATATGAATAACATGCGCAACGCGCCACTGACTTTAAACAGTTTTTTTTTTTTTTTTCGGTTAGTGGCGAAATTGTTTTCTAAACCTGTAAAATAGCATGAGGGAACGTTTGCGCCGGAACACGCCTCCTCTTTGCGCTGAACCGCCCCGGGGAGCGCAAGTGTATTTCTTAGTTAACCGACGTGCATCTGTGGAGGGAAAAGTCCGCTTTGCGCGGGTGCAAAATAGGAATGATACATGCGTCCGTGTACAAAGTCAACTGCGCTGGGTGCAAGATAGGGCCCAATGTGTTGTATACCAAAGGGGCTATTTTTCCAGTATTAATGTGTAAGGTAAGGTTGAGTAGTTATTCAAACAAAGATAAATACTATACAATTATTTTTATAATTTTTTACCTTTAATGTTAACAAGCAGGCAACGGATTTCACCCTCGGAAAACGTATGAAATTGAACATGTTTGAAAATATTGGTTGGCAAATATGTAAACATCTTTTTAAACAAGAAAATTATGTTGATTTAAGAGAATCAGGGCCAATTTATTTGGCAGTTTATGTTATATTTGATTTAATCACACCGACACGGGAGGGTGAACGTGATTTCACCAAGTAGCACATGTTCCTGGATCAACATCTTTGTTGATCCTGGAACAACTTTCCAATCAACCAATCAGATTTGAGGGACAAGTTTACAGTTTATGTCAAGTTTAGGCTTAGAACCAGGGTGAGGTGCTTCAACATCAGTGTTAGTCACCTATCATAGCCCTCTGATTTTAGGGAAGAGTTATGGGTAGGGTTAGGTTTAGGGGTAAGGATAGGGTAAGGACTAAATTTTGGGACAGGAATGTTATTCCAGGATCAACAAAATATGATGATCCAGGAACATGTCTTACTTGGCAAAATCACGGTGACCGACACGGGAGGTAATTACTCAACTCAATGCATTTGACGTGTGCAGACATAACAGTTTACACTTTAAATACATCACATTTACTTATTCACATACTACAATTCATGCATTCATCAGCTTCCAAATGCAGTAAATGCAGGCTCCTCTGGTTTATGCTGTCTTTGTCTACAGGCAGCATGGTCTGCTGACCTCCTTATCATCACCCACTTCCTATCAAACTTAGTTGGGTTCCACAACTCTAGTGGTGGACCCACTAACTTTACGAACATCAAAGAGGACACATTGACAATCTTCAGCTGATTTCTCAGTGGTGAAACAATAATATTCATCGCTGAAAATCCTCTTTCACATTCAGCTGTGCTCCCAGCCAGTGTATCTACTGTGTGTTTTAATTTCAGAAGACCCTCTTTAATTGCCATGTTTGGGTTTTCCTTGTAGGCTAGTCCCTGAAACCTTGTTTGACACTACAGTAGTTCATTGCCAGACTATCACACAGCTGCCTCAATTCTCACAGAACTAAAAAAGGCCTATATATAACCACCATTTAGCATTTACTGTTTTGAGGTTAATTTTGAATTAGTCAGATGTTAGATAAATATAGACTTTTTAAATATTTTATTTTTAAATATCAAATTGGTGTAAAATAAATCTGAACATTTTAGTCACTAAGCAGAATTGTATTAGGTTTAGTAACAACAATAGTATAATTTCTGATAAGCTACTTTTTTTTAAATCGCTTGACACAAATTTTATGATTTCAATTCAGTTCAGTGCTTGTGATTTGATTCAATATTGACTCATTTGGATAAATATTAGGTAGGCTACACAAGATAGGCATTCATTTTTCTCAAAAAAAAAAAAAAAAAAAAAAAACTCACCTAATCAGCCCAGACATATAATGCGTTTTTTTATTTTATTATAACAACAACTGTATTTAACATTGTTCATTAGCTAGAGATCATCCGTTCACGTGACGCTATAGAGTTAGGGATCGTTACGTCACGTCGCAATGCATTGTGGGAATCACGGTACGGAAGTAGATTTGCTGTAGCGTATAGTAGGCAGTAGGTAACGTTGGTCATTTGGTCATTAATTTAGGTTCTTTTTTGGAAAATGGTTCAGTATTGCTGTATTGTGAACTGCTGTAATCGGTCTCATGATCGACAGGGCAAACGCCTCATAAATCATATTAGTTTTCCCCATTTTCATCGGATGGCTTGGGTCGCCGCTGGTCGTCAGTATACTACCAGACGAAAACAGTGGATTACTATTGCACGTATGATAAATTACTCCTGAAGTGTAACAAACCCGCATAGACAAGCTTCATAGCTCACAGAATCTGACAAGTGTGTGTGTCACCACTGATGCTTGGTTAACGATTGTTTTCTCCGCGTTTACTTTGAGGATCTGCAGATCTTGCACTCATCCATTTGTGAACTGCAAGTGAGCCTCAAGTGACAACTTTTTTAATTGATCGGAGCAGAGACTTCAAACAGAGAGCACAAAGCCTTTCAAAGTGAATTTCGTTTTGCATTAATTTGTATTTTAATTTTAATAAATGTTTCATCAACCAATTGCCTGGATTTAATAAATAAGAACTTAGCAGAGAGGTGTCGGCGTGTGAACTGGAGGTCTTATAAATTAACCGAAACTCAGCATATAAGGTAGTCTTGCCTCACAGACCTGAAAAATATATCTATATTGAAATGTCTACTTTTAAACAAACAATTCAAAACGAAAGAAAACAGATCTGCTCTCCCTGCTTATATGTAATCCGTTTGAAATGTGCATTTCTCTGGCGTGTTCATTGCTGCAAAGATCGCGAGTCAGCATCGTCAACCTCATCTTTGCAGCCGACTGTGACAAAAAAATTACTTGTTTATTAATAAACAATTAAAATGTGTGTGTGGGGGGGGGGCTTGAATGTTGTTGCCGAGGGCACAGGAAATTGTTAATCCGGCCCTGGATCGGAGGTGTAAGCGCTCACTCCACCAGGTAGGAGAAAATATCAGGGAAACATGAGGCTTGGTAAACGTTCATAATTATTACTCCATACTTTGTTCATAGGGATCGATTCCGCCTATAATCTCATTTTTTTTTAAGTACCGTTGTTTGGATTCATTATGAAGTTTGTCCGTATATGGTATAGCCAACTTTTTTTTGTCACGGTCCATAACTCTTTCTGGAGACCGGCCGGCTACGCTAATATCTTATTATAAACCGGCTTTTGTGGTGCCTCTAAAATGGCCGCCGTTACCCACAATGCACCATTCCATAACATCTACGCCCGAGCTCTATAGGGATCTGTCACGTCACATTTACAAGCGCCAAAACGGTATTTATTGCTTGAATTTCGAAATAAAATTGACAGAATCTGAGAGATGAGATATAACATTTTTATAACATAAGTATCCTGCTCTGTCTTGTCTGTCGGTCTCCGTGTCCTCTTTGCTTTGCGAATTTACTGTGCGTGAGAAAATTGATGTGTGGCGTCACGTGAGAGCGTGAATGCGTGAGAGTTGACAGCTATGGCCTTAGCAGACAAATCAAATGAAAAACTAAATTCTACATTAGTCACATTAGAAAATGAAGTTGTAGGTTGTGTTTGAATAATTACGTATCTTATTTATCTGAGGTAAATTAAACCAAATACTCACGTATGCTCGATAAAGAATTAGACAGCACAAAAAAGACTGATTTTGCTAGCACATCGCGGGTTACCATGGTAACGTCGCTGGTGGGCGGGGTGCTGAACCAGAGAACGCAGGAATTAATGCATTATGACGTCTGATAATTCCATGTAGCCTGGGTGTCTCTGTGTAGTCTTGCTAATTATTCAGTCTCATATGCCATGTATTTACCAGGAGATGAAAAATAATTCAAGTGGAATATTTGGTGCTGAAGGAGACGGAGCTGAGCTCCGGCATGGTGTGTTGTGGACCCGAGGAGCCGGAGCTGTGCTCCGGTGCGCTCCGGCCCAATTTAACCTATAAGTATGGCGCTTGTTATGTGATGCAAATGCCTAAATGTATTAGCTTACAAATCAGGCACTATGGTACAAGAGTTTTGATGTCATAACACAGTTTTGTACAAGAAATTGTGCAAAAATAAGTCTTTATAAATCAATAATCTGCCCCTGTAATCATAATTCATGTGAAATGGAATACATTGCTGGTGTTTTACAGCCACTATGGTTATTCCAGCTGAAAACTGCACTGTACACTGTACACAGCAAAAATATAGGCAGATTCATGTTTTCCCAATAAGCCTAGATTGATCTTATCTGTAGCAAAATTTAAATGACCAGTAAGACTAGAAAAGTTATTATTAGCCATTAAACGGTACTATTTACGCATCTGATAAAAGCACCCCAATTTCAAACAACAAAGACAGAAAACAGACAAAACCTTTTAATCTAAACATAATGAAGATGTGACCAAGCGGTTCACATACACGCATGTTGACACAACACATTGAGTCATGACATTGTGACATTCATGTGATAGATCCTGGTCCTCTTCTGCCTATTCTTATCATCGCTATATTGTTTCTATAAATAAAAGGGAAGAAAATACCAAAAATAATTTGATTTAAGTTACAACAAGGCTAAAGTTACCCTGAGTAAAAGTGAAACAAAACCACCACAGCGCTTTCCTAAGCATCTTGTTTGTCCATACAAAATTGCCCTGATTTATGAAGTAATTGCATACAATGACAAAAGGTTTATTAAGAGATAAATTGGTAGGCATGCATTTTATAAAGATTTATGAAGATTTAATGACTAGGTGATTTCTGGTCATTTATAAAAAAAAAAAATCTATATATACAGGTACTGATGCTGTGTAGATGACCCAGAAGTTATTTAATAAACACTATTTTGTCATCCATAATGGGTTTTTTCTTGTTGAAAACAAATTTAGATCAGTGGTATCTGTCACTTTCTACAGCACTATTTCAGACAGACACTGAAAAAGATATCTTGAGCAGTTATCACATTCAACACTTCTTCTAGTTCAGCTATAGTCAGTGATCATGCTGACAAACTGGCACATGCCCACAGCAGCATGCTAAACGCTTAGTCTGAGCTTACAATCTAACCACACCACACTGAAACATCGTTGCAGACTGGGCCGCTCCGTTGGTTTTGATGTGTGAGAGGGAATGTGTGCTGACATCATATGAATGTCCTCTCGTCCGGTACCAAATATGTCAGCCAGCCAAAGGAGCCAACAGCAGACAACATGTCAGGTCTTATTCTTAGATTGTGCCTGTGGTGTTCTTTGTCTGTAGCTCACACAGAGTTTCTCTCAATCTCTCAGACACACACAACACACACACACACACACACACACACACACACACACACACACACACACACACACACACACACTGTCTGATGGTCTACTCATCCTTATCCAGCTTTTTGCTTTTCTTTTTTGCCATTTAATTTCTTATTCATTTTCTCTTTCTGCCACTCATTTCTCTTGACCTGTTTTTCGCTCTTCTGTTCTTGCTCTCTTTTTCTATCTCTCTCAAACTCCCTCAATCTTCCCCTGTGAGGTTTATCTTTTTTAATTCACCTTAGCAACAGCCTATCTCATTCTCCTGCTGTTGTTGACTGAATCACAGGACTCTCATGCTTGACCAAATAATAAATGTTCATGTGATGCGTATCAGGCTTTAGGGGTCATATTTATTTAAAAAAGGGGGTTGAATTGTGATCGCACTGGCTGTGTAATGTACACAATAATTAAGATCGGGATTGGGTGTGAGTCAGGGTTTATGAACAGCAGAAAAAAATGCAGGTTTCTACTCCTTTCCATTTAAACGCATTTTCTCCTATTAGTCTCTCAAAATGCTGGAAATAACTTTTTTTTTTTTTTGAGTCCTGACAGTTCTGAAAGTACAGTGGGTTTCGTACATTCAACTCTTTTATGTCAGATGATCAAGGAAAAAAATTTTCTCCATAAAGGGTTGATCCAAAATGAAAAATCTGTCACCATAACCTTTTGTGTTTTGCATATATTTGCAGATACTGCTCTTTTTGTGGTAGACCATGAGCAGCTGCTGTGAAGCTCAAAAAAAAAAAAACTATTATCACATTGACAAAAAAAAAAAGTTGAAGAAAAATAGGCATAGTATATGAGCACAAAGCAAGATCGCTCTGGGGAATCAGATTAGATTGGACTGCAGCAAAATAATAGCTTTTAGATAAAAAAATAGAGGCTTTGCAGAAGACGGATCCAGGATTCTAGATCAATAACATTGAAAGATCTACCCCCCAAGGAGGATATTATCTAAGCCAAGGACAGCTGGTAAACCACATGTAGAAGACCTGAGAGTCTAAAGTGAAAGGAGTGAAGGAAGCTATGGATTTACATTAGTAATTCTGACAGATGGACAATAGCTTGAATGCAGAAAACTTTGCAAAGAATTCTAGCTGAGCACAGAGCTGCAAGGTACAGATTGTGGACTAAAATGTAATTTGCATTTAATTAATATTAGATTTATTATTTAAAAATATACATAATTTATTTCCATATTTTTGAAGCCAAAGACCCATATATATGATTAAAATGACCTTCCTAAAATAAATAGTCTATATATTTTTTATTTTTTTAAAAATATAGAGAAAGAGAAAAATATTTAATGTGATATTATAAGCTCAAGCAAATGAAATAGTTGTTTCTGAAATTAAATAATTGGCTTTTTATTGCCATTTTACTAAAGAAAATTCTTAAAACATCATCTCAAAAAATATTTACTTATTTATAAATATTTTTTCTACAAAAAACGAGTCTTTAGAAAGCGGAATAAAACAGTCATATTATAATTGTTAAACACATTTCAAAAATAATTTGTAAAATGTTTGTTTTTCTTTCAAAGTTTTCATGGACTCCCTAGCACTTTGCAGAGAATTGCTTAGAATGATAAAAATTGTTCCACTCTTTCCAGTTACACTGATTGCTGGCATGTCTATTTAAGCGGTGGTTTGAATGTTGGTTTTAATGTATCAAACATGGAATTTTCCCAGTTGCCAAATATCAAAATGTAGCGATTACTTTCATTTCTGGCGCTATGGCATTTCTGCGCTGTGTAGGAGATATTAGCGTGTCTCTAAAAAGATCAGTCACAAACATGATCCCTGCACGATCTAATCTATAGCGTCTTATTAACTCACTGTCATCCATTGTCTGCAACACATTTCTTCTCCCTCTTCGTCTTTCTGCCATTTTCTCCTCTGCTAAAGAAACTCTTAAGCCTCTTAAAAGTCCTTGTCCGTGCTCCTAACAATTTTGACCTTAAGACCTCTTTTAAGGGTTAAGATGCTTTCTGAATTACTTTTTTCTTTACTAGGAGGTTTTCTTTAATTTTAAGAGTAAACGCCCACATTTCTAAGAATTTTCTTAGAATTTTGTCACTAGGAGCTACTCTTTGCATTAAGATTCTTTATGAATACGGGCCCTGTTCTAAAGCCCTGAAATTGTTTGAAAATAGCCTTTCAAAACATGTCCTCATTTAGCCCATGAGAACAGCCATCCTTCTTGTCGCCAACAGCTGCATTTTTTACCATGAACATTTTTGAGTGTCATGTATATGCCCTTTCCTATCAACATGTGCACTTATCTAATACAATACAGTGCAGCAATTAAATGTGTTCATTAACCCACAAATGACCACACACTTAATTTCTGCTTATATTTTATATAAGAAACTCACACACCTAACAACCTTCATACTGTCCTTCCCAGTGGGGTGTGGTGGTGCAGAAGTGAAACATATGCCACATACAGCAAGGTTCAGCTGGCCCATATGCCATCCGCGCACACACACATACACACACACACACACCTCAGCATTAGACCTGAAATCCCCCTCCGGGCATCTTATCCTTGTAAAGGGCAAAATATAGAGATAATATCAAATAATCCCGCAAGCACAATGAGAAACCTGCATATTTACTGAATTATTTCTGGAATTACAGAAACTATGTGATTGCCCACGTGTTACAGTTAAGAGCCAGTTCCTGGCCCCAGTTTTCAAAACTATTAACCCAGAACCAAACTACAATTCATATCTAGAGAACTCACCCACTAAACAAATGAATGCTTTTGAAAAAAGGTTTTTGTGAATGTACATTCACATAAGATGAATATTTCAGTCAAATCAGTATAAAGATTACTTGCACCCTTTGACCTGAATATTTTTAACCCTCTGGGGACTAAGCCCTTTTTGGTCCGTTTTCTCTATTTTTACATTTGGGCTTATAAACCATGTAGATGGAAGATGGAGATGGAACACCATGTGTTTGGTATCTATGGATTCAGAAGACCCTAAGCTAACATAAGAATGCATGTAATGTGTTTATAAAGGAAGTATGAGTAAAAAAAATTAAAATAAACTAGATAATTTCAAAAACGAACATTTTATTTTAGTCATTTATTACTGAAAATCACACCTCACACAACAATAGTGAACAGTTTTTGAACAAAAAATATATTTTTCAAACCCTTTGCTTGACAGACATTTGTAATTGTTCAATCAAAAGTGTAAAGAACAATGAAATAATGAACTTTATATACAAACAGTCCCAGGCGTTTTTTCTCAGGCATGCCAGTGATTCGAATTTCTCCTCGTCACTTTCCAGTTCCAGAGCTTGTTCTGAGGAAAATCTTTTACTGCTTGCCATCATAAAAGTGCTAAAACAATAAACTAATAATGCTATAATTGCTAATATGCTATATATATATATATATATATATATATATACACTCACCTAAAGGATTATTAGGAACACCTGTTCAATTTATCATTAATGCAATTATCTAATCAACCAATCACATGGCAGTTGCTTCAATGCATTTAGGGCTGTGGTCCTGGTCAAGACAATCTCCTGAACTCCAAACTGAATGTCAGAATGGGAAAGAAAGGTGATTTAAGCAATTTTGAGCGTGGCATGGTTGTTGGTGCCAGACGGGCCGGTCTGAGTATTTCACAATCTGCTCAGTTACTGGGATTTTCACGCACAACCATTTCTAGGGTTTACAAAGAATGGTGTGAAAAGGGAAAAACATCCAGTATGCGGCAGTCCTGTGGGCGAAAATGCCTTGTTGATGCTAGAGGTCAGAGGAGAATGGGCCAACTGATTCAAGCTGATAGAAGAGCAACTTTGACTGAAATAACCACTCGTTACAACCGAGGTATGCAGCAAAGCATTTGTGAAGCCACAACACGCACAACCTTGAGGCGGATGGGCTACAACAGCAGAAGACCCCACCGGGTACCACTCATCTCCACTACAAATAAGAAAAAGAGGCTACAATTTGCACGAGCTCACCAAAATTGGACAGTTGAAGACTGGAAAAATGTTGCCTGGTCTGATGAGTCTCGATTTCTGTTGAGACATTCAGATGGTAGAGTCAGAATTTGGCGTAAACAGAATGAGAACATGGATCCATCATGCTTGTTACCACTGTGCAGGCTGGTGGTGGTGGTGTAATGGTGTGGGGGATGTTTTCTTGGCACACTTTAGGCCCCTTACTGCCAATTGGGCATCGTTTAAATGCCACGGCCTACCTGAGCATTGTTTCTGAGCATGTCCATCCCTTTATGATCCTCTGATGGCTACTTCCAGCAGGATAATGCACCATGTCACAAAGCTCGAATCATTTCAAATTGGTTTCTTGAACATGACAATGAGTTCACTGTACTAAAATGGCCCCCACAGTCACCAGATCTCAACCCAATAGAGCATCTTTGGGATGTGGTGGAACGGGAGCTTCGTGCCCTGGATGTGCATCCCACAAATCTCCATCAACTGCAAGATGCTATCCTATCAATATGGGCCAACATTTCTAAAGAATGCTTTCAGCACCTTGTTGAATCAATGCCACGTAGAATTAAGGCAGTTCTGAAGGCGAAAGGGGGTCAAACACAGTATTAGTATGGTGTTCCTAATAATCCTTTAGGTGAGTGTGTATATATATATATATATATATATAAAAATATTATAATCGTTCTGTCTCTCTCTCATATAAATCTGTGTGTGTAATTCTGTCTCCTTCTCCACTCGACATATCACTTACTATAGTACCACCCCTTGCAAGGCTACAGAGTCCTCTGATTAGCTAGAATACGTCATGGTAACCTTCCTCTGATTGGGTAAGAAAAATATTCCTCCCAGCGGCAATTTTTCCATTGGTCTTTGCGCGTGGAATATTCCTAACAACATCGATTTCATTGGCCTTATACGCAGTGGTATTGCACAACAAGGAAGTGTGTATACCATATACCACTGTTTTCAGCGGAGTCTGAGGAAGACAGCAAAAAAGACCGCATCTCTCTATCATTAATAGTTTTTAAGATAATTACACATTTGTAAAAGTACGCCATTTTGGGCGGTACCGCCCAATCCGTCCCCATAGGGTTAATATGGCAGTGGAGGTGTAGGAAACTTAGAATCAAAGACCAGGAGACGTTGGGATCGCTTTCAAACAGAAGTTATTCTTTATTGAGAACTTTGCGTTGCGTTGCTGCAGTTCTTCCAACAGTCTAAATCTAATACAGTATGCATTGTAGTTATATACATTCCAAGGGGGAGGGATTACATAGAGGCGGAGACTCTGAACAAAGCATGCAAATGAAGTAGGAACACACCCTACTCTGAGAGCACTACCAGTACAATTGAATCAGCGTAACATTCAAAACTCATCGGCTTAGACTGCATTTAAAGAAAAATAAACACAACAGTATTCATTGTCCCTCACGCATTCCAGCCACAGGAAGTCATTTTCCCATTCAATTCTATAATTTTGTGCTCTTTTCTTTTTCGCCGGCTGCTCGGAGGTAGTAATTTTTACATTTCCCCCTGTTGTCACTTGTCGTCATCGTTGCTACGATACGTGACTCACAATGACTGAAACGACCAATTAAAAGGGCATTCTCTGATGATGTTCCAAGATGTTAAAAACGCTACGCTGATCATAGACAAACAGAGGGAGAAATTAGTATCTACCGCGCCGTCGTTTTTTTTTTCTTGTCTTCATTCATAGTCTGACATATATTAGAAGCTATGTGTCTGTCATGGATTTGCACTGAATTGATTCTCAAAAATACAGAACAAAGTGCGTTCCGTATCAGTTCAATACGGAACAAGACTTTTATGTGTCAAATACGGGACGATTCCGTATTATACGGAACGGTTGGCAACCCTCGTTCCAAGAGCCATCCCAGAGCCATTAAAGACAAAAGGTGAAAGTCTCCCCTACAGCTAATCCAATCAACCTAACGATTCAACGTATGGGCCAGGGGCTCCGAAAGCCATTTGGGCTCCGAAAGGTGAGAATCTCAGTGATCTGACTCATTTAAAACACAATAGAGAAAACAGGACTGGCCGGAGTCTCTAGCTAGAAACTGACCCTACTTAAAATCAAAGTCTTAACTTTTAATGTTGAAAGCTAAATGAAACTGTCACATGCCTGTCCTGTCTTGTGCTGCACATGGGTGTTTTGTTATTTTGGGCCATGTGCTCGTGTCTATTGTCTAGCCCCTCCCATCTTGTTATCTGATTATTGGTTAATTTGTCCCACCTGTCTTTCTCGTTACCCTCCTTTGTTTGTTCCCCTATTTAGCCTCCTTGTGTTTGTAGTCTTGTGCTGGTTCGTTTGTCCGAGTTTCTCGTTCCTGGAGTTCCTGAGTTTTGAGTTTTGAACCTTGTCTGCATGTCACTAATAAAGTTCCTCTGCATTTGTATCCTCGTCTCATGTTAACTATTTCTTGACAGAACGAACCAGCCCATCACTCAGGAACTCCAGGAACGAGAAACTCGGACAAACGAACCAGCACAAGACTACAAACACAAGGAGGCTAAATAGGGGAACAAACAAAGGATAACAAGATGGGAGGGGCTAGACAATAGACACGAGCACATGGCCCAAAATAACAAAACACCCATGTGCAGCACAAGACAGGACAGGCATGTGACAGAAACATTTAATAAATTTGTAATACAACAGAGGTCAAACCCACATCTTCAGTGATTTGTTCACCTGTCTCCTTTTAGCCTCGAGAGATCATAATCATACAGATTTGCATATTTGTTTTGTCAATTACCTTTTTAAAATCCGTTTTTTTTTTTTATAAAGAGATTACACTGTAAAATATTGTGTGTTGTTTTTAATGTAGTCTAGATCTAGTCTAGAGTTGTGACAGGGTTACACCTGTTGGGTTTCAGCAGTAAATGTCAGCAAAATAAGGGCACCAACAACCTGTTAACGCAAAATCTATTAACTGACACAGCTTGAATTTTCTCTGTCTAGCGCCTTCAGATCAGACCTTTAGAGACTGACAGAGCAGATTTCTCCATCCTGCCCACCTGTCAGCCATTACATTTTCTCTCCTTCTTGCTCTCATAGTACCTTTTCTTTACAATCTTCTCTGAGATGTGTGGCTAATTAGCTGGGTGTTTTGTGTAAAAGCTCACAGTGAGATGTCGTGTAGAACCATAATTTCACTTTCAGACGCTGATCTTGGCAATGACATCGAAGCAGCCCCAAGTGGCTTTTGCCCTAATAGTGGCACATTACTAATTCACAACTCTCTTTACATGCAGTCCCTTGAGAACTCACTGAAATGTGAGAAAAAAGGTTGAGCCTCACTACTGACTAACTCTTCTCAGCAGTATGATGGCAGTATGATGATCATCCTCTGGCACTGGAATAAAATTTGAGGGTGAATGCCAAAAGCCTGAATGCGTTAAAAAAAAAAGAGATCAGGATCTATATTCTTTTTGCTATAAAAATGCCATTATAAAACAGTGTAAGAAAAAAGGGGAGTATATACAGGAAATGGATAAAATTACCAGTATAGTTTATGGTCAGTTTCTTCAATGCTAAAAACACAATGCAATGCGTAATTCATAAATACAGGCAAAACACCTGTGAAAATTAAATCCAAAAATGCCTTCATATTAACACAGTATACATTACATTGGGCTGTATTTTTATGGACTTTTCTTAGAGTGTATATTAAATATTATTTATGTTTAATTAAACTTATAAGAAACATTTAAGTTCAAAACAGCAAAGAAATAGTAAAAAAATGGAGATGGATCATTTAAAAGGTAAAAATATGAATGCACAGCTTTAGAAACATTACAATCTTTACAAATCCTTTTATATCCTATATTTTTTTATAAATGTGTAAATCATAAGAAATGTCACATTAGGTAAAAATGTTGTGTTGGCATTTAACAATTAATCTCATTGTTTAAGTAATGTTATAATTCCTGTCTTGTGTTCCCCTTGTGTGGACTCTTTCCTGTCCTGTGCCATGTTTTGTAGTCCTTTGTAGTTTTTCTTGTTTATTAGTCTTCCCAGGTGCGCTCACTTGTTATCTTGTTTAGCTTGTTTGCCTGTGTATTTAAGCCCTGTGTCTAGGTCAGTCTTTGTTAGTTATTGATGTATGTTGGTTGTTCCAACACTATCTCACGACCAATTCGTACGAATTCGTACGAATGATAAAAAGTTGGCTAATTCGTACGAATTCGTACGACCTCACTCGTACGAATTTGTACGATTTGTCTAAACCCACGTGATGGGTAGGTTTAGGGGCGGGGTCAGGGGTAGGTCATTCGTATGAATTCATACGAATTGGGCAATTCGTAAAATATGTAAGTTTTCCCGTGAGATCAGGTTGGTTGTTCTGTTCCAGAATTTGTCAAGTTTTGAGTTTATTTAATAAAAGACTACTGCTGCACGTGAATCCTGCTTCCTCCTATGTTTCAACCGCATCGTTTAAACTATTAAATCAATATTCTAAAGGTATGAACCAAAAAGGATTAGTAACAAAGTTGTGTTGTTTGGATTAGTTGTGCATATTGAAAATCTTACACTTTAAATTGTCAATACATTAATAATGTTTATCTCAGTGTCTATACGAAAATGTAGGTCTGAAAGACCTACACATGTAGAGTACCTGCAATTTCTTATGAGATCACATTGGTAAATCCTTTATTTTTTTTACTGTCACCTCAGGAGTAGTCATGTGTAATAGCTGTTTCACCCCATAGTTAGTTTCTAATAGGTTAAACTATTTCTCTGTTACAACTCACTCAATGTTAGAACACTGACTGCTTTCACCTACCATTAGCACAGACCAACCATAGCTAAAGTGAGAAACAACTTTATAAAATCGAGATACAAGCTGTGTCCCAATGTGAAGGCTGCATCCTCCGAAGGCCGATTGTGTCACAGCGGCGAGAAAGAAGGATGTCCCAATTTAACGCATTCTCATCCTAGGGCATCATATACTGACGCTTTTGACATTTCGTCTACATCCAACGCACATGGCACCCTTTAGCGTCAATATGACACGCACAGAGCTTTGTTCGGTTATGGTTAGGTTTAGGTCTGGGGTAGGGTTAGGGTTAGACCGCTAGGAGGCGCCTTCTGGCCCATATCTATCTGCGTCTCATATTGACGCTAAAGGGTGCCATGTGCGTTGGATGTAGACGAAGCCTTCGAAGGTCGCATTTGAAGGCCGATTGCGTCACCGCGGTGCGATGAAGGCTGTCCCAATTCAATTCTGCATCCTTCGAAGGCCGGTTGCGTCATCGCGGCGCGACAAAAGGCTACCCTGATTAAAAAGCGACGCCAAATACATAAAGGATACATAAAATGATCCTTAGCGGCCTATCCTACCCCATAAGTCATTGCGCGCCAGTGACGACAGCATTTTTATTTAAAAAAATTGCAGCCGAGAGTTCGGTGGTGGACGGCAAATTTACATTTAAATGTAAGTATTATGTTTTCATTTACTCAAATAGCTAGCGAAACCAGAGTTAAAAGCCACACGTTTTTCTTTCTTATAAACTTCATCTTAACTCCTTCATCACCATTGCGTGGCTTCATTTGTCAGGTGGTTTGAGGCAAAACTTGTGCTAATTATGACCGCCGCTAGCATAGCTAGCGAAAGCGGTCATATAGGGATTGTCAAAGTTTTTTTTTTTTTTTTTTTGTCACCTTACTGAATTTTTCGTCAACGATACCAGGGACACCGAAGCACCGGGGAACATGAAATTTGGTGGGCATGTAGCCCCACTAGACTTCTAAGGAAAAATTTCGTTTGGTCCCCGGGGGCCACTCCCCCCCCGCGCTGGGCCCCCCCAAACCCAAAAAAAAGCAGTTTTTCCTAAATAACTACCTGAACCGTGGCACCGAGGATGAAGAAATTTTTATGGTATGTTGGTCTACTAGACTTTTACGGAAAAATTTCGTTTGGTCCCCGGGGGCCACTTCCCCCCCCGCGCTGGGGCCCCCGTAAATTTTTCATCAACGATACCAGGGACACCGAAGCACCAGGGAACATGAAATTTGGTGGGCATGTAGCCCCACTAGACTTCTAAGGAAAAATTTCGTTTGCCCCGGGGGCCACTCCCCCCCCGCGCTGGGCCCCCCCAAACCCAAAAAAATGCAGTTTTTCCTAAATAACTACCTGAACCGTGGCACCGAGGATGAAGACATTTTTATGGTATGTTGGTCTACTAGACTTTTACGGAAAAATTTCGTTTGGTCCCCGGAGGCCACTTCCCCCCCCCGCGCTGGGGCCCCCGTAAATTTTTCGTCAACGATACCAGGGACACCGAAACACCGGGGAACATGAAATTTGGTGGGCATGTAGCCCCACTAGACTTCTACGGAAAAATTTCGTTTGGTCCCCGGGGGCCACTCCCCCCCCCGCGCTGGGCCCCCCTTAACCCCAAAAAATGCAGTTTTTCCTAAATAACTACCTGAACCGTGGCACCGAGGATGAAGAAATTTTTATGGTATGTTGGTCTACTAGACTTTTACGGAAAAATTTCGTTTGGTCCCCGGGGGCCACTTCCCCCCCCGCGCTGGGGCCCCCGTAAATTTTTCGTCAACGATACCAGGGACACCGAAGCACCGGGGAACATGAAATTTGGTGGGCATGTAGCCCCACTACACTTCTACGGAAAAATTTGGTGGGCATGTAGCCCCACTACACTTCTACGGAAAAATTCCGTTTGGTCCCCGGGGGCCACTCCCCCCCCGCGCTGGGCCCCCCCAAACCCAAAAAAATGCAGTTTTTCCTAAATAACTACCTGAACCGTGGCACCGAGGATGAAGAAATTTTTATGGTATGTTGGTCTACTAGACTTTTACGGAAAAATTTCGTTTGGTCCCCGGGGGCCACTTCCCCCCCCTGCGCTGGGGCCCCCGTAAATTTTTCGTCAACGATACCAGGGACACCGAAACACCGGGGAACATGAAATTTGGTGGGCATGTAGCCCCACTAGACTTCTATGGAAAAATTTCGTTTGGTCCCCGGGGGCCACTCCCCCCCCCCCAGCGCTGGGCCCCCCCAAACCCAAAAAAATTCAGTTTTTCCTAAATAACTACCTGAACCGTGGCACCGAGGATGAAGAAATTTTTATGGTATGTTGGTCTTAAGGGCCCACATCAACCTAGCCCATAAACACTCATTTGTGATTTGCGCCCCTCCCATAAAAAATGAAAATGCAATATTATTCTGCTTTAATCGCCCCTATCTTCAGTGGAGATGTTCAGAACTGCACCATATTTCATGTGTATGATTTACTTGACATCCTCTGGGGGTATGCTCTGCTAAGTTTTGTAGAATTTCATCCATGGGGGGGTATAAAATAAATTCATTTATGTGCACATTTAGTGACTGTACACTCATCGGCCTGTAGATGGTGCTGTTGAGCGAAGGGTTGCTGGTTTAGGATGATACTGTCACACACACACATGCAGGAATACAAACAAACGCAAGCATGCACACACACTGACATCCACACGCACAGACACACACCCATACACACACATACAAATCCACATGCACAGACACACACACACAAACACACACGCGCACACATGTACGCACACATACATACACGCACAGACACACACACACACACACACACACAGACACACACATACACAAACACACACACACACATACACACACACACACACACACACACACACACACACACAGACAGACATGCACATACTATTACTTTTTTTAGGTATATACATAAACACGCAATACAGCCAAATTACTCCACGTCATTTATTTTTGTGGAAAGCCAGTGCAGGCCTGAGCGGCGGTCATATTTTGTACCGCGATGCGGTACATCTAGTATTAGTTTAATAATTGTTTCAGGGAGCAAGGAGCAGACAGCTCAATTTATTTTATGCAACATTTGGCAACAGTATAATCAGTATAGCAACACTATGAAAAAGTTGTTGTTGTTTCAAAGGGGGAGTTACAAAAATATATATAAGAACTACTTTCTTTTTCACAGCCATAAACCTTTGCAAACAGTCCAATTTGAGCAGATGAGCTTGCTTTGCCAACTGTTATCCAATTAACTTTTCATGCAAGTGCACTCCTTCCACCAGATGCTAAAAATATATACTTCCACATGTTAATAAAAATATGACTGGACTTCTAAATAATGCATTGACTGGTTTAAGAGACTGATGAATAAAGTCATGTTCAGACTGCCAGCAAAAATAATTTTTTGGCATATCCAGACTTTATCCAGATGGGTTTTTGAAAGTATGATTCAAACCACTGGAGGTGGTTGGATAGTTGGATATTTGGATAGTGAGACTGGAATTTTGAAAGCCTTGTCACATACTGTACGTGTGTACACCTACGTCATTAATAAAGAAACCAATGCAGATAGGTTGGTTATGTTTGGACACACAAACCTTATTTGATCACAATTAATAGCTTGAGAAGATCTGATTCGAGAAAAAATCTGATTTGCCTGAAGTCTGAACATAGCCTTATGCTGAGTTCACATTGAACGATTTTAGGCCCGACAGGTTTTGTGAGATCGCCGACAAATGGCCGAAATCATAGGCAAATCGGTGCTCGTTCACGTGAGTGACAATCACGCAGTGTAAATGAACAAAGACGCGATCTGAGAGAATCTGTGAGATATTTGGCATGCTAAATATCTGGACCTGTCGGCGATTCAAAATCGTGATCTTTCGTTATTTCCTTATCACTCTCGCTTGGTTTTGAAACGTAGTTTGCGGACCAGACAGAAGTTGTCGGCGATTTTTTCTTTTGTAAAGTCATGCAGTGTGAAACCCCCTGTCGCTGATCCATCCTGCAGTGTGAACACACCAATTACCCCAGATAGTCATGCAGTGTGAAAAGACCCGACTACTTTGAAAATCGTGCAGTGTGAACTTGGCATAAGTTGTAGGGGGACACCAAACCGACGCCAAAGAACTGGCGCTCAGCGCTGATGAAATTGACTGCGCCGGGGCAAAAAAGCTGCACTTGAACACACCGAGAGAACTACAGCCGACATGTGAAAAAAGAACGAAGGACTCAGACCCTAAAGACTCGAAAGATGAACTAATCATTTCTGTTTTTGCATTCAGCCTATGGGTTTGTGAGCGACTCGAACCCGAAAAGACTTGCAAGATGAACTAATAATTTCTCTTTCCGGTACTGACAGCATACTGACAGGAAGAACGAAAGACTCAGACCCGGCCGAACCGGACTCGAGAGATGAACTAATCATTTCTGTTTCCGGACCGGTACTGCACAGCATTCAAATGCATATGGGGCTGTCACACGGCCCAGATCAGACACTGACGAGTCGACTGAACAACGTTACGTATTTGAGGTCTAAATAACTACATTCTCGCCTGAAAAAAACTTAAAACTACATTCTGTGACACAATAACAGTAGTATTTGTAAAAAAAAAAAAAAAAATAAAAAAAAAAATTTAAAATGATGAATATAAAAGATGGTTTTTCTGCCATGTTGGTCCATCTCTGAGAAGCTGTACTTCAGATTGCAGAATGTAATCATCTACCGAACATGCTTCTCACACACATCCTACCTCAATTGCACCCAACACATATGCATTAAAATCATTTACACACATATGCTCAGCCAATTTTAAGGTAACCCAAATAACCTGCTCCGTCTTATCTCCAAACTCAACGCACAATCACGGCCACCATACAGACTATCTTCATCTGTTTAATAACAGTTATAATTACTTCTTATCTGCACCCAGTTACAGCTGCCCGTCCCAGGGACCGACTGTTATCAGAACAGCGCAGTTTGCTAAATAACATGATGTGAATTCATGATATCTTATTAAGCTAGTGTATGTTTGTGGGTTTCAGTTGTTTATCATCCTAATATGAGTGTTCGTATATGCATGTACGGAGGAGGGGCAGCTCCAATATTATCTGTTGGCATATTGTATACCTGTGTGTGTGTGTGTGTGTGTGTGCGTGCGTTCTACTTTCCTAATCTCTGTAATTAGGACTGGGATATTATTAAGGTTAAGGTTAGCCAATGGTAAAACATTTATTTACTTTATTAATAAACAATAGAAGCCAATACAGAGCATCCCACCTTTTAGATATAGGTAAACGTGTTCCCAGAAGTCTGCTAAATACACCAGATAAGTGCAATAATAACAACAACAATAATATACAATGCTAAACATTTTTAGGGGTTTGTCTATAGTAATTTAAATTAGGTTTAAATACAAATATAATAGCAGTCTATGGAATAGCTGTCTTAATTTAAATGACGCTTAGCATGACAGTTGTGCCATGTCTGATTCACTTGTGTCATGTCAGGTCTCTGCAAGAAGAAATGCTGGAATTATTCCATTACTAGAATTATAATCAGCACCCCAAGCAACTCTCAGATTTACTTTGGCACTGAGATAGTCTTACTGCTGCGCTTTGAATCACGTTACTGTCAGTTTTCTTTAAAGCTTAGTCATCCAGGTTTATAAATCCTGACACTGAAATCTTTGCAATAATAATGGGACAACCTGAAACTGCACACACACTCATATGTTTCTCTCTATTTATTTCAACATAAATATCTATAGGCCTATCTGAAGTTTGATCTTACAGGAATTTTCGGTAACACTTTAGAATACTGTTCCTTCATTAATGAATAATTACACAGGAACAAATGAGTAATGTATTATTAACATTCTAGTAACTACTATTAACTAACAAGAAACTCTGATTAACAAATTAGTAAGTAATAGCGCTCAGATGAAAGTAGTAGTTCATTATTAGCTAATCAATAACTACAATTGTTTTTCATACCTCTCAGAGAACTACTATCTACAGGTTCATAATTAACATGAATAATGCATAATTTATAATAAAAGGTAATGGTAACCCACTAGTAATGACTCAAGTATTACTACATCATTTTAAAGGAACTACTAATTATTTGGATCAGTATTCTAAAGAGAAAAACATGATAACAACCTAATATTGACTGAAGTCATTGTAAGCTTTTGAGATTTTTGTAAGATTTTGAATAGTAATTCCTTCCAATGGATTTGGTAACACTTTAGTCATTACTAGTGTGTTCCCATGATCTTCACTTTAGAATACTGATCCAAATAATTAGTAGTTCCTTTAGAAAGATGTAGTAACACTTGATTCATTACTATCCAAAACCTTACAAAAGCCTTAAAAGCTTACAATGACTTCAGTCAATATTAGGTATTTATCATGTTTTTCACTTTAGAATACTGATCCAAATTATTAGTAGTTCCTTTAGAAGGATGTAGTAACACTTGATTCATTACTAATGGGCTACCATTACCTTATATTAAACATTGTGCATTATAAATATTTATTAACCTGTATTATAGTCTTCAGTGAGGTATGAAAAATAGTAGTTACTGATTAGCTAATAGTGAACTACCACATCCGACTGAGCGCTATTACTTACTAATTCGTTAATCAGAGTTTCTTGTTAGTTAATTACTAGAGTGTTACTAATGCATTACTCATTTGTTCCTGTGTAGTTATTCATTAATGAAGGAACAGTATTCTAAAGTGTTACCGGATTTTCTAGGTTAAATACATGTTCAGCTCAATATTTTTACACAAAATTTCTTTACTGTAGTCTACAGGAAATATACACTGTTTTGAAAATATCTATGAGACTTAGGGTACATTTACACAACAATGATATGCTTAAAACAGAAGTTATTTCTTTGAGTTTTCCTCGTACAGACGAAACCACGGATCCGCAAAAACGACCAAAAAACACTGTATTCTGCTGCCAGGCCATTAGATGGCGATGAAACACCATAGACTGAACACGTAATACGCATGTGCATGACGTTATCGTTTTCAGAGATTCGTGTTTCTGTTTTTTGTTTTTTACACGCAGACCGTTTTCAAAAACTTGCACTTTGAAACCCATTTTCAAAAATGTGTGTTTTCAGCCACCCAAAACGCCGTTGTCATGTCAATAAATGGCCAAAAACGCATGTTTTTTGGTTGAAAACGGTGTCGTGTAAACAGCACCTTAAACATTATTGTTACGTATTTGCCAAGCTCCACCTTCACACCGGCATAATTAGCACCACATTTAAGCCTGCACGCCACACTCTCTTTGTCTGGTCTCGACTAGGTCAATCGATCTCTTGCTTTTATTTCCTTTTTTGAAAATTTATAGAAATGCTATTGTGTTTTTTTTTTTTTTTTTTTGCTATTGGGGCAAATGGGAATGCAAAATTATTATTTTTTGTAGTTCCCGTTCACCACTATAAATTTAAAGCTATGATGACTTCTGCTTCTGAGAACACCGGAAATGTGAAAAGGGCTCATTGTAAGTGCAAATTCAAGGATGAGTTAGTTATTGTCTGTAGTAGGCTAAACAACAAAATATGGATCATTTGTTCACAACCCTGAACATTCCTTTAATTATGAAATGCTCTCCTATCTTTGGCCCATAATTCCCTCCGCCCTTCATCTCATGCAATTCGACAAACCCTGTTCATCAAATTCCTTTATCTTTTCTTACCAAGCAGGTCTGTCTGGCATCTCATTGTAAAAAGACGTTCCTGGGAATCCAGGTCAGGAGAGATAATATATACCTCTATAAGTGTAAGTTATGACAGGGCCTTCAAAAGAAATATCCAACTATTCCTTGCTACACTAGTCTAGTTTGTTCATTAGATCAGAATATGTTCATGAAAAGGCCTTCAAGATGAAGAGCAGTACTTATGCGGTGCCTCTTCACTGTCCGAACAGAAGCAATAAATGGTTTTCAAATTGAAGAAATGTTGACCTTCAATTACAAGGGCAGAAATTGGCAGTCTGACTCTTTTGGTTGAGAGATGGGCGTTATTAATGTGTATTGATCCTGACTGGATTGAAAATGGCATTAGGTTGTTTTGTGACGCACAGAATGAGAGAAGCTAAACATAGAGGACAGCTGAAAACCCACAAAATGATTAGAAGGGATAATGTAGGCTAAAAAGGAGGTGTGTGTGTGTGCATTCACAGATGCCAGTGCCTGAATGTGAAGGATTTAGTTAACCAACACGGCTTAGATACACACTTATTTAATGCCCCAGCAGAACATGTTGATACCAGAAAATCTTCAATGGTAAATGTTCCATCTCATGGGGGTGTACTTGTCCACTTAATTTTAATGACAGAGTATTACTGCAATCCTCTAATGAACTGGATTCATTCATCAAATGATGCAGTCCTTTAAAGGAAGCAGCAGGCCTAGCAGAATGAGTTCAGCTTTAATAAGGAGCAGGGTGACACTGGTCCACATGGTTTCAAAATATACTAATGGAGTAGAAAAAGAAAAAAAATGAACAAAACAAACAAATAGCATTTTGTTGCAAACAAAATAAACATAGCACCAAATATCAGTAGTCAACTGTATCCTAATCACCTGTATCCAACATTTAAAATGATGTCATAATGTTGACATAAATGGTTTAATTAGAATTCAAATCACTGCAAAAAAAAAAAAAGGAACATTACATGTAATAGCATTTGGTTCCAGACTAGCTTATTGATTTGCCTAATTAAGGCCCTGTCGCCTATTTGGTGATGAGCCAAAATATTATGACCAACTGCCTTATGTGCTGTTGGTCCTCTTCGTACTGCCAAAACAGCGCCGACCCACCAAGGCACGGACCCTACAAGACCCCTGAAGGTGTCCTGTGGTATCTGGCACCAACAAGTTAGCAGTAGATCCTTCAAGTGGTTAGGAAAGTTCTGAGGTGGAGCTGCCGTGGATCAAACTTGTTGGTCTAGCACATCCCATAGATGCTCAACTGAATTGAGATCTGGGGGAATTTGGAGGCCAGGGCAACACCTTGAACTCTTCAGCATGTTCCTCAAACCACTCCTGAACAATGTGTGCAGTGTGGCAGGGTGCATTATCCTGCGGAAAGAGGCCACTTCCACCAGGGAACTCCATTGCCATGAAGGGGTGTACCTGGTCTGCAACAATGTTCAGGTAGGTGGCACATGTCAAACTTAAGTCCACATGAAGGGTCGGACCCAGGGTTTGCCAGCAGAACATTAGCCAGAGCATCACTCTCTCTCCACCGGCTTGTCAACGTCCCAAAGTGCATAGTGGTTCCATCACTTCCCCAGGTAAACTGAGTACACAAACACGGTCGTCCACATGATGTCAAATAAAACTGAACTCATCAGAGCAGGCGACCTTCTTCCACTGCTCCAAGGTCCAGTTCCGACGCTTGCGTGCCTAGGCGCTTTCAACAGGGGTCATCATAGGTGCTCTGATTGGTCTGCGTTTACGAAGCCCCATACGCAGAAAAGTGTGATTCACTGTGTGTTGACACAATCCTCCCATACCCATCATTAAAATGTTGTATGATATATTAGGGCTGTCAAAATTAATGCGCTAACACATGGAATCATTTTTTTTTTTTCAGTTTAACGCGTTAAAAATATTTAAAGCAGGTAACGCAGCACCCGTTTTGTTTTGTTTTTCCTTTGGATGCGCTACAGTAAAAAAGAACTTCAATCTGTACTGGCACGCTGTCTATGAATCTCCTGTGACACACACAGGACTCATGCACACAGAAAGCCTCTCTTTCACACTTGAATGGACAAAAACACAAAATTATGCCAAAATGCCCGCTTTGTTGAGTATCCTCGTAAGCACAGTCTTAAATGAGTTAAATAAAGTCTTAATTAAATGACTGTAAAGAGTTGTGAGGTTATGGGATATGTGTCAGAACAGTTTCATCTTAAAGTGACAGCAGCCTAATAAAATTGCTGTTGTGATGTCTGTCAATAGCTATGTTTCCATCCACATATTTGGGATATCGCATTAAAAAAAACACTGGATGTTAAAACCAAGATGTGCTTGAATTCTAAAATTGTACATAAAATCTTATTGGATACATTTATATCCGGTAAGAAAACATTCGTATAAACTAAGATGGAAACACATTTATAGAACAAATTCCTCAATGCGCATTAAAAAATGTATATTACTTTGCGATGGGACGGCATAATTGGGCCAACCAGAAGTCTGATCTCATCGCACAGCATCTGAAATGCTGTTTTGGTTGTTCTGAAATGCCTAAACAATAACGGTCGTCAAAGTGGTTCGGTATAATTACCTCCCAGAACTGTCTTACAGCAGGCATCTTCCTCAGAAAGCAAGTTAACATGACCACGTTTATTGCATTTCGTCTGCATGCTCTGAGGAGCAACATATTATATAGTGGATTGGCCTACTACATCAACTTCCATTTTTCTTAGTGATATTTATCGCCAGTTTATCAGAGACTGGATGGAAACAGTGCTTTATTCGCAAATGTTTTATGCTATATTCCAAATTGGCGCATTAGTTAAATTCGCAACTTTGGATGGAAGCATAACTATGAATGTAAATTAAAAGACAAAGAGAAAATCTGCTCTTGACTGAATAACTTTTGTAGCTTTACTAAGGATTAATCTATTTTTAAATTATAATTTGCAGTGAAGCCTGTAAAGTGTTTGATTTTTTATTTTCTACATCAATTCGGAGATTAACTTTGAAATTATTGCAATATTAAAATGTATTAAAAACTTTAATGTTAGGTTTGATTAATCACCATTAATTATAGAAAATTTGTATAAGTGTGTGTGTGTGTGTGTGTGTGTGTGTGTGTGTGTGTGTGTGAGTGTGTGTATATGTGTGTGTATATGTGTATATATGTGTGTGTGTGTATATATATATAGCCTTTATGTGACCCTGGACCACAAAACCAGTCACATGGGTCAATTTTTTGAAAGTGAGTTTTATACAGCATCTGAAAGCTGAATAAATAAGCTTTCCATTGATGTATGTTTGTTAGGATAGGACAATATTTGGACGAGATACAACTATTTGAAAATCTAGATTCTGAGGGTGCAAAAAAAATGGAAACATTGAGAAAATCGCCTTTAAGTTGTCCATTTATGTTCGTGGTTGTGCAGCATTCACTCCCAAAAATAAATGTTTTATATATTTACGGTAGGAAATTTACAAAATATCTTCATGGAACATGATCTTTACTTAATATCCTAATGATTTTTGGCATAAAAGAAAAATCGATAACTTTGACCCATACAATGTATTGTTGACTATTGCCACAAATATACCCGTGCGACTTGTGACTGGTTTTGTGATCCAGGGTCACATATATGTATCCTATATAAATTAGGGATGCTCCGATTGATCGGCTACCAATCATTATCAGCCGATAATCGCTTCTAATGATTGGATGGGCAATTTCTCAATTTGCCAATCTCATAAACCAATCTCATGCTAACGATGCATAAAAATGCACGCCTGCCTTGAAAGGTATTACATGACATGCAGTGGCGCCGTCTCAATATCTGTCAGAAAGTTAAAGTAAACATTTGAGAAAGAAAAGGCAAGCATAACTAATTTGATCCGTGCATTCGATCTTAAAGTGACAGCTGCCTAATAATACTAATAAAGACAAAGATTTTTTTCTTTGTCTTTTGTTGTTTGATTAACATTAATGACACTCGCTGCTCTTGAATGAATAACTTTTGTAATTTTAATTTTTTTTTATTATAAGGATTAATCTGAATTATTTTGTTTCCACAGAAGACTATCCAGTATTATTTTACAGTTGATTCCTTATGAAATTTCTTTAGTATTTCATACCTCAATACTAGTTAGACCTACCTGAAGAAGAAGGGAAAAAAACAGTTTTTTATATATATATATATCTTTATGCTATTGTATTTATTTGTGCTACTGCTTGTAATTTTTTTTTTCTTACTTTATTGCTGACTGTTTACTTGTCTTTGTTGTGAATTCAATTCAACATTTGAAATCAGGCTTGTGCTGTGTCAGCTATTGTGCAACAAAATAGCTCCATTGTAAAAACAAAAATGCACTGCATTATCTTTTTTTTTTTTTTTTTTTTTTTATTATAAACGCAAGCATGAGTCTCAGCTTTGCCACAGGCAAAGTCTGTTTTCTTCTACTGTCTAAAAACATTTATTTTTTCTCTTTCAGGTCACCTGAGGTCATGGCGGAACAAGAGTTATTTAAATTGAATTGTCAGCTTGCTTTATCTAGCTACCAATACAACACATACTGTTTAACAGCTCAGACATCTGAAGCTAACTATTGCTCTCTTTAGTAATGAGGTTTACTGTAATGTGTGTTAAGTACAACAGGATGCCATGTCTTCTCATTTGAGTAGAGTACACTACCATTCAAAACATTTTTTTTTTTTTTTAAGAGAAAATTACATCAGCAAGGGCACATTAAATAATTAAATTGTTACAAATGATTTCTATTTAAAAGAAATGCAGTTATTTTGAACATTATTTATCAAAGAATCCTGACAAAAATGTATCATAGTTTCCACAAAATATTACACAGCACAGCTGTTTCAACTGTGATAATAAGAAATGTTTCTTGAGCTGCAAATCAGCATATCAGAATGATTTCTTAAGGATCATGTGACACTGAAGATTGGAGCAATTATCTTCATCTCAGGCCATCTCAGGAATAAATTATATTTTTAAATATATTAAAATAGAAAACATGTTGCACTCCATATATTTAGCACCTTATAACATTGCAACTAGCTAATTTTGCACACAATTTGGTAATTTGCACTTTATATTTGTATATTGTACCTTCTCTGTAAACTGCCTTTTTACATTGTATTAACTGTCTTTGTTATATAAATTTATATATATATATATAGGTTAATTGCCTTTACTATGTAATTTTAACTCTGTTATGTAATTTTAACTGTGTAGGACTACAGATGGAAATTAGCATAGTGCTAAATCTGGTGCAGCCATCTTTTTAATGTAACTGCATATTGTCCTGATATAAATAAACTAAACCAAACTAAATCTGTTTTAAATTAATAATATTTGACAATTACTTTTTTTTACAGTATTTTCCATCGAACAAATTCACCCTTGGTGAGCATAAGAGACTTCTATCAAAAACATTTTTTAAAATCCATCCGACCCTGAACTTTTGAACAGTATGTTTCTGGTTGCAAGGAGAAAGACGAAGAGAAAGAAAGTAAGAAAGAAAAAGAGAAAAGGGAAATTAGATTTGGATGACTAGAAAAGTGAACTGGCCTGAAAATTATAAGATTTAATTCAGCCAAGGTCTGCAGTGAATGTAAGGAGCCCAGTGAAGTAGAACAGATCCAGTGGAGTAAAATTCAGCTCTGGCACAAATGTGCAAGATAGGGACTAGGAGGATAGTGTGTGTGCGTGTGCGCGTGCGCGTGTGTGTGTGTGAGTGTGTGAGTACACATGTTTTTCTATCCCGGTGGGGACCTCAACATTAATGCACACAGACGGAGAGGGGACCTCATGAGGACACAAGCTTATAAATCATACAGAATTAGTTTTTTTTATGAAAATGTAAAAAATGTTTTATGTCATTGGTAATGGAACATAATGGCAGATTAAATAATTGTCAATATATATGATCAAATCTTAGCTTTTCTCAATACAATCATCAATACACACTCTCTGGGGACCCTATGGTCGACCCAGGATTTCTTCATGTGCCAATTAAAACTCAAGAAAGCATCGATAGAACTACAGAGGAATTTACTTAATGTTTGTTTGGTGTCAGTTTTTCTGTCAAAAGTGGAGCATATTAAAACATTATGTTAACCATACAATGTTTTAAAACTAGCCTCGTTTTATCAGGGGCAAAGTCTGGCGAGTTTGAGTGAAAACCATATATCAGAGGTCCTCCTGTCCTCTTGCATCAGAGCTGTGCTTTCATCTGCCATAAAGCTTGGGGCAAAATCTGCTGACTTGCCGTCTCCATCCTCAAAGTCAACGGGTGTATCTGGTTGGGTAAAACCGGTTTGAGAGAAAAATTGTGCTTATGAGATTTTTAAAAAAAAAACAGAACTTTCTCTGTTTTTTGTTCCATGACCCCTTTATTTGATGTGCATAGACTGACAGAGCACTAATCATGTTAAGCAAAAAGGTCAATACTCCATGCAGAGGTGACCCTTCCCTGTGTCAATAGCGAATGTAGATCCTGTTTAAAATAGCAGGGAAAGCCCTACCTGCATAGCTTTTATGCATGGAGAGTTAGTTCTCCGAAATCAGCTAGAGAATGCTGCGGATTTTCCTCAGGAATACAGTCAAGGGGAGGTCAAAGCTGATATCAGCTGCATGGCCCTGTGATACAGTAAGGAACGTGCTGCATCAGGTTGACCTTGATGACCTCAAAGCACGTGATGGATATCATAGCCTAATTGAAATAAAAACAGACAAGATATAACATTTCGTAACTGTACACACTCCATCCTATTTTCTACACATTATCACTAGAGAATCATGTTGCTTGATCTGTCATATTTCCATGTCATTTTTCCATATTAGATCACTTTATCTCTGTCATCAGTAAGTGATTAACAAGACACTTTCATTCCAGCAGGGATTAATATCCGCTTCATTCTGGGATTTCCTAATCCTAATCTATATGCAGCCTGCAGAATGTTTCCAGCCACACCAGGGTGATAGATGGCCAGCTGTCCTCATGTGGTTATTCATGACGGATAAATACCTTCTTTTTTTTAATTCTGAAATGTTTTGGGTTAAAACTAGTAAAGAGTGCAGCTGCTTTAATTATTCATTTTTCAATTATTATTCATTTGCTGCTCACGCATCTGTTTGGTATAATGGGTCTTCTCAGAATCTCTACAAAATGCAGCATCTAGTTCTAGGTCAGTGCTGAAATATTTATGAATATGCAAATATTTGTTTAGAAGGGTGCAGCCCAGTTCGAAGTTGTGGGGCCATTTCTCCTGAGATCTCTCTAGTTGCATATTCATAAGCGTCTATCAGACCTGTCCTGCATCACTTGGCGGAGTGATGGGGTTTGCAGAAAAAAATTGCACGCATGTGGTAAGCTGACAGATGATGTCATTATCATATCATTATTTTTTTGAGGTCTGCCACCTCTGAATGTCTGATGACGTGTATACTGGATGGCGGAGTGGGCAATAAGGTTGTCCTATAGCCAGACAAGAATCAATCCAGCAACCTGTCACTCAGATAAAATGATCACAGCAAATAGCAAACAATATTGACTCAACAAAATCGACAAAATCAAGTCCCGTCATTATTATTCTTGTTCAAGAAGCCATTGGAATAATCATAATTACGAGTTCTGAGCACATCAATGTCCAAGTGAAGTCGTATTTACAAATAAAAAACCAAGCTGCGTCATTGGAATGGGCGTGTCAGTTTAAAACTCTGATCTATAATATAATGTAATATAATATAATATACAGTAATATACAACATAACATAACACAACATATAGAGATCAGAGAGTGGAAAGCAAGTCTGTAGTAAAAACTGGTGTGAAGTTAATCACTCAACTTTCACTCTTTGCTTTATGTAACAAAAAACATTTAGTTTATACCATGTATAGGTTATAGAAATTAATCAATTGTATCAGTTTGCATTCTGGTGTAATTATTTGGGGTTTTGAGCACAATGTGTTATGTTTCCAGCTTGTGTGATGTTGTAATAACGAATGCCTGACTCAGAGGTATGAGCTTCCCATGTGCACTTGAAGGGAAGAAAAGATGGTCACAAGTCCAAACATCTTACTGGACATTTAATATTATATGGTTTCCACTCCACAGGAGAAAAAAATGCTAGATAATAAGCTATGGAGCAATTATTATTATTTATTTTTTGGGGGGATGTGTCCATTTCTCAAGGATATAAAACTCCTTTCCTTACTTAGAGATCTTGCCCATGGACTCTAAAATCTCAGATGTTTTAAACTAGTACATTTATTTTGCAATCAGACTAAAAAAAATAGAGAGAGAGAGAGAGAGAGAGAGAGAGAGAGAGAGAGAGAGAGAGAGAACCGGTTAGAGACACGTACAGAACAAGAGGAAGGCAGATGTTTAAAGTCAGATATCAAAGGGGTCTGTCAGCTCTTTCACCATTTGAAGTGAAATTACTAAAGGATTGAGCAATTAAGTGAACTCCTGGTTTGACATGCAAATTTTCACATATCTGTTTTAGTCTATGCTTGACCTCACAGTATTCAAGCTCTCACCCATACTTTCTTTCCCACTCTTCATTTCTATGGATGCGATCCATCTTCACCACTGAGAGCGATGAAGCCCAGATAGCCATTCACTTGGTTGATGGTGTGTGGGTGAATTGCTGGAAGAATGCAGGACAAAAAGAAAAACAAGAAATAAAAGAAAATCATATGAAACTGCACAACACGTATTGGCAATCACTGGCATCGACTGGCTCAATCTGTCACTCTATATTTTTTACAGGCTTAAGGCAAAATGTGGGCGTAATAAGTCATGCATGCACACAACACATGCAGGCTCCACAAGGTAGTACAATATGTTGGTGCAATTTATTCCATATGTAGCTGCATTTAAATGAAAATTAATTAATTAGTTAAATCCCAATAAAACACTTACTGTGCTTAATTGTATAGAGTAAAATACTTTTAATTTCAAATTTATAGACTGCATAGAAAACAATCCCTTAGGCCTGTTTCACACCGCTTGCAAAATTAACATAAGCAGTGTATATTAATTTATTTTAATAGCTTACAGAATTCACACTGCATACTTCAGCAGTGTGGTGCTGTTTTTGTTTTGTTTTGTTTTTTTTATGGCAGAGAGCATTAAATTAATCTGAAAACACATTTACAATGCACTGTAAACCTATTTACCAGTACATCTATTTCATTATGCTTTTATGAATAATATAAAATAATGGAGAGAAGTATTTGAAGAAAAAAAAAAAATCTGACTGAATCAATTTTTTAAGCCATTTATAGCTACACTTTGGGGTTTTACTCACACGTAGATTCATTTAGATGTGATCTACCTCTTCATGTCTATAAGATTTCTGAACGACCGTGTTTATAATTCTCAATAATTAAAAGAAATTTCTAACACAGAAATCACTACTTTTTTGAAGGTCTGCAGAGAAATTTTGTCATTGTGAAATCACAACACTTGCTGTTAACTCTTCATTTATGTGGTGTGAAGGCCTTAGAATTACACTGTAAAAAAAATCTGTAGAAATTACAGTATTACTGGCAGCTGCTTGCCAGTAATTTACTGTAGATTTAAATTTGTTATTTACTGGCAACAGTTTGTTCAAAGTTAAATGAACATTAAACATTAACAAGTCTTTATCTTTACAGAATAAAACTAAAATAACAGCCTCATGCAAAGCATTCTGGGAACCAAAATCTGAAGGAAAAAAAACAGAAAAAGGTTGATGAAGATTTCTGGTTCCCAGAATGCTTTGCATTAGGTTGTTATTTTATAGTTTTATTCTGTAAAGACAAAGACTTGTTAATGTTTAATGTTCATTTAACTTTGAACAAACTGTTGCCAGTAAATAAATTTAAATCTACAGTAAGTTACTGGCAAACAGCTGCATAACTACAGCAATTTTTTTACAGTGTACATACAGCTGAAAAAAATTATATACACATATCTGGAGACATATATTCAACAATATTATTGATCTGACTGCACTGACACTATTGGATGAGAACTGAACTGAGCTGGACGACGATATCACTGCATGTTTTATTGCAGAACTGCTTTATAGATGAAACGAACTAATTTAATAATTGATTATCTTTACAATAGAACTGAATCAACACTGAATTGACTTCAGCTGAACAATGACACTATTTTCTTTTAGAGCCACTGTTCAGCCAAAAGGAACTCTATTTGCACCATTGAATCATTTTCCTTTCATCACTGTAAATCTGCTTTTTCAATCTGCAGTGTATAAAGCGCTATGTAAATAAAGGTGACTTGACTCTCTTGGTGAACTGAAAGTGTGACTAAATAATGTGCATCTTAATTAATCTGCCAGTACTCACTCACATTACTCATCTGTCAGGATCTCAGGTCATTTGTGTCTGTGTGAAAGTTTGATCACAACTCAACATGGCTGCCACTAAGCAACAACAACCAATCTGGATGATTCATGCCCTGTCATGTGACTCGTTTCACATCTCATTCAATTCAGCTGTGACTTACTGTATGCTGCCTTCACGTGCTATCGGAAATTTCCTACCCCCCACTTCTGAAGTCTTGATTAAAAGCTTGTCACATTCAAGTGCTTTGTTGACAAAAGAACATGAATCATGGAGGACACCAGATTTATTCTTTATTGGGAAAGTCTTACTAAAGCCAAAATGATATTTAGCGTCCCATTTAATCTAAACATTCACTGCTGTCTATCTAGATAGTCAGCTTGCTGACGATTCTGGAATTTTGGTCAAAATTTTTGCTGTGTATGAAATATACAATACGCTTATTACAAGATTTTGGTTTCTATTTGAATACATTTTAAAATGTAACCTTTTCCTGTGACGACAAAGCTTAATTTTCAGCTGTCATTACTCCAGTCTTCAGTGTCACGTGATCCCTCAGAAATCATTCTAATTTGCTGGTGCTCAATTATTATTGGTCCTTAATTATTATTAATGGTTCTTACTATTATCAGTGTTAAAAAGAAAAAGAAAATCTTTTATAACATAGCCCAAATGTCTTAACTGTCACTTTTGATTAATTTAATGCATCCTTGCTGAATAAAAGTATTCATTTCTTTTAAACTTTTAAACTTTTGTTTATGATTAAACAATCATAGTGTAACATGGTTTCCACAAAAGTATGAAGCAGAACCCCAGCAAACACATTTACGTTGTGGCAACATCTGTGGCAAGTTGCATTTCTACTACGGTAATGTCGCTGTCTACGTGCTCGCAACATTGTAACAACGTAGAATTGTTAGATGCAACAGGGCTGTTGTTTGCGCGACATTCAGCAACTGAGAGACGACGTTCTTCAGACAATTATAATTTTTTTATGCTAGATATAGATATCCTCCATTTAGCATGTTATGTTTTGAGGTTAATTTTTAATTAGTCAGATGTTAGATAATTAACTTATATACTTATTAAAAATTGTGTATCCTTATTATTATTTAGTGGGCCTATCAGGAAATTTGCCTAATTATAACCTGCAAGTGTACACTTTGAAGAGTAAAAATGACAGAAGGTTACGTTAATTCAACTTTATTAAAACTGCATGGTACCTAATCAAATTGCACTTCCAAAAGTCATACATTTGTGAAAAAAAAATTATAAAAATAAATAAATAAACGAATATACAAATTTATTTTATGTATAATCAATAAAACATAAAAAGCAAAGGCAGATCAGAACATTTAATGAACAAAACCGGGTTCTGTACATGGCAGACAGGGGAGGGTAGTCGAAAGCTGGGCGATAAAGGTCGGCAACTGGAATCAGTCCAGGAAACATCAACAAATCCAGAGGAGCAAAGAAACGAATGAGACTAGTGTTGGAGATTTTCCCTTGCCTCATGTAAAAGTCTGTATTGCTGTGTCTCAGACAGAAACCAGGTTAAACCAGGTCAAAGGGTTTGTGAGGATAGAAAAGTGCCTAACAAGCCCAGAGAGAGTAGATGTGTATAGGTGGTTGATACAAGATGGTACTAAAAAACGTTAATTAAGATGATGGATGGCATCGAACACTGCAGTTGCAGGGAATCATGTTACCTGAGATATTTAAAAAAATAAATAAATGGGTGTGTCCAAAGATTTTTCCACCAATAAAAAGATGTCTCCGGGAAAGATGATTCTAACAGTAACGAGATCTCGAGGCGGAGCTAAAAAGAAAAAAAAATAGTCACATTAGAAAAGTCACATTAGAAGTTGTAGGTTGTGTTTGAATAATTACGTATCTTATTTAGCTGAGGTAAATTAAACCCAATTCTCTCGTATCCTTGCTCGATGAAGAATGAGACGACCCAACGGACGGTTGAAATTTAAAAGGCTGATTTCCGCGCTTCAGGGCAATGACGAGTACATAATGTGGTCCAGTGGTTGTCCAGACACCCTTGGCACAACCTTAAGCAATGGCCCTGTACAGTGGTTTAAAGGTTGTATCAGCGATTTCAGGCCCAAAAAAGGCAGGGGGTGGGTGTTGTGAGGTTTTGTGCTCGTGCACGGCTGCACGCGAAGTCGGAGAATACGAGCGCAAAACCTCACAACACCCACCCCCTGTCGGTGATTGGTTGGAACACTATTTATTTTGGTTTTGAGTGGTTGGTGAAACCAATTGTTTTTGTGTGCAGATCTCAGAGCCTAGGCTGCCTACAGAGACGCATTTTTTATGGGGCGGGCAGCTAGCGGATCGTTAGGAAAGATTAGATGAATGTGATAATTTATGTTTGGGCCTGAAATCGCAGATACAACCTTTAATGTCACCATTGTGACAACGCTGTAACAACCTTCACCACACAACGTAGTTATAGCAACTTTTTGGCCATGTTGTTAAAACGTTGTTAGAAGGTTGGGTAAGCTGTGCCAACGTTCTGTGTTTGCTGGGAAAACTGCTTTCAACATTAATAATAAGAAGAAATGTTTCTTGAGCACCAAATCAACATGGGATCACGTGAGACTGAAGACTGGAGTGACGCTGTGCTGAAAAGTGGTTAAACGAGTGATGACGAGTGATGCTGAAAATTCAGGATAAGAGAATTCATAAGGATAAGAGAATGGTTATTCCAAACTTTTGACCAGTAGTGTATATACTTAAATATTATATTTCTGGCATCCCATAATTTAAACTGCACAATGAAGTACAGCACATCACATTGAACCTGAGTATTTACAGTTCTTGGCAAACCCTCTATGTATTAGGTACATTTATTTTTACCTGTCTGCTGCCTTTCATATCACAGATCAAGATATTCATTCAGCTTGGGTTTGTGGGATTGGAGGCATTTTTATTGTGCCATCAGGCAATCAGCGTTGTAGTAATGTAATATTCCTGCGGCTTCAGATTGGCTTCTGACTTGAAAGCAGTGTATGCCATCAAAGTACTGCAAGAGTGATTCGAGGGCAGTCAGCTGGTGTGTGTGACTGCACAAGCTCTTATGATGACACAGCTGTTTCACAATTGACCAGACTCACTGATGACAACGATGATGTGCATTTTGTTTTTATTCTGACACCTTCAATTACACTAATGCTCACAAATCCATGTTTTTATAACAGTAAAAACTCCATTCATGTAACCTAGTATTATATTGTCATGTTTTTTCAAATAAACCTGGCTTATTTTGGAATAAAACTCCTTTTAAAACTTGGATAGATAGATCTGATAGATATTAAGCAATACATAAAATATTAAATGAAAAGTGTTTCTGTTGCTACATGAAAACATCTGTGTAATTGACAAATATTGTTTCCAAACCACTTCATCTGTGATACAGTGCCCTGCATTAGCGTAGCAGGAAGCAGAAAGTGTCCGACTTCATGTCTCTGTAAAAGTCGGATCACACCATTGATCACGTGGCATTTTTACAGCTCAAGTGATTGGCTAAAAAAAATGGCTGCAAAACTAAGTGCCCTAAACAAAGACAGTAGATTTAAATTTATTTTCAAGGTATTATATAGACCTCCTTAGGTCCACAAGTGTGAATTAAAGGGATAGTTCACCCAAAAATGAAAATTCTATCATTGATTACTCACCCTCATATCGTTCTAAACCCGTAAGACTTTCGTCTATCTTCAGAACACAAAATCTTTTTGATGAAATCTGAGAGCTTTCTATCCCTCCACTGACAGCTATGCAACTACCAATTTGAAGCTTTAAAAAAGTTCATAAAGAAATCAGAAAACTAATCCATATGAATTGAGTGGTTTAGTCCATATTTTCCACTTCTGAAGAGACTCAATCGCTTTATATGATGAACAGATTGAATCTAGGCTTTTATTCACGTGTAAACATTCATCAACGCACACATCAGTTATGATAAACGGAAGCTCAGGCATGTTCGCTTGACGTGCGTGAACCAACAAGGTTCATTCTCATGTGTTACGCAGCACGTTTGAGCTTCTGCAAGAACCAGTGAGGTTTGTGCTCGCACGTTCGGTTGAGCTTCTGTTTATGTTAGCTGATCAGTGTTTATATGTAAATAAAAGCCTAAATTAAATCTGTTAAGTGATCAAGAAAATTTGGACTAAACCGCTCAATTCATATGGATTAGTTTTACAATCTCTTTATGAACTTTTTGAAGCGTCAAAGTGGTAGTTGCGTAGCTGTCAATGGAGGGACAGAAAGTTCTCAGATTTCATCAAAAAGATCTTTATTTGTGTCCCAAATATGAACGAAAGTCTTACGGGTTTGGAAAGACATGAGGGTGAGTACATGAGGGAGTAAGAAGGGTGAGTAATTAATGACAGAATGTTCCTTTTTGGGTCAACTATCCCTTTAAGAACCAGCAAATTGTTGGTTGAGTGATAGACCAATCCGTGCATAACTACACATCTTGTGCCTCAGGTTGTTGTTGTTGTTTTCAACATGAGTTTACTGTACATTTACACAGGGCTATGGTTATCCCTGCATGCTGACATTGGGTTTTTATGACAGAGAACTTCATGCAAAGGTAAAAGTAGGTTCCGGACCCAATCCTGTGGATGCTGGATTCAGATCCACACAGATCCAGCACAAATTAAAAGAATTGGAATCTAGACTTGTTGGCTAATATGTAGGCTACCCTACCAATACGCAAAATTAAACCCATACACATACAACTGGGGTTGCTTAGACACGGAATAACAGAACTGGGTCAAATAACTCTATCACAGGTGATTCTCCATTGGAAATGCTTTGCAGTCTAGGAATATTCTTAATCTGTGTCTGGGAAGCCAAGGCCTGCTCATCTGCAAATCACCTCAAATTAAATGGACTATTTTTGAATCAGCTCTGATATCATCATATTACAACAGCCTAAACCCTGATCAGTCTGCGTCCGGCGCTAAAATCTCTGTCTCATGTACAAGAAACAGCAAATCAACACAGATTCATTCAACTTAAAATTGCTGTTCATACCCCCAAAAAAATCCATACACTGTGAATGATAGCTTCCACAAAATTGACCACCTATTATGTTCCAACCATAACCACACCTAGACAGGGTCAGAATAAATCACCCCTCCTTCCACATAAAGTGTTCAGTTATTTTTATAAATAGATATGAATCCCTTGGTAGCAGAGGGCGATAAAGGCAGGACAGGTACAGATTAGTGCATAATTCTGTTAGAGGGCAGTGTAAATCCTGGCATTTTTATGTTGTTCATTCGCTCTCTAACACACTTGTTCAATCAGTTGGGTTGGATTACACAGAGTGATGTCACAACAGCATGTTTCTCTTTCTCTCTTTTTCGAGCAACAGTGGTGGGCGTTCAGATAGAACTATTTCATAAGCTTCAATCTAATACTGTACTTTAATACTTTTATTGGAGTGTTGATGATACTGCCTGCTTTTTGCCCCAGAAAAATATCTGCACCTGTTTTTAAGAAAAAAAGAGGAAAAAAAACTTTCAAAATGTTAGATTTTATGGCTAGAACAAGATTTATTTATTTATTTATTTTGCTAATGGCATAAAAGTACACATGTTCAGGGTTTATTCTCTGGAATAAAACGTCTACAAATTTTATTTTTTAAGCAGCTTTTATCTTGTTTTAGCTGTTTTACTTTTTTTTTTTAAGGGGTCATATAATGGTACATGCACTTTTACAAGTTGATTGTACTGAAATGTGTGTTGGCAGTGCCTGTACACAACCATAAAATGATACAAATCCATCCAGTGTTTTTTTTTTTTTTTTATCTCCTTATATGTTTTCACCTGTCTCAAATCAAGCCGTTCGATCTTGTGACGTCACACGGTCAGACGCCCCTCCCACGATTGTTGATTGACAGCAGCGTTTCAACACAGACCCGCCCTCGCTCGTGAGCGAGCTGTCATCATAGTCCGCGCGGTCATTGTTGATACGCTGGAGCAAAATGGCGTCTAAGCGATTGTGGTGTTCTGTTCTTGGGTGTAATAACGAACACAGCAGTCATGTTCCTAAATCCGAACCGCTGAAGATGCAGTGGCTGAGTTTTGTTTTCGAAGGGAATATTCCCCACGATCAATGTCAATGCTTTCATGTTTGCGCGAATCATTTCACACACCAGACTGCTTTACAAGCAAGGGTCAGTATAAAGCTGGTTTTGCTAAGAAGCTGCTCCTGAAAAAAGGATACCAACGTGTTCCTGCTGCACCTCCAGAAGAACTGAAGTGAGTGTAATGTTTTATTAACCTTTATATTAATATTTATATTAATCTTTGCAAATCGCTAGCAGGCTTCACGATGAATGCGGCTAAGGTTTACACTAAGGGTACATTACGGCATGTTTTCTATGTACGACGTTCTCAATATAATTCATAATCCCACGTTTATAATGAACAACGCGTTATGGTTATTGTGTTATTATTACAAACAGTGTACGCACAGAACAGAGGGGCGGGGTGAGCAAAGCTCATTATCATTTAAAGACACATGCACTTAAACGGCCTGCTGAAAACAGAGCTGTTTTTGACCAGGTAAAATGAGTTTTCTTACAATACTAATGAGAATTTTTAATTAAAGTATCTTACAAACTTTTAATTTAGACCCTAAAGAATCATATTAGCTTGTACAAAAATGGCATTATATGACCCCTTTAAGAATGATTAAATAATTTTACTAGAAAATAAAATAAAAATAATAACATCATTCTCACATATTCAAGATATATAAAATTCCATCATTTTATTTTTTATTCATCAAACATTTTGATTTTAACATTTTTACTCAGTTTGCATATGAACTTGTCATTAGATCCATGCATACAAAGAGTGGAGATGGACAGATAAAAAGCAAAATAGAGGGAGAGAATAAAAGTTTAAAAAGACAAAGACAGATAAAGCTAAAAAAAAAAAATTTAAATTTAAAGAAAAAAGTACCAGGAGGAGAGGACAGAGACCCTGAAGAGTAGGAATCCAATACTTTCATACATATTTGCTGGGGATTGTGGGAAAGCAGCAATCCAGGAGTATTGCTTTCTCAAATGGAGAGTAACAGTGGCAAACCAGGTGAGGTCATTTCAAAGCAGTAAACTCCGTAGAAACGCAGTAAACCTCTTTTGTAGAGTGTTTGTAAAGTTTAGGTCACATTTGTGGCCAGGCATTGTAGAGATATGCTGATGTTCATGGCATCATTTTGACAACGTTGTTATTCATTCTTAACTGAATTATCAACATCAGTGAAACACACTCAATATATATTTATATACAGTAATAGTGCAACAGTGCCCGCCCCCGTTTTTAGTGGCGTTGGTTCCAGAAGTATTTTTCCCTTTTATTTTTCCCATTGGGATTTGAAACAATTCTTTGTTGAAGCGTTAAACCATGAACCAAGCCAACCAGCTATTAGATGAATCACAACATTACAAACTTTTATTTACTTGAAAGTACTCAAGTACTTGAAAATCAGACAAAAAGACAATACAAGACGGTGTACTTAACAGCTTTATTGAGGGAAAGAACTACAATTCCATTAAGCATTGCAAATAACATAATCCCTTGACATGTTTCCCAGCAGAGCACTTTTGGCACAATTTGATTGCTACAATTTTCTGATTGGTGCAATTTTCTGTATAGCATCATGGGAAATTTAGTTTTCACCAGGAATTCAGCTGTTAAACTTTTTTTTTTTTTTTATCAGTCAAAATAATGCGAACAGATGGCTTCAGCAAAAGCATATACCATTGCTTACCAACCTCAGAGCTCACAACATGTCTGTATTTAAAAGTTTATATCATAACAAATGCATTTCCCTGGAGAAAAATAATGGAGTTTATACTTCCGGAACCCGACTGTTGCACTTCATATTTATCATTCACACCTTCATATATATATATATATATATATATATATATATATATATATATATATATATATATATACAGTGCAATGCATAAGTGAATACACCCATGCTAAAGTTGACTAAAAAGAGGAATAAAAAAATCATATTTTGGAAATTTAACTTAATGCCTTAATTTAAAAAATTAGGAAAAATCCAACCTTTAAGGACACCAATTTTCTTTGTGAATGAATAATGTATCGTAAATAAATAAATGTTCTTCCTTAAAATACATGGTGCATAAGTGAGTACACCCCTATGTTAAATTCCCATAGAGGCAGGCAGATTTTTATTTTTAAGTATTTAAAAAAAAAAAATTTTAGGATACTATGCATCCTGATAAAGTTCCCTTGGCCTTTGGAATTAAAATAGCCCCACATCATCACATAGCCTTCACCATACCTAGAGATTGGCATGGGGTACTTTCCATAAGATCATCTCTCAATGCAAATCAAACTAGCTTTTAGGCTAACTGAAATAAAATCATGCCAATCTCTAGGTATGGTGAAGGCTATGTGATGATGTGGGGCTATTTAAATTCCAAAGGCCAAGGGAACTTTATCAGGATGCATAGTATCCTAAACAAAAATTTAAAAAAATACTTAAAAATAAAAATCTGCCTGCCTCTATGGGAATTTAACATAGGGGTGTACACACTTATGCACCCTGTATTTTAAGGAAGAACATTTATTTATTTACGATACATTATTCATTCACAAAGAAAATTGGTGTCCTTAAAGGTTGGATTTTTCCTAATTTTTTTAATTAAGGCATTAAGTTCAATTTCCAAAATATGATTTTTTATTCCTCTTTTTAGTCAACTTTAGCATGGGTGTATTCACTTATGCATTGCACTGTATATATATATATATATATATATATATATATATATATATATTTTTTTTTTTTTCAGACAAAGATACTGATATAAAATCATTACACAAAGTATGTTTTATAATATAGATTTGTTGATATAATCACTGTAAATATTAAAACAAGAAATTCATACATACTTACAAGTACTTCTGACCAATGAAAAAAGTGCTTTATAAAAGACAATGATAATAATTTCCTGTTTGTTTTAATTGTGTTGAGGCAACAAATCACAGTTTCAGGGCTGCATCCTAACAACATATTTGGTTATCAGTTGTTATTTTTTCTAAATCAAGTTTGCTTAGTTGTGTTCTCTTCACCTCACCTGCATATACACTCACGCTGTTCACACAGAGTCCACCTTGACCTGATTGTTGTTGGTCATGAGTGGCGAAGGTTTGCTCTTGAGTCTTTCTTGCGCTTCATTTGAACTTTCCCCGAAAAAGATCCTCGCAGTACATACTGACACCACGATGCGCTTATATTCGCGACGGAAGTTCTGGTTCAACACTCCATAGACGATTGCATTGAGGCAACTGTTAAAGTATGCCATGAAATAACTTGCCACAAAGAGCCATTCAGGTATTAAAGGAACCACACGCTCTGGAGAAATCGCTACCGCCAGCCCGATGAAGTTTAATGGTGCCCAGCACACGGCAAAGAGCACAAAAACAACAAACATTGTGACGAAGTTTCGTATGTCGTGAGGCGTGAGCTTGGGGCGATTGTCAGGTTTGACTCGTCGACGCACCTGTATGACAAGAACCCAAATTCGTAGGTAACAGTAGGTGACGATCATAATCGGAAGGATGAAATGGAAGAAGACAACGGCGATTGTGTACGCCGAGCTCGCTGACTGCTCGAACGTACAGGAATAAACCCGCGGGTCATACTGCAAGGAGCCCACAAACAAGTTGGGCACGATTGCGAGCACCGTCAAAGCCCAGATTAACAGTACGTAGCAGACTGAGTTTTTGTCACTGTAGAGCTTGTCATACTTCAAGCTGTGGCATATATAGCAGTAGCGATTAATTGCGATGCCGGTGATGTTGAAAATGGAGCCGATTACACTGACGCCCATCAGGAAGCCGCTAATTTGGCAGTGCATGTATCCCAGGTTCCAGCCCTGGTTAAATATGGAGGTCAGGACCAGTGGATATGGGTAGATGGCCACCACCAGGTCCGCCACTGCCAAACTCACCACAAAGATGTTACCTGAGGGACAGACAGAAAGAGAGAATAAAGGGTAAGGAGTCGATGACTGCATCCAAAAGCTTAGACAGCTTACATGTTGGCTGTAAAAATCTCTTTTTTTGAGATTTTCAACTTAAGCAGTTTTGACCAAACACAGAAAATTGTATTATTCAAGTGCATAAAAAATAGAGGTTGGATTTTTTTTTTACAGACAGGCAATGACTTTACAGGCAGCGTTTGTGCATTAAAGGGTTAGTTCACCCAAAAATGAAAATTCTGTCAGTAAATACTCTCATGTTGTTCCAACCCCGTAAGACCTTCGTTCATCTTCGGAACACAAATTAAGATATTTTTGATTAAATCTGAGAGCAGTCTCACTCCTCCATAGGTTTCTAAGGGAATGAAACTTGCTGGCCCAGAAAAGTTATTAAAGAGATCGTTAATATAGTCCAAGTGACTACAGTGGCTCATTCTTAAGTTTATCAAGCGACGAGAATACTTTTTGTGCGCAAAAAAACCCCAAAATAACGACTTTATTCCACTATTCATTTCCTTCTCTCTGGGCCTCGAGTGAGTTCACGTAGTGTTTTAGCGCAGCGCGTCTGTGTTGCACGTCACCACGCAGGCTCACTATTGGCCGACGCTTGTCATGTGTGTGATGCGTGTGACGTACAACACTGACACGCTGCGCTAAAACACTACGTGAAAAGACTCGAGGCCCAGACTTTTTGCACAAAAAGTGTTCTCGTCGCTTGATAAACTTAAGATTGAGCCACTGTAGTCACTTGGACTACATTAACGATCTATTTAATAACTTTTTTGCGCCAGCAAGTTTCATTCCTTATGGAGGAGTGAGACTGCTCTCAGATTTCATCAAAAATATCTTAATTTGTGTTCCGAAGATGAACGAAGGTCTTACGGGGTTGGAACAACATGAGGGTGAGTAATTACTGACAGAATTTTCATTTTTGGGTGAACTAACCCTTTAAGGTTCTTCCTGAAACGGATTTCGGACAGATTTCTGAGGCAGCATAACCGTTTAATGATCTACAGCAGAATAGAGAGCTTTGGTGATTATTTTAATACAATACACTAGAAATGACATGAAAAGTGAAAAAAAAAAAGAGTCAAACATTTTCATTTACACAAACTGACCACTAAACGCCATTTACAGATGCCATTTTTATAAAAAAAATTTGCTTTACTGTCACAATAATCGAACACACAGAAATGTGGAATATCAGGCAGTGAAGGATACGTCTATGCTGACTTAAAAAATCAATCAGGATGTGCATTGTTGCCTTCCTACCTCCGTATGCTGCCTATGGAGGAAGCATTTTTCAGCTTTCAGAAGCAGCCTACATAGTAACACATTTTTTTTTTTTATCAAGTAAACAGAATATGTTTACTAAGTCTTTCAGGAGACCTTTTATTGCCCCATTAACATATGCATGAGCCACACTCCAAACATTTGCCTCCTTCGATCCACAGAATGCACGCTCTATAAAGGAGGGTGCACATGTGTGTTTAATGTGAGAGTGTGCAATTATTAGTTTCCCCCATTGTGTGGATGGTTAGGCATGGCCTATAGCTGATGAATGCATTAGTGAAAGAACATGGGAGGTTTTAATGAATGCACATCTCTAATTGCCGCCAGACACAAGGACTTGACATTGTGTATAAAGCTGAAATAATTAACTGACATCGAAGAGGGAAACACTAAAGGCAGTTGCAGCTGAGCTGTACTCTGTATAGCTCCCTTCTCTCTGAAGATTGTTTAAGAAAACACATGTGAATGGCAACACAGAGGCTTTATGTCTCATTCATGAACACAATACCATATCTGGAGTTATTGCATTACAATAGCACTGGATTCAATTCACAAAAAGAGAACTCTTTAATATGTAATTTATCTCCCGTAGACAACAATGAAACTATTTGGAAAGCAAAATTTTCCTCAGATTCTTCTACTGAGCTAAATACATGAATAGTCTCACATGCTTCATAAGGGACCAGTTTACCAAGATACCAAAGTCTGCAATCATCAACCTGGACCATCTAATGCTTTTCTTCCTGTTCGACAATTGTCTGCTTTGTGTCTATATCCTAATTCAGGGGTTATGAAACTGGAGTCGCCACAAGAGGGTGCAATGGAGTTTGCAGAAGAAAAGCCAATTATTGAGTTTTGAAACACCATTATAATGTCAATATTTTCTCACACAGTATAAATAGATCTTTGTAGATGAATATTTTTTCATGAACATCTTTGTACATGCAATTATACATTTTAGGAAGGGGGTCACTCACAAAGAGATCACATTTATTGTAAATAAAAAGAAAAAAAGTTGCTACTTAAAAACAACTGTAGAGTACTTAAACTCTCATTAGGGTAACGTCACTAGAGTGCATATCATCTTTAAGGTGGATTTGCAGTGAAAAGGACTTATTTGACTTTGAGACAAATCTTCAACAAACCTGTCCTTGTGTGTCAGCTGTCTTGCAGCCCCCTCGCAACGTCAGCATGTGACAGTAGTGTTGTCAAAGTGTAGAACAGAAGCACTAATTTGCGAGTAGTGGCAGTCGGTCTTGACGATTAGCTTGCAGTGGCCTAAAGCAAAGCTGTCACTCAAACATCCCCTTGAGCACACCGTTGACATGTCATCCACATAGGGGCACATACACAAACATTCTCAACATCTGCACAAATACCATCTATGCTTTTCAGGCAAATAACCTTGGCTGTTCTTAAATACCAGACGTCATTTCTTAGAGCATCCTCCTTGGAGGCAGAATACAGGATATCATGTGGCATATAGAGGTTCCGCCTCCATTTCTTCTATACTTACAAACTAATGTAAAGCTTAAAGGGTTAGTTCACTCATCACTCATCGAGGGTCATTTACTCACCCTCAATCGCGTCGTTCTAAGCTTCAAGATCATAAAGGAAGATATTTTGAAATGGCCTAAATTTTTTCTTTCTTTCTTTCTTTTTTTTGTGTTTATTTTAGAGAATGTGAAGCTAATGTCACCCCGTGTTGAGTTCTGAGTAACTGATTTGCTTATATGTCATATTGGGAGGATTGCGCTGCCTTTCTGCTTGGGACTTTAGGGCAGTATTATGATTTTCTGTGTCGCCATTGTATAAAAAAAGTTGCTGCCGTACATTTTTAAGTACAATCAACTTGGATGCTTAAGTCATTTCAACTTAAATTACATTAAGCTGACTAAATACATGAGTTGAATCTTGTATAACTTGTGAAAAAAAGTTGCAAATTGCTTAAGTTATTTTGATGAATTAAAGCAACACATGTTGTCATAACTTATTGATCTAATTTATTTAATTTTTGTTAGAGTCTAGGTCATTCATGCTGCATTGAGAATTGCCATAGTAACTCATATCATCGTTCAGGGAGAATGGACAATGTAATACATTTTTTTCACCTTTTTTACGTTTAAAACACCAAGGCAGGAGGTGACGTCGGATAGTAAATCTACTAATAATGTCACTGATTAATAAACCCACTGCCCATCACTCAATAAAATAATCACATTGCTGAGTGTTTTTGAAAGTTTTCTATATTGTTTGGTTTAATAATTAGCATTACCTTTGCGGGTATGACTCTCGCTCGGCTTGTGAATTAGCAGAACTTGCACGCAGACACTTCAAAACTGTTCACAATCTTTTATGGATTTGATTTTGGTTGTCATTTGTTGAAATAAATACAAAAAAAATAGAGTGTGATGGTGTCTGTCCGCTGATTGTGACCCTCTCACAATCAGTGGTCTGATTGACCAGATTCTCCTCCGTGGCCATATGGGAAAGTGAATATTTACAATGACGAAGTTACATTTACACGTTTCCAACAAAGAAGAGCTTGAAACTGCAGTGAACTGTATGTTTAGGTACGGTTTTGTAGTTTTTGAACAAATGTATGTAAAGACTTTTTTTTCCTCAAAAGGCATAAAAAACATCTTGTTCCACAGAAGAAAGAACGTCATACAGGTTATGGAATAACATGAAGGAGAGTTGATGATCACAGCATTTTCATTTTGAGGTGAACTATCCCTTTAGAGATCTCCTATCTGAATCTAAACATACACTTACCCATGGAGACATTCAAATGTTCACAAAACAAGTTTGTTTTGAATCTCAATACCTCGAATGGAGCCATTACAGGTTAAGTCTTGATGCACACTGACAGCAGAGGTTACCTGGGTTGTCTCCATGACAACTTCACTGGTGCACTCAGCTTATTTGTGACTAAGAGGGGTAGGCGATGGAGACAAGGCAGCCTTCATTCTTACGGACGGAAGGAGGAATGGAAGAAATCAAAGAAATGCCCTTGACAAAGTCAAACTGTCAAGTCCCAAGGGAATGTAATGCCATCGGCCTAGCTTTTCTTCCATTCCGCAAGTTTGGGTTATCGAAGCGATTAAGGTGTCACTCAAAGCATTTTATTTAGCTTAGAGGTTGATAGGACTCTGAACTTGTTCCAGTTGGGTCCCAAACTCTGAAATGTTTTCCCTTGTGGGATTTCAGGATGTGAGTGGTACCCAGACTGACAAGTGATGGAAGAATATTACCGGAAAGATATGAGACTCAGTACTTTTAACGAGCCTGTGACTGCCGTGAAACAAATGGCCCCTGACATTCCCTCTAACCTCTAGACACTTTGTAATCTTCCAGCTTGGGTGAATCACATTAGCATGTGCATATCATCTTCTCTTTTCAGCGTCTTCCATCTAACATATGGAATGGCCATTAACATGTTAAAAGTCAGGGCCGTTTCAGGCATGGCCCGACCCGTCAGGTGCGGCCAATATCCTTGCGACCACATTGTAATTAGAGCGGGATGCCTTGGGTTAGTGCTCAACTGGAGATCAGGAGGTCAGCAGGTCGCAATATTGACAAGGTCAAAACGTGTGGCAGCTTCCTTCCGGCAGGTCATTATGTATAACCTTCAGGATAATGCATAATAATATATGTTAAATACCTCACGAATATGACTACATTTCAATATGTCAAGGCATGCCGTTTTAAAGATGCATCAACTGAGGAAGACAGCACTGTAATTGCACACATACATTACATTTACACTCGACTATACTTTACAATTAAGATTCTGAATACTGTTTAAGTGTAGAAATGCATTATTATGAATGTCACTCTACTGTACATATAAGGAATGTTCTAGATCGCTTCCTGGGGTGTTGAAATGGGAAAGGTTTTCCAAATTGATTGGGTGAAACATTTTATTTTAGTGGATTCAGCGATATATGTACATTTTAGGGATGACTGAATTTAATTCAAAAGTCAAACTATTTTCATGACATTTGGTTCCTTTAATATTTCTGAAATGTCTGCATTCTTCCAGTGATGCGGATGGAACACCATAATAAAATATATATGATTGGGTATCCAATCCTGCTCCTGGAGGGCCAACAGCCAGCAGAGTTTAGCTCCTACTACAACACATCTGTCAGGAAGTTCCTAATCCAAGGCTTTGTCCGAAATCACCCCCTATACCACTTTTCCCTACAGTAGTACTATAATATAGTTCACTTGAGGGAGTGAATGAAAACGATTGAACGAATTCGGACACTGAGTGTGCTGGAAGGGCTGCAGCTTTTGAATGGTTTGTGCTTGCGGTTTAATAACTTTTTTTTTATCTTGAACGTTGTCATGAAATATGTATAAACCTTAATTAAACAATTTAATAATCAATTAAAACGGAATTTATACCTGTATGATATTATGCTGTAGCCACATTGGACCTGCGGTTTGGAAGAGGGCCGAAGATTCAGCTGCAGGCGCCACCTTCTGGTCAGGCGCGGGAATTAATTTGGCACACAACTCTCAAAGTGCATTATGGGTATTCTCTAACCGTTGAGCGTACATCAGTTGTACACTCATTATTGCGATGCATTGTGGGGTTGAAAAAGTGTTATTTTCTGGAAATCAACTGTCAAGTGTGTGATTCATTGTTTACGTCAATTTAAAATAGTGGTAGATCAACATGGGTTTATCAGTGACTAATGTCGCTGAATGAAAGCAGCATGGCTGATATACTGTAACGCTGACTATGCATTTATGTGATCATAAATAGTAAAAACTGTAATATTGCTAAATAGTATTGCTATTACTTAAATATTATTTAAAATAACTGTTTGCTATTTTAATACTGTAGCAATTTATTCCCAAGCGAAGCCATGAATTTTCAGCAGCCATTACTTTTTCTCAAGAAAAAGGACAAAAACAACTGTAAATGGAATCAGTAATTAACTTGAATTGTTAAAGTGGAATCAGAATCATTATGAAATTCTCTATGATTTACTATTCAGTTAGAAGTTATTTTCACCATCACCATCTGTCTTGTGGATGGTCCTCATGCTACAAGCTTTAGGTAACTCTGGAATTCTCTGCATGACATGGCATCGAATGGCTCCTTAAATGGACCTGTGTGAACTCGGTGAATGAGAGAGTTTTTTTTTTTTTTTTTATAATAATAATAATTTGTTACATTTATAGCGCTTTTCTGGGTACTCAAAGCGCTTTACATATGGAGGGGGAAATCTCCTCAACCACCCCCAATGTGCAGCATCCACCTGGATGATGTGACGGCAGCCATATTGCGCCCAAACCCCCACCACACACCAGCTTACTGGTGAAGAGGAGACAGAGTGATGAAGGCAGTATGTACATTGAGGCCATGATGGACAGAGGCCAATGGGCAAATTCTGCCAGGATGCCGGGGTTACACCCCTACTCTTTTTCGAAGGACATCATAGGGATTTTTAATGACCTCAGAGAGTCAGGACCTCGTTTTAACGTCTCATCCGAAGGACGGTGCTTTTTGACAGGATAGTGTACCCGTCACTATACTGGGGCGTTAGGACCCACACAGACCACAGGGTAAGCGCCCCCTACTGGCCTCACCAACACCTCTTCCAGCAGCAATCTAGTTTTCCCAGGAGGTCTGACAAAGGATGACTTGCGGTGTTTTGTGTAACAGAATTATAAATGAATGTATAGTAGAATAGAATAGTTTAAGTGAAAAATGTATACATTGTCATTTTCAGTGTTGTGTTTTAATAAAATGAAACGTTGTAATGTCTTACTGATGACAAAACAGATACCGCTCACTGAAGATTTTATTCAGGATTACAGCAAATGGCTTGGATCAAAAAGCAGCAATAACAAAAGCAGCGTTCTCAACGTGCTTTCTTCTGTATCCGATAATCCAATGCATTAACCCCATAAATGCCAAAGCAAAGGAAAGAACAGAAAATCACAACTATTTAGTTTGAATGCGGCGCTACATAGTATAAATACTCAGTACATATCAAACGATCTGTAACAGACAAAGCAATATTGACACATAAACATTGTTACTCACTCGTGTGTTGCGACATTATTCTCGGATCCAATGTAGTTGGCACTGAATCATCTTTTATTTGCAGTCTCTCTGAAAAGCCTGCATCAAACTGTCTTGTTTAAAAACAAAGGAATAGTGTCTTACTGACGTGATTTGACTGGAACTTAGTTAAAAATAAAGTTCATCCATGCTTTCTTAATGTTAGGATCACAAGGATGGCAATCCAAAGACTGTTTTCCACAAGTTGCGGAAAAAAAAGAAAAAAAAGAAGCTTTTTTTTTTTTTTTTTTAGATTTACACATATCAGTTAATAGTAAAATTACATCATAATATGAATGATATGTAAGGATTATTCAATTTGAAAGATTGAAAATCATGCTTTTAATGTTGTTTTTATGTCTATGTGGTGTTTTTAATATGCTTTAAGACAAACCATGTGCAAATTCAATAAGTCAACACCATTGCAGAGTATTTTCTCCTTAAAACTGCAGTGAACCGAAGACAGTCTCAAAATCACGGTTTAAAAATCGCTGATGTCACAAACTACCTTGTAACCAATTATGCCAATGTGAGTGAGTGGAGGCGGGGACCGTGTATACTAAATGAGGCAAGAGTTACATTCAAGCTATTTTAAGGCATGAAGACAATAAAAAAAAATAAAAAAACATTTTAATATGTCATTTTGGTGATCAAAGATGAGTTTTAAGGGATAAAATGATTGACTACAGGGGGACTTTAAGAATTTTATGAGTAAAAAAAAACTAGAGCTTAATGAAACATTTTGTATAAATCATCATGGAACAAGGGCATGGACCATTTAGTTAATGTGATTGGTATTCATAAATTAAAAAAAAATTGTTAAAATTTTAGCTTAAGATTTACAAAAAGTTTTTTTTTTTTTTTTTTTTTACTCATTTAAAAGTCTTAATTCATAATATGAATAATATGTAAGGATTATTCAATTCAATTTGATGAAATTTTACTATTAATGGAAAAGCAAAAATCTTGAAAAAGGGCTTAAACATTTTTTTTTTTTTTTTTTTTGTGGCAATTGGTAGGGTTGTGGAACAAAATGAATGGCAATGACTGTGAGTGAAAAACTGGTGGCTTTGAATGTAACATTCAAAAAGACTCCAATACAGTCAATAAAATGAAAATCTAGGTTTTCAGCTAATTTTCCACCAATTACCCTCTCTTTTCAGCACCAGCATACCGTAGTTGGCTATGGTCTTTCTGAGACAAAAATAGGACAGGGAACCTGTGACAGAAATAGTCTCCAGTTTTTTTTCCAAGCTGATTACTATGTCAGCAGAAGCCCTTTCACCTATGCAGTTTACCATAGCGGGAAGCCTGCATGAAGTTATTCGATTTGGGCTGATACTGATGTCATGTTTATCAACGAGAAAGGCAGTCAGACAGTAATGATGAGCCTCAATCTCTCCCTCATGCTCTGTACACAGCGATGGGGAATTTTGAGTATGTTTGAAAGAAGCACTTTGAAGGCTTTATGAATATCAATATAAGCATCTCAGAAGTTCATACATGAAGAGAGGAAAAGTAGAAGCATGACAGGACACTGAATTTTTCTTATGCATCTGAATGGAAATTGTTCTCTTTTACGGTCATGGACTCCCCCAAGGGCAAACATACAAAGCACGCAGATGTCTCCGATGTCTGCACTCCTAAGATGCATTTATTTATTCACACTGAAGGTGTGCATGTATAGCAAATCCTATGTCTTTGTTTAATAGTCAATATTATAACATATCACACATTTAAAGTTATACATTTTTAAATGAAACAAGATAAATAAACATTTGTATGAATTTATTACAAATATATTATACTGTGCAAGTGAATTTTAGATATTTTATTACAAAATTCTTACATATTGTAGCTTTAAAAAAGCCATCTAAATATTAATTAATAGTTTTTTAAATGATAAGATAATAAACCATGACGTACAAGTCATTAGCTTTATATTTATGCATTTTGGCAAAAGCTTTCATCCAAAGAAATTTACATTGCATTCAAAGTGGACCTTGAGAAAGGTATTCAACGTGTTAAAACATTTATCTGTTCTTCTAGCTCACCATGACAACTATAGGTCACAACGGCCATTGGAACCAATAGTTTAAGTAACCATTTCTTAGTTAAAGCATTTACTTTACTGTTCTATATTAAAGAGTCCTCTCACTGAGAAAAAGAACATGTTCTTTTTGGATCTGGATGTTTTGGGTAGAGTCTCCTGTATATAGTTAGAGCCTTACCAAATCCAACCTTGAAGAAGCTGTGTGTCTGTGTGCATGTTAGTATTCTTGGTTACAGGTTAAGGAACAATTGGCGAAAACATTTTGGAGATTGACTGACTTGTTTTCTTCGACATGCTGGCGCCTAGACACACAGTCTTGTGACCTCGGAGGGCCAATCTTACCTAACTCAGGGTCCTGGTGGCAGCTGTACAGACAATGGAGATGTGCTACTGCTTATCAGTCCATCTATTCTTTAGCCAATCAGAATCATTCAACCTGAAGTAATGACGTAGCTTAGACATAGTCATGAAGCTGACTTCTATATATATATATAGATATAGATATAGATATAGATAGTTGTGCTCTTTGATAAAGCTCAAAAGAACAGCATTTATTTGTAACAATGTAAAAGCCTTAACTGTCTTTTTTTTTTTTTATCAATTAAATGCATCCATGCCCAATAAAAGTATTAATTTCATTTCTGACTCCAAACTTTTAAATGGTAGTGTATGTATCAAAGTGCAAATCGAACATTATCATTAGAAATAAAAAGTAAAAACAAAAATTTATAACAGTTTTAAAAACATTTTAAATGTTATTCTACATAAACTTAGTGATGGTAATTTCAAAACACTGCTTCATGAAGCTTCGAAGACTTTACGAATCTTTTGTTCCGAATCAATGGTTTGTATCAAACTGGTAGAAGTCAAGTGATGTCAGTAAACAAGGCTTCATTACTTCATAACTGTTTCGAAACGTTTCAAAAAACTTCAATGGTTCACTGCTGGGAGCGATGATCTCTGTCAACCCATGAATCATGAGGAGTCACTGAGAACCAATGAACAAGTGTCTGTGGGTTTTAGCCATAGACTGTAAAAAAAAAGGTTTTACCTGATCTCTGATCAGTTTTATACATTTGTAGACATTTTCACATTTTAATTATACATTAGTATAATTAAAATGAATAATGGTAGGTATTAGTCTTATTGGCCTGTTTAGCTGAGCCATTCATAGAACAAACAAAACAAACCCTGACAATTGATAAAATAACATATATACACTTGATAATCTTATTAGATGATTAGATAATTGCATTTGAAAGATTTAACTTTTAATAAAAAAAATTACAATAGATTTGTAAAAGGTGTTTTTATGTTTGGCCCGGGTTTTTGTTGAATTTACACTGTACTGGCCCCTAGGGGTCACCGTGGAGACTGTCGTCGGATTGTTTCGAAGCCTCTACACAATTTGGCACATTTCCTTCAACTGTTTCAATGTTCCACGAAGCCTCGATCTGCCCACCACTACATAAAATAGGTGTAACGTTGTCAGTCCGATGATGAAGACGAAAGGCGGAGAAGATAAAATAGAAGTCCTTTTATTTAAATAAAGAAACCAAGGTTGACTCAGATAATCCAAAGGTTAGCAATAGCAACGAGACAGCGCGTAACACACAATACACCAACAATACCAGACAACTGAAGTGAGCACACAGAGAAACTTAAATACACAGTTATAATGAGACAGTGACTACGTTTACATGCAGCCAATAACCCGTTCAAAACCGGGATATTAGCAATAACCCGGTCGCGCACGGCCATGTAAACACCGGCAAAACCCCGGATATGCTCATATCCCGGTTTTTAAAAACCCGGATATTACCCCTGGGGTACCCCTTTTCTAACCCGAATATTTGGTCATGTAAACGCGTATCGGCATATCCCCATCAAAAGGAACATTGATTTGTGTTCTGCGCATGTTCTATTCGCAAGGAATCTTGGTCTTTTGAGTAAAGACGGCGCATGCAAAAACCCGCGTGCAGTATACCGGAAGTAAACAAGAAGTAGAGGTTAACATGGCGAGACGCAGCACAGCAACACACTTTTGGAGCGAGAAGGAAAGCGCAAACAAAGGCGATCGCTATCTGCCCCGAACTATTCATTATCTATTCATTATAGCTGCTGTTGTTGTTGCCTTTGGATACAGGAAGAAGAATTGGAAATGACGCATATTGCGTCTTAAGGTTGTCCGTACGTCCTGACGCTAACCGTGCGTCGCCGTTTACATCGGGATATTCCCAACTGATTACAAATTCCATGTATACAGGAGTAACTCTCTCTGCTCACGCATGTAAACGGGTTATTCCGAATGTTTCAGAAACCCAAATAGTGACCCTAACCCGACCATAACCCGGATATTGGCTGCATGTAAACGTAGTCAATGACAAACAGCTGTGATAATTAATGAGTGTCCATGGAAACTGATGAGTGGCGGGAAACTGAACAAAGGAAACAGGCAATGGATGAATACAAACTAAAAGTCCATGAAAACAAAACTAACTAAACATAATTGTGACAACAGGGTCCTGAGTTTGAATTACAGAGACTTCCTATTGTGATTATTGACTTCTTCATTTGAAAAAGTTTTTAAGTCTAAGTGAAATTACCATTATTACTACACAGAGATGATTCTGAGATGGGATTTTTCTGTAATTCAGCCCAAGTGGACCCAAACCCAGAGTAACATAATGATTTAAAAAAATAATAATAAATAAATAAACAAATCACCAAAATAATGTACATATGTGTATGTATATCAAGAGATTGATTTCCCTGGAATGCATAGAGCCACAAATAAGTGACAGAAACAAAGTGTGCGCAGTTCACTGTGTGCATAAGAGAATACGGTCATCGCTGATGACCACCACAACATGCACGCTGCAAAGCGTTCAAAGCTTCAAATTCTAGCACTGACATCAGTAATCGTATAAATTGCAGTAAAAGACATCCTCAAGGCGCATTGGAGGACCCAGCATAGGTGACATAGCTAAATGCCTAGGGCAGCTTAGGGCGCTCTCAGATACCTTTTCTAATCTTTCGCACATTCAAAGCAGTTTCGCTAGTTTGCAACCACCACTCACATTGATACATCGGGTAACGTTTGAGTTGCTTATGGGCATTTTTCAGAAGCAGCTCCCTGTGCTTTACTCCCTCTCTGCTGCCAGAGGTCCCTTCCACCTCTGTCCACAAGTGTCCTCACCTGCTAGAAGCCAAACATGGACAAGGATTCATGTTATAGCACAGGTAATCAAGTCAGTAAAATGCAATTACTTTGTTAAGGTTAAAATTTTCAATTTTTATTTATTTATTTTCAATATTTAATATTTAATTTACAATGATAAACATTCAGATTTTGCCATTTGAAAGTGCTGCCTGTGCCATGTAAAATGGCTATTTAAAGGGTGAGCTTGATGATTTTCAACCAGCTTAGTATTTGTATTTCTCTTGCCTATTTCTCTTGTGTTACTTGCATCGAGATATCTCCACATATTTGTCAGCAAAATAAGCAGTCGGATGACATAAAGCGCACCATCTGACGGACTTGTGACAGCTTCAGGGCTTTTGTGAAAACTACATATCGCATTTCCTCATTCTTGTATCCCCACTCACGGACAGG